>NC_051181.1:65168901-65533352 GCF_013339695.2 Rhipicephalus sanguineus
ATGTATGTCTCATCATCGTAGGACCGTGGTGTGGTCAAATATGTTCATGAGTATGGTCATGTTATACCATACCCAATTCCCATTGGTATACCTCATATGTTCGTAATGATTCATGTTTCCCATACCAATTTGGAGCATCGATACGAGCCAGGGCACATGTCGTAGGCGGCTATAGATAGATAGATAGTACGCTCAAAGTCGCAGAAGTTCGCTAAGAAATGCTTCGCATTTAATAAAAATAAATGTATATTGCAATAAATTTGTTCAGACGTCGCTCGACTCATTGCGTACCTTACAGCACCAAGCTACGACATCACTACTGTAACAGAAAATAACGTTTTTAACGGACCAGTCTATGCGCCGTGTTTCGATGCCTCCTTCGTGTTTTCGTTCTTTCGTGCACCACAGCATTAAGATGAGTTCGAACTCGCCCATCAGTCCGTACTTTCCCAGTCTATGAACTCGTATTGGAGTAAAGGGGTTGTCGCGGTGTAGCAGGGAATTCTCGAAGACTTCATCAAAGGCAACGGCCTAGTGGGTAAGATCGCTCTGCTCATATTTCGGGTCGTTACGTTGTCTTCGCCTAAGCGCGCCCGCGACAATGCGACCGATCCATTGCAGATCAAAAGTAAAATTGAATTTCTTCGCTTTCTTCAAAGGCCGCGGCCGGGTGCCTTGTCGTCTTTCGAGTCTCTGGAATGAGAAAATAACACTAAGAGTTTCCTGGGGAGGTCCGGGGGGGTGACATGGGTGTGAGGAGCATGGGGAGGGAAGTAAACGCGCGCTGCAATAACAGCGAATGGGCAAGGCGCGCGAAAGGGGTCATTTTCCTGTCATTTTGGCTCGAAAGCTCCCTGGCTGAGTGGCAGAGCGGGTGAAAATTTACTGTTGCTGGACGGTGTACATCATATGAGCTAGAGCTATACAATTGTGTAGTTGTGCCGATGGTTCACATACGTGAGCAGTGTGAAGAAAGCACTAAAATTATCTGCTAAAGGTAATGGCTGCCAAAGGCAGTAAGCAAGCTCAAAATTGCTCACCACGCTGACCACTAAACAGAAAGATGTTCGCTTGCACTTCCTCCATCATACCGCACATTACAAGTAACATTGATTAAACTTGAATTCATTGTTTCTTCCCCCTTGCTCACAACTGTACAGATACGCATACAGGATATGCCCCAATGTTATCGTGAATGAAGTCCCTATGCATATAAGTGCATTTTAGTGCGAAAGCTGTTATGAGATCATTTCACCGGCCGTTTTGGCGCCGTAGTTGTCCGCCGCCACCGCCGCCGGTGTCCATAACCAGTATCGCTCGAAATAAGAAAAAAAACGAAATAAGAAAAAAGTTCCAGGATGGAACGAGGTTCCAACCTGGGCCCTCTGCGTGGGAGCCCAGTATTCCACCTCTGAGCCATGCAGGTTTTTTTTTTTTCTTTATTGCCTGCTTCCAGACATAAACCACTGAAACTGCTGTGCAAAAAGTCCTGTACAGGCTTCATGTCGGGAACGAACCACATTAGCATATGCAATATAGCGTGGTAGAAGAGTAAAATAAGCACCCAGCGTCGCACAACGCGAATTCTGTAACCGGGCGTCGCACAACGCGAATTCTGTAACCAGGCGTCACACAATGCGAATTGCGCAACGAGTAGGTTGTTGAATGCTTCCAACCCATTACAAAGGGCTGTGCCATAATTCTTCATCGTCATCAGGCACAACATCAACAAAGTGCGTATAATGCCTTACATGCGTTTAGCAGGTACCAACGCTCTCCGTAGAATGACGAAAAATGGCACAGTGCCTGTGCCCTACTTCTCAAAAATTGCAATGATTTATGCGTAGTGTTCCCCAAGTACTGTATTGTTTGCCAAGGAAGCCCTAAGCGCATGATACACTTCCTCGGGGTCTCAAATTACAATGATTTTAGCGTAGTGGGTTCCTCGCAAGTGCTTGTATTGGTTGTGCCAAGCCCATGGCATGATCCACTTCCTCGTCTCAGTAAAGTTAAGATTTATGCAGTGGGTTCCTTCAAGTATTGTATTTTGCCAAGGAAGCCAAGCATGATTCATTTCCTCGGGGTCCATAGTTCTTCGCCCCCCCCCGTCTCTCTCCCAGTCAACATATAGCATAGCGCCGGTTACTCACCTTTTTATATCCATGGCCGTGATCCTACCACGGACACCCTCCTTCCGGCTACTACACCTCCGCCAGTACGCACGGGATGCTAGTTGCCGACCACGCGCGTCAATAGCCCGCTCTAGGCTGTCGGCTTCACAAGCAGCCCAGAAGACCCTTACGACAGCAGGCATACGTTCGTTTCTCGCGTTTCCCTAGTTCTCCTGTGTTGCCCGCGTTCGTCGTGGGTTCCGAGAAGTTGTTATCGCAAGTGTACCATCGTCTTCCCAGTAACGGATCACCTACGAGATCGTTCCCGTTTCCGAGACAACCCGCCTGCAAACAGCCCATACGTAGCGCATGCTAAACAATACCGCCCTCCTTCTGAAGAACATTTAAAGCGCACCGAGACCGCTTTTACCGGGGAAATCTCAGCTAACCCATAAGCCAGACATTCTGCGTACAGAAGACGACAAAGAGCCGCCTGGCTGTCCTGTGGGTGCTGTCCCCCGTCTCTGCACTCAGTGTAAATACCTTGTAATAGTCACGCCTCGTCATTTTCAACATATGTTATACAGCATGACGGGAGAGGTAAATAGAGACCGGGCGTCACCCAATGCAAATATATAACTGGTGGCACGTTTAAAGATTCCAACCCATTACAAAGGGCTGAGGCATAATTCTTCATCGTCATCAGTCGTCGCGTCAGCAAAGTGCACATAATGCCTTACAGACGTGTAGTTGGTGCCTCCCTTCTCCGCAGAATGACGAATAATGGCTTAGCAGGTGCTTCCTAACTTCACAAAGATTGTGATTTATGGCGTAGTGGGTACCTTTCTAGTGTACTTGTATTGTAGCCCCAAGAGAGCTTAACGGGCTCTAGAAACGCCGCTCTTCCAGCTTTCGTTGTGACTGTGCTGCGCTTTCAGCGCAGGCCTGTTTACTTTTTAAACTCCCAAAACGCGCATAATATTCCTCTATCTTTCTCGCCGGGAATTAATTGCGTTGTCAATAATACCTCATAAACAGCGCAACCATAATTGAAAAAGAAAAAATCCACAGCATATCTATGGGTGAATGATGAAGAGCTTGGGCGAGGCTCCTGAAGCAATCATGGTTACACCGAGAAATCTTCAGTGGTTTCGCCCAGCAGTAATCAAAGTGATAGCCCAGTACGTCATCAAAGATGTGACAAACACTGTATATATTTATAGAAGAAATTTTATTAATCGTAAGTTGTAGCTAGACGTGGCTTCCGTTCCCCCTTCATTTTAACGGCTTTATGGTCGGTGAAGTGATGGATCTGTGATGGGTCGTAGTGAGATGTTTGCAAAGACGAAGCAGTGGGCAGTTTGCAAAGGTGGCTTCGGTTCGCCCTTCATTATAACGGCTTTATGGTCGGTGAAGTAAGGATCGGTGATGGATCGTAGCGGAATGTTTGGAAAGACGAAGTAGCGGGCAGTTTTCAAAGGATCGGTGATGGGTCGTAGTGGGATATTTGCAAAAACGAAGTAGTGGGCAGTTTGCAAAGGTGGTTGCGCGGGGCAACGGAGACGTCACAAGGTTAGACTAAGAGGAGCTTCGGCCCTAAAATAGCTCTACTGCATGTCTTTTGGCAAAAACAGAACAAGAAAAAAGAGCAGCAGCAATACCTTCTGCTGTTTTGCGAAAGGTATCTTCAAGATGAAAATAATGTCATCCTTGGTCGGCCAACTTTCGGCCATTCGGCAGGCCCACGAAGCGGCGGTGAGGCAACACCTCGACGTCCGCGCGTGGGAGACCTAAGGCCCGGGTGGCGAAAGCTCTGCGGAATTATCAATAAAGTTGTCACCAACCAAATGAAGGGACTGTGCGAAACACACGACGGCCCTCCCGTCCATGCTCCGGCCCTGACCACAAATCTCTTTCCGTGAGGCCATCAAGCGACTGATCATGATCTGATCATGATCATTAATTCACAGGATGAGGAACCAAACCTGGGCCACCTCCGACACAGTCCCTCCGGCCGGACAATCCATATATACATGTCTCGGCCTACCAGTATCCGCTACCCTACAAAGGCATACCCGGAGCTGGTGCTTAATGTAGATCGGTAGGCATTAATAACATGCACGCAGAACTAAATCAGAAAGCATTTTCACCCTGCCAGTCATGCTAAGCGAAAGTTTCTGCGAATCCACTCTATTCCACTTTTGTCTCGTAAGATATATTCCTCCACCTCAGTTTTGAGAAAGCACTTTGTGGGCGAGAAGATCCTGTTTTGGCCGAAATTTGAGCCAGTTCCAAGTTGAACGCTGCACGAAATACGGAGCACTGACTCGCGTGTGTTTCCTACGTGTTCACTTCATGTTTTCAGCCTTGTTGTATTCTTTTATGGTCTTTTTGTTTGATTATGGTTATATTTTGTATCCTTTTCTGTACTTTTTAGTGATAATTTCATTTCATTGGCAATTATACATTTTCTGTTCTAGTATCTTTTCTAGTGTTTTGCTAGCCTTAGCTCCTCCGACCGCAGTGCGTCACACTGCCGGCGCTTGCGTTGCATGACATCCGATGTGAGTGCGCATTAAAGAACACCAGATTAGAGGTATGCACGGGCTCCGGGTAGCCCTAAAGCCCGAGCCCGAGCAGGCCCGCGGGCCGGGCTCGGGCGGGCCGACGTATTTTCACCTCGAGCCCGGGCCGGGCTCGGGCTACTTGGAGCTTTATCGGGCCGGGCTTGGGCCCGTCGCAAAGCCCGACTCAACCCCGCAATATAGAGAAAGAGCGGGAATTGTTTTCCAGCACACATGCAGCGCCTTTTCCGCGACCGCGCTTTACCGCTTTTCCTGTCCATTCGCTACTTTAAACAAAAGGGGAGCAGCTAAAACACCGTCTCTCTTGCACTCCGAGAAACAGAGAAGTAACACCACCTGAGCTATTGACCGCGCCACGCGACTGTTCGCGTTAAATTTAAGGCCAAATCCCATATGAGTGAAAATGCAAGCGACAGCGACCCGTCGTAGATCGCCTTCGTGCAAGCTGACGCTTGCATGGGCATACCCCATACACGTGACGGCTTTGGCGAGCGAACACCAGTGTTGCTGGCATGAGGCCCTCTACTTGTAATTTGTAATCTGTGTAATAGAGACTGTTCGTCGCGTGTTGTTTGATCATATTTGAGATGCTCGGTAAAATGCCAGATTACCGGAAAACGATGTTTTGTTTTCGCAGCGAACCTTCAAAAAGCCGGGCCGGCCCGGCCCGGGATTGTGGTTTCGTTCGTCGAGCCGGGCCGGGCGGGCTCGCAGCCCTTTCTTGTCGGGCTCGGGCGGGCCTTCGACAAAGTCAGCGGGCCCGGGCCAGGCTCGGGCTCGGAAATACGTTTTAACAAGGTGTGGATTCGAGCTAGTTGGTAGTCCATGATCACTACTTCTTGCGCAAAATTTTTTCTAAGACGACGGACGAAACAGACACGACCTGCGACATCATGAATGTTCACGAGATGCATTTCGCCTGCAGTAAAGTGTTTTTAATGCGGATGACACGGATGCCTACAATTCTTGCATGAGCTTTAACAGTGGACATTTTAAAGTGTTCATACGGTACTGCTTTCGTTTTAAAAGAAATTTGGGAGGGGCGATGCATGTAGGGAAGGGAATTTCAGCTCCACTAACGTAACACTTATGGAGGGACGAATCATGCAGTGTGCGCCGGTGTTTCCCACAGCAATATCGCTGCTAATGGGCAATGAGGGTCATAAGAAAGGTTACACACAGAGACTCGCAGTCCGCTTTTAGTTAACGTGAACGCTGGGAATCTTTAGTTTTCAACTACTCACATATGAAATCTCCCAGCGTCACTACATTGCAGGTCTAGACCCGGTGTCTATATATACGGGGTAGCCGATGAACGGCTCTGCAGCGCGAGCAGTCGTTTTTTTTTAAGAAACTCGCTAGCAGACGCTGCTGACGTCGGCGTACCCGTTGTTTCTTCCCACATTTCTGACAACTGTACAGGATACGCAGTACAGGATATGCCCCAATGTTAACGTGAATGAAGTCCCTATGCATATAAGTACATTTAAAACTCCCAAAACGCGCATAATATTCCTCCATCTTTCTCGCCGGACTTAAATTGCGTTGTCGAAAATACCTCATAAACAGCGCAACCATGATTGAAAAAGAAAAAAATCCACAGCATATCCACGGGTGAATGATGAAGAGCTTGGGCGAAGCTCCTGAAGCAATCATGGTTACACCGTGAAATCTTCAGTGGTTTCGCCCAGCAGTAATCAAAACGATAGCCCAGTACATCATCAAAGATGTGACAAACACTATATATTTATACAAGAAATTTTGTTAATCGTAAGTGGTAGCTAGACGTGGCTTCCGTTCCCCCTTCATTATAACGGCTTTATGGTCGGTGAAGGGACGGATCTGTGATGGGTCGTAGTGGGATGTTTGCAGAGACGAAGCAGTGGGCAGTTCACAAAGGTGGCTTCCGTTCGCCCTTCATTATAACGGCTTTATTGTCGGTGAAGTAATGGATCGGCGATGGATCGTAGTGGGATGTGTGCAAAGACGAAGTAGTGGGCAGTTTGCAAAGGTGGTTGCACAGGGCAACAGAGACATCACAAGGTTAGACTAAGAGGAGCTTCGCCCCTAAAATAGCTCTCCTGCATGTCTTACGCAAAACAGAACCAAGAAAAAAGATCAGCAGCAATACCTTCTGCTGCTTTGCGAAAGGTATCCTCAAGACGACGAAGAAGAAGAAGATGCTTTTAATGAGAAGAAGGAGGAGAGGTCGGCCTGGAAAGCGGGTTAAATAATAATGTCATCCTTGGCCGGCCAACTTTCGGCCATCCGGCAGGCCCACGAGGCGGCGGGGAGGCAAGACCTCGACGTCCCCGCGTGGGAGACCTAAGGCTCGGTTGGCGAAAGCTCTGCGGGAATATCAATAAAGTTGTCACCAACCACATGAAGGCACTGTGCGAAACACACGACGGCCCCCCGTCCGTGCTCCGGCCCTGACCACAAATCTCTTTCCGTGAGGCCATCAAGCGACTGATCATGATCTGATCATGATCATTAATTCACAAGATGAGGAACCAAACCTGGGCCACCCCCGACACAGTCCCTCCGGCCGGACAATCCATATATACATGTCTCGGCCTACCAGTCTCCGCTACCCTACAAAGGCGTACCCGGAGCTGGTGCTTAAAGTAGATCGGTAGGCATTAATAACATGCACGCAGAACTAAATCAGAAAGCATTTTCACCCTGCCAGTCATGCTAAGCGAAAGTTTCTGCGAATCCACTCTATTCCACTTTTGTCTCGTAAGATATATTCCTCCACTCAGTTTCGAGAGAGAACTTTGTGGGCGAGAAGATCCTTGTTTGGCCGAAATTTGAGCCAGTTCCAAGTTGAACGCTGCACGAAATGCGGAGCACTGACTCGCGTGTGTTTCCTACGTGTTCACGTCATGTTTTCATGCCTGTTGTATTCTTTTATGGTCTTTTTGTTCGATTATGGGTATATTTTGTATCCTTTTCTGTTTTTTTGTGATTAATTCATTTCATTGGCGATCATACATTTTCTGTTCTAGTCTCTTTTCTAGTGCTTTGCTAGCTTTTGCTCCTCCGACCGCAGTGCGTCACACTGCCGGCGTTTGCGTTGCATGACATCCGATGTGAGTGCGCATTAAAGAACACCAGATGGTAGAAATTTCGGGAGCCTTCCACCAGGGCGCCCCTCATAACTATATAGTGGATTTAGGACGTAAAACTGCAGATATTATCTTGTATTAATATTTTCACAAGACATCACAGTATAAAATGTCTGAGGCCCGTGTACTTAGATTTAGGTGCACGTTAAAGAACCCCAGGTGGTCGAAATTTCCGGAGCCCTCCACTACGGCCTCTCTCATAATCATATCGTGGTTTTGGGACGTTAAACCCCAGATATTATTATTAAGACATCACAGTATAACGAATCTGAATTACTGGTCATGAAGTGACTGACTTGTCATGTACGTATTGACAGGCACAAAAACGTAATCGCGTTTTCGTGGTCGTTGTATTACCTTACGTACACTAAAATTGCCGATGTGCGATATGAATCGCGTCATGCTTGTCTCGTGCGTTGAGACGTATTACGTGACAAGGTGCCATTGCGATGTCATGGTAGTTTTATCTTATCACACTGCTATACACTAAAATGACTAATACGACACGTCGACGTATGAAGAACTCAAACAACCCGCGAAAACATGAATGTTCATGACATGCATGTCGCATACAGTAAAGGCTCTTTAATGCGGATGACACGGCTGCCGAAAATTCGTGCTTGAGTTCTGACACTCGAAATTTTCAAGTGTTCATACTGCACTGTTTTGCTTTTAAAAGAAATTGGGGAGGGGAGAGGCATGCAGGGAATGGAGTTTCAGCTCCACTAACCTGACACTTACGAAGGGGCGAAGCATGTAGTGTGCGCCCGTGTATCCCACAGCAATATCACTGCTAATGGGCAATGAGGGCCAGAAGAAAGGTTAGACACAGAGTGCACGCTGGGAATCTTTAGTGTTCAACTACTCACAAGAGAAATCTCCCAGCGGCACTACATTGCAGGTCAAGACCCAGTGCCTATTTATGCGTGGTACCCGATGAACAGCTGTGCAGCGCGAGTAGTCGGTTCTTTCAAGAAACTCGCTAGCAGACGCTGCCTGCGTCGGCGTTGTCTCTGGCGGACGAGGACGGTTGTCGTTCCTCACAGGCTGGTAGTTCAGCGTTCGTTGCACAAAACGCGTTTTCATAGTAAACGCGCGCCGTTCGCTCTCTCTCGCCCCACGGCGAGCGCTGAGACGGCGGTGCGCTCTCTTGCGCTCAAACAAATGGACAGTACATGACGATGCAAGCAAGCAAATGGGTCACGACGTTGCACGCGGCGTTGACGCGGCGTTGCAAGGTGCTTCGCCCCTAAAATGACGGGTTGACCTCTCCGTCGCAGGAATCGGTATCACACGAAAGAGAAACCTGTTTTCACAAAAGTAGTTTGTGTTTTACTTTGATATACTCGTATGAGAGCTTTCACAATGACTATAGTGTTTGGCAGCCATGGCACCGTTTGACGTAGATGCGCCGACGTTGATGCCTTGTGGCACACGTCAATCCCGACGTCTAACGTACATGCCCATGACTAAACCTTTGTGGACACAGTGTATGCTACTAACAATTGTTGAAGTTTATCTTCCTAAAAGCACGATATGATTATAAGGGACGCCCTAGTGGAAGGCTCCGGATATATTGATGATGTGGTGTTTTGTAACATCCGCCTAAATCAATGTACACTGGCCTGTAGTATTTTTCTTCCAACAAAATGCAGCCGCCGAGACCGGGACTCAATTCTGCGACCTTCAGCTCAGCATTAACCATTAGACACATTGGCGGTTGATGTATACCTAGTACGGTTCATGGCGTATGGTGAATCCCGCGCAAAGATGGCATCGACAACCACAAAAAAGACACTGATACTCGATATGCACTGACTCAAACCATCCGTATGTAAAGAAAGAAACGACAACGTGTACGCTCCCAAGTATATAGAGCAACGTGTGCCTCTGCTCACTCATACCCTACCACAGAACGCTTCAGGAACGCCATAGGCAGAGGCGCGTTTTAAGGACACACGTATGTGTGTCGGCCTCCCAGTGGGTGGAGCCTTTGGCACCTACCGCCGCGGACCGAGACGTCGTGGGTTCGACTCCTAGGTGATCCGCGTCAACGAACCTTCCTCTGCTAGTTTCTCTCTGTCATCTAGTTTAGACCACTTCCTAAGATTCCATCCGGCCACCCAAAGGCTGTAGTGTGAGTGGATTATTGAACTCGATATACGGAATGCGAGGCACTTACATCTGCCTCAGCGGCCGCAGTCTCTTCTTTTCTCCCTCAACAGGTCATCTTGCGGCACGGCGCTTCACGGGTAGTCATCAGTAGAGGCCGGATTTTAAATGCGATTCATTTCTTAGCGAAGCTCAGACACTTCGGCCGTTTCTATCTATCTATCTATCTATCTATCTATCTATCTATCTATCTATCTATCTATCTATCTATCTATCTATCTATCTATCTATCTATCTATCTATCTATCTAGCCGCCTACGTCTGGGTGCTCTCCCGGTCGTCTCCATAACTTGCAATATGCGAAAATTGGCCTAGCAGGGGATCATTGTATGACGAACACGATTCAATGGTCATGACATGAATAACGCAAAATACCTGTCACGTACGTCATGAAACCTTTTCTCTCAGTCATGTATGGCACATACACGCACAACTAAGTTCATGTTATGCGGGTATGTGCCACAGGTGATAGAGAGTCTCAACCAACACAGTAACGGCGAACACATACATTGACACGCAAGGAAAGTGATAATAATAATAATTGTTGCGGTATTCTGTCTCAAAACCACGATGTTAGTGTGAGAGGTGCCATAGCCAAGGGCTACGGAAATTTCGAACATCTGGTATTCATAAACATGCACTGAGATCGCAAGTACAAGGGCACCTAGCGTTTTGCCTCCATCTAAATGCGACCCCCGAGCCGGGATCGAACCCGCGACATTCGAGTCAGCAGCCGAGCACCGTAACCACTACACGACCGCGGCCCAACGAAAATCAGGGAGCTGAAGACAGAACACCCCTGGAAGACAAAAAAACAATAAATATGCCAGAGAACCAGGCCTGTCATCATTTGCGGTGACTTCAACATTCACTTATCAAGACCCAACAACGCCTGGTTCTTATACTGCGTGAAGGACTGGATGTGGCCAGGACATCAAAAGACCTCGCTGCCACGTCCAGGACAGGAGGCATCATGGATCATTTCATCGTAATAGGCATCCAGGAATTACACCAGCTGCACGATACTTCGCACTTCACTACACTTAGACCCCTCGTAGCCGCGATCATGAACGGATCCATTAACATGTCCGGTCCAGCTGCTGGTGCTCACCGATCACGGTGATGATGACCTGGTTCAATAACTGTCAGGGCCACCTCCTACACATACACAAACTCCTGAAACGTGCGTGCGTTCTCCTTGATAATGGACAAATATAAGCATAACAACTGTAACGCAACTGTAACAACTGCAACTGTAAGGGTAACGTGTGCGCAGTGGGCCTGCGCGGGCCACTCGGCTGCGTACCATATATTTAGCGAAACTTTCCTCAATGAAGCTTCCTTGCGAGTAACTCCTGTCCTGTGCATGTGTTCCCTTTTCGTCGTGTTCGGATTCGCGCTACCCAGCATTGAAGAATATGAGCACTACATATCAGCTTGCCGCGTCTGGTGTTGGTAACACCCATGTTACTGTTGGCATCGTTACGCAACCATAAACAACTGGTTATATAATAAATATGCGACTCTACCACATATGAGTGTGCGTATAGGACTTCCACATTTCTCTAGCGACATTTCGTAACGTTTCGCACAATGTGAAAAATTGCGCCACAGCCACCATCCCACGCATGCTTCGCATAACATCGATTCCCACGGTGCGTGGTATCTGCCGAATTTTTTTGGGCATTAAAAAGCTCGTTTTAGGCGCCAAAGATAGGCAGGCAAAACATCGTACTAGGCCTCCAATATCGCAAATATAGGCACATTAAAGTTTCACACAAATACAAGCAATTTCAAATAATGGCGTGGTCGATTTCTATCTACGACAACCAAAATTGTTATTGCTTAAAGGGACCCTCTAACACTTCTCCAGACCTCATTTTGGGTTGCCTAGACTGAAGGCTGAAGAGATTAGTGGAGCAAGAATTGCAGAGATAAGGGCACGCAGTCCGAAGTTATTCAGCCTAGAACACTCAAAATACAATAAAATGGAGGCCTACCCTAAAGTCGATTTTCGCGGGGTCGCCTGACCATGTTTCACTCGCCCTATGACGTTTGATGGCGCCCCAATGAAATGAACTGATGTCATCTTCGACAATTCGCACCGGTGTGCTCCGGGATAAACCATTTTTCTACCTTTTGGCGTCATGTAGCACGTGATCTTTTTACGAGCTGGCAGCTGGCCAATCATCCCTCAGATACCATCTGAAGGCATCAAGTCTGCGAGAACGAGACCCTTGCTATGAATGAAGGAAAGAAGATGACTTTTAAGAGCTCGTGTGTTTTTTTGTTAAACACAATATTAATGCCAATTAACAGAAAATAATGCCAAGGAATGTATAGGGGATGTTATTTCTAGTGTTTAGGATCTAAATGTGAGGAAAGTAAAGTGGATGGAAAGATAACTTGCCGCCGGCATGGACAGAACCTACGACCTTCGAATAATGATGCCTTCAGGTGGTATGCGAGGGATTATTTGTCAGCTGCCAGCTCGTAAAAAGATCACGTGCTACGTGACGCCAAAAATTTTATAAAATTTCATGACAGGCGCACCGTCCACGTCTCCTCGGTGGGTTCACAGACGTACCACATTACGCTACACTGTATAAGACAGCTGAACTCGCACTTACTGACCCCTGTTGCATGTACTGTCATCATCAATAACAAAACACTGAATTCGCGTTCAGTCAATGATTACTTGTAATGTGCGGACATGAACGTGACGTTTTGAATTGCAAGTGATTCCTGCCGCTTGAGAAGTCAGCATTAAGACCACTTTTGCGCTTTCCAACTGCCTTTGGCGCTATGACATTCACAAGGTGATTTCAATGTTCCCTGTGATATTGCTCCGGAGTAGACCTCATCGGCACTATCGAACAATTGTACAAAGAGCTTGCAGCGTAGATAATGTCGAAGTGTCACAAGCCGTCCAAAATACGTACGACTGACATTTCGTAATCATTTTCGTTGGCCGCTCCATGCCCATTTCACTCATGACAGATCTATTAGAAAGATCCTGCTAAAAACAAAGTGTTACGTTTCCAGGTGGATGGCTCACACACGAGATTGACGTCCGGAAGCAGCACAGACAGCAAAGAAATTTTGACATTTCACTTTTGACCCGCAATAGGTTCGCTTGGTGGTGTCGCGCGCGAAGGCGAAAATATCTTAATAACCCGAAAAGCAAAAGCGCGATCGGTGATATTAGGCTGTCGTCTTTGATGCAGTCTTCAAGTACTTCCTCCGACACCTATTCAAATTCCTCCTGATGAATTGAGCCCGGAGAGGAACGGTGTTTCTAAACTGAAAAGTTTTTTGATGCGGGCTCGTTGCTAATGCTCCATATTGAAACTTGAAAACAGAGCTAAGACAGGAGACAGCATAGAAGTGGCGACACAGGCCGTTGTCTAAGAAAAACGAGTTTATTTCGCCTCAGTGGAATATATACCTTCCGAAAAAAAAATTATAAATGCTTGCAGACAGCATTCCATCATGGCGCATGTGCGATGATTACTAAGGCAGTGATCAAGATATTTTTGCTCCTTCTTCATCAAGTCGATGGAAGCCATGCTTACGGATGAGTCATTGCCCGTGCGAATTGCGTGGGCTTCGAAAATCTCTCTCGCGTATTGATTCTTTTATTCCAGGAAACCCTTTGTGCCATCCAAGTGTTGCGTGCAACAATGCTGGGTAAAATGGAAAGCGATGTTACAACCTATTTCATTCTTTATTGAGCATACGTGCTCTCATATTCGATCGTTTAGGCAACGGCCTGTTTGCCCGGTGTATGACTTCCCGCAAGGTATCGGTATGTCATACAGTACCTCCGTATGGCAATAAATGAAACGTATTTCACAGGTGCAGTGATCCGTCCATAACCATGCCTTCCGTAGACTTACTGAAAACGAAATGGAGGCAGCTTCGCACTAGTGGTGTCAAGTCTTAAGCAACAGTGGAGTTGGGCGGCCTTCCTTGTTTAGCGTGATTTTTTCTTTTTTCTCTCTCTCTATTCTTCTCTTTCTCTCTGTCCTTTCTATCTCTTTTTGTCTTCGTTTCTTACTATCTATTTCACTCTTTGTATCTCTCCGTTTCTTTCTTTCTCGCTCTGTCTATTTTTCTTGTCTTTTGTTTCCTTTTTTATCTCTCTGTCTCTATTTATCACTTCCTCTTTCTTTCTTTTTATTTCTCTTTGTTTCTCCTTGTTTCTACCTTTTTTCCCTTTCTTGCTGTCTGTTTTTTTACTATCTCATTATTTAGTCTGTTTCTTTCTCTCACTGTCTATTCGTTTTGTCTTTCAACTTTTTCATCTTTCTTCCCTTTCTTTCTTTATATTTCCCTGTTTTTATTTTTCTCTCTCTGTCTCTCTCTATGCATGTCCTCTCACCCATCCGAATTATTGCGTCCCACACCGGACAAAGCGGTGTACCGGGAGGACGTGTTCGCGGAGCGAAGCATACGATCAAGAACAGGACGAATAGAGCGCGCGCCGGCCGTGTTATTCCGTTGCACGCGCTAGGCGTAGCTGTGCCGGATGGTTGCTAGGCAACGCTCAGTGAAGTTATCTCTCGGCTGAGTTTCATGCGCACGCAAACAGCCCCGCTGCTAAAAGACCATAAACATACTGGTCACTGGCTGTAACCTTCTGTCACGTGGAATGGTGCGTTTAAAACACATGGAATGCTGCGTTTAAAACCTAATTTTGTAAATTTTTTTCAAGTGTGTATATTCTGCACGGCAAAATAAACTCATAGTAGTTAGACAGCGCCCTATCTCGTCAACTCTATTCTGTGTCCCGTCTTAGCGCTGTTTTCAAGTTTCATGTCATTTATGCTTCGACATTATGAATCGCGCCATTCGGGTATGCCCGGCGCCATGTGATGTTTAATAACACATAACACGTGGTCGCCTCATTAACCCTGAATTAACAAGAGAGAGAAATAAAAAAAGGAGCGGGAGGTTTACCAGATATTAGCTTCTGGTTCGCTACCCAGCACTGGGGTGGGGAAATATGGGCATATAAATATGTATTACCAAAGTTAACATAAAAGAGTATGAGTATATCTTGAGCACGATTGCCAGGCAATGAAATGAATAATACGGCACGTATGTCGCGCGCGTCATGAAACCATTGCCGACAGTCTCCAGCGGCGCATACCCGCATATCGCTCTTCATGGCATGCAAGTGTGCGCGACATGTTATTTATAGTCTATATAAATCCAGTACTACAAATATAGACATAGCAAACTGTTAAGATAAGATATTTCCGGAGGTAAAACAAAAAAATATACCTGTGCTGTAGTTGGCGCTTTGATTGCAGCACAAAAACTCTTGCAAATGTGCTCCTTTATTACTCAACAAGCTATAGTACAGCGTTCCTTGTTCCCACGTGAATACCCAACTTAACGTTCCCTAAACTTTGTTTCAATAAAATTCACTTCTGTGCTGTAATGTGAGTGCCAGCGCTACGTCAGGCAATGAGCTACTCTTTAGACAGTAGTGTAATAAATGTCCATTGTGTGCTCACAATACGCAAGCAACTACTCAAATTATACAAAGACGGCGAATCACTTCGTAAGACTTGGCTCAAAGTGTGGCATAAGCAGATACTACCTGAGTGCTCCCTATGAAATAGATTGCCACAGTGTGTGGGATTTGCCGCATATTGCATTGGTTGCTTTATTATTACTGCTATTAATTTGCAGCTGCTACTCTCGCGTTCATTTATTTCATAGCCATTACAGCAGGTGTTCGTATAAGGGTGGAAGGAACACATGGCAGTAGAAGTCGGGGACAAAGAACGGCGACAAACGCACAGCGCTGACTTGCAGCACTCTATTCATGAGACAGGAAGGATGAACCATACACGTATGACATTGACATGCGCCACGACCAGCAAAATTTACAGTGTAATATTTGGTAATGTTGCAGATAGTACAAGCGAACACTGCGGACAGTAGCATGTCATTCAAAGCCCGTTTATATATATTTCAGGAGACGAAAGTGCTATCCAAGGAGTAGTGACGCACGTACTGTCGAACTTCCTAATGAAGTATGCCTAAACAATAGACCCTTTTCATAATCCGCAAGTGCGCTTCTCTGCGCTGCATATTTGAACAACTAATGGCGGCATCTCTCTTGCTTAGAGTGGAGACGAGGTCCTAGTTGCACGTGCTGAGGCTTGTCTATTATGCGTATTTATGTCAAGAGAGCCGAGTCGACATTTTCCACGTCATAGCGTAAGCAAAATGCGCTTGAACACGATGTTTGCAGTAAGTGACTAGCCGCCATTAGTTGGGCAAACTGCATGGCAGGAAAGCTAGCTTTACAATTATGAAAAGGGTCTATTTCACGTGTAAACTATGATTTATGCTTACCCAGCACCTCGCTTTAGTCAAAGGGCACACAACCGCAATCCACGGCAATGGATGCCTAGATGGTCTTGGCCCGTACTCTACACATTATTATGGTGCTCTCATTTAAGCACCTACCGCTGTGGCCTACGTATTTCCGCCCTTGTTGCCGTCACGGCAACGTTATAGAGCGTGGCAGATAAGGCGCTTGGTCGCGGGATGCGGAGAAGTATGCGTCGCCAGAGAGCATCACTTATGCGCACGTCTTAATCGCAATTATCGACACCCACGTTAAGAGAGGAATCGCTTTGCTGCCAGAATATGCGGAGTCTGTTATTGTGCAGTTCCCTGACCACAGATGACCGCGTCAGCGCAGTATATGTGGGATCAGAACACAAATTAGAGTACACAAGCCTGTTTCTTGCTACAAACGCGAAATTGTTAACCCACATCGGTAGGCACACGCCAGTGTTGTCTAGCATCGGCATAAAGAAATTATCTGTTTGCGACAGTCGGCAACCTCGAACAACTTTGTTCCGCCTACCGACGCCCGGATGTGCCGTTGAACTATTGGAGTGCGAATGCAAGCCACCCCGTGCGGCGACAGTGAAAACCAATGTTTGCGAGTCAGGGTCGAATCCCGTGAAAACAGAACCAATAGTGCACCCTGCTATTTCTTCGCGGGGCGGAGTGAGATCCGAGTGGCAGAAATATATGACACCGCCCCCGTCAATTAGGGATGCGAGGGACATAGAGGTTACTCAAGACTTTATGGCGTTCTCACCTGCACTACGAACCGCCGATCGCCGACAAAATGTACATACCTATTCTAATTTATGTGCTGGATTAGCTGTTTTCGTTTGTTTGCGCTCATCTTCAGAATGAACTGACATGTGGCTTGAGGGTATCTTAAATATTAATAGTGCGTTCGCCAAGAATGATGACGGACATTGACGTACATGAAAGATTCGCCTAGTGAAATGTATGCAGTAGCGTTAATAAAAAAGCTGCGGTATTTGATTTCAAAACTATACTGGTTTACATTGGCGTTGTGCTGTCAGTAATCACATTTAAAGAGGGTGACAGAGGACTGGGATGTAGCGCGATGAATACTAGGCCTAACCGTTCGCTCTATAAATATAGTTTTATTGTATGCGCATCATACCATTAGTGCAACCCTGCAGGTTCATCAACTCCTCCTCGTTCGACAAATTTTCACTGGGTTAGTTCAATTACTGCGATAGTATTGAGCAGCAGAGCAATGAAGATACGTCCAATGGAGTGGGTCGCAGGCATGTGTGGGATGTTAAGTTGGATGTTAAGCCACGTGTGCGACATAAACGTTGTTAAGATATCTCTAGCAAGACGTCCCATTTAAATGCGAAGCATTTCTTAGCGAACTTCTGCGACTTTGAGCGTATCTATCTATCTATCTATCTATCTATCTATCTATCTATCTATCTATCTATCTATCTATCTATCTATCTATCTATCTATCTATCTATCTATCTATCTATCTATCTATCTATCTATCTATCCGCCTACGACTTTGTGCTCTCCTGGTCGCTTGGTTAATCGAATGTACACCAAAATTGGTATGGCCTAACATGACTATATGACGAACATCAATGACAAGTCATAACATGAAAATCGTGGCACGCATGTCATGCACAGCATGATTTCCATGCCACGCTCATGGTGCGCTGGCGGCCGTTTCGCTAGCTTGATAAACACCAAAATTGGTATCTTGCGACGTGACTGTCTGACGAACATAAATAACACGAGTTAATATGAAAATCACGGCACGCATGTCATGTACAGCATGACTTACGTGCCACGCTCATGGAACGCTGGCGGCCGTTTCGCCAGCTTGATCTACCCCGAAATTGGTATTGCGTGACGTGACTGTGTGACGAACATAAATAACACACGAGTTAACATGAAAATCATGACACGCATATCATGTACAGCACGACTTACGGGCAACGCTCATGGGGCGCTGGCGGCCGTTTCGCTAGCTTGATCTACCCCGAAACAGGTATTTTATTTATTATTTTTATTTTATTTTATTTACTCATACTGTTGGCCTGTCGGCCGTTACAGGGTGGGTGAATAGCAGCACTTTTACATGTTGTCCATATAAAATATAACTAAAACAAACACACTTGAGAAGAGAAAAAATACATGAGAAACCACACTACATAAGAAAAAAAAACACAAGCGTACATATAAGAAACCATACTACATAAGAAACCGTACATAAAATACCACAGAAGACATATGCGTACATAAGCCACATAGTTCGTATATACATGATCAAACAACAGCAATTATACAATTATACAACACCATAAATACACAGTTAACAAGCAATGTTAGAAAATATAACCGACCATTGCCGTACAAAAACACACAGCCGTTCATAAGCGAAATAATCTGCACATATACCGATCAAACAATACAAAGCTAACAGCACAATACTAACGAATGAACTCACACAACCACAAAATAAAAATCATGCGTAAATGCGTGCGTCTTTATTGGCCTGCTAGGTTATTTTCAAAATGATCTGCACTGATACTTTCTCGCGTTAGTAGTGGCAATTGATTCCATTCCTTAATGGTTCTTGGGAAGAAGGAAAACGCGTAACTGTTAATATCCATCTGAGGTATTTTGAAAGTACCATCTTTGCTTTTTCGCAGTGCTCTACCTTGTCGTGCTATCAAGTACTGACTTCTACTGATGCTAAATTTGTTTTTAGTGAGAAGGTAAAAAAAGTTTAATCTTGCTATGTGCCTGCGTTCAGCAAGCGTGGGCAAGTTCAGCAAACTGAGCATTTCGGTGACGGAATCTGTACGAGAGTATCGCGCTAGAATAAACCTTGCTGCTCGACGTTGAACTCTTTCCAGTCTCTCAATTCACCCTGACTGATGAGGGTCCCAGATTATACTGGCATACTATAGCGTGGGCCGAACGTAGGTCAGATAAGCTGTTAGTTTTACTGACTGTGAAGCTAAATGCAGTTTCCGTCGCAAGAACCAGAGCTTCTTTTCCGCAGTTTCGCATATTTTGCCAACATGGTAAGACCAGCTTAAATTCGTGGATATATTTACGCCTAAGTATTTCAGCACGTCAACTGTAGAAAGTACTGAGGAATTTGATGTGTAATTAAAGTAGAATATGTTATTTACTTTATTTGTTACGCGCAATTAGACAGTTTTATTCTCATTTATTTTCATTTTCCATTTGTCGCACCATTATTCTACTGTCCTAAGAGCGTCACTGAGCATCTTCCGGGCTAACAACTCCTGATCTTCCGGGTATGCGCGACGTGACTGTGTGACGAACATAAAAACACGAGTTAACATGAAAATAATGACACGCCTGTCATGTACAGCATGACTTACGTGCCACACTCATGATGCGCTGGCGGCCGTTTCGCTAGCTTGATATACACTGAAATTGGTATCTTGCGATGTGACTGTGTGACGAACGTAAATGACACGCGTTAACATGAAAGACATAAAACCCATGTCATGTACAACATGACTTACGTGCCACGCTCATGGTGCGCAGGCGGCCGGTTCGCTAGCTTGATCTACCCGAAGTTGGTATTACGGGACGTTACTGTGTGAGGAACATAAATAATAGGAGTTAACATGAAAACCATGACACGCGTTTTCCTCAGTGACATACAAGACGATGTCTGAAGCTCTTTGCTGGCTGCTTCGCATTACATCGATTCCCAGAATGCGTGGGATCTGCCGGCTTTTTTAGTGTAGACTTTAACAGCCTTGAATAAAATTTTATTGGAATCGTTCTAGGCAATTATAAAGAATAAAGTTCGCTGTCTAGGTTAAGCATGTATTATGCATGTTATAATAAAATGAGACCAGAGTACGTGCAACGTCGTGCGTTAAAGACATGATGCAAAAAAACTTGGACCATCTCTCCGAAGGGAACCCAGATGGGATGCGAAGCAGCAGCGGTGCGCACGGCGTTGACCCGGTTGAAACGGGCGTCGAAGACGGGTGCTGGAAGAACGGTTTGAAGCGAAACTCGGTGTACCGTTTACTCGAGTAAACGTTTGTTTGAAACGCAAAGACACGGGAGGCGGGTTGGGTTTCGTGTAAGTTTCATTAAAGCGTTTGGCAAGACTTCGTAGTCGTTGTTTCTTCAGAGTCGAGACACGGGCGCTGGACCGGAGCAGGCGCGCGTTTCCCCTTGACTACCACGGGTGAAGCGAGAGAGAAGTGACACGTTCAGAGGTGTTGCGAGCGGGCGGGGCAGCCGGCAGCTGCGGACGCTACGGCGAGCATGCTGCCGGTGAGAGAGAGAGTGACATCAGCGCTCACCTACGAAGGAAGCGTGCGACGGGAGCGTGACGTCAACGCAAAGCTGTGGCGTGACCTACTTGGCAACGCTCCAACACCTACGGCGAGGGAAACGCGTTGCGGCGCATTCGTACGGACGCACGTAACGTACGGCGTTACAAACGTGAGTCAAAGAGCTGCTTCGCATCTAATAAGTAAGGTAGGAAGATGCACAACCAGCTCAGTTTGTGCATCTCCGTTCCTTGTCTGTACCTGTACGATGCTTTATACTCAACGTTACACGCGCTATTGACAAACCAACAATCCGATGTAGCAACCTGTTAAAGGAAAAAATATTCTCTCAGCGAATTCGGTAGTTAAGATGGAAGAAAGAAGTGTTTGCTACGAATTTGGCGTCATATTCGTAGTGGAGTGCCTTTGCTCGATTGTAAAAGCAAAGATATTGTTGCGTGGTTTTTACCTACGCTAACAGCGCATAGTGGAATATACTATGAAAAGGCAGCTGGAAAAGAGGTGAACTCGACGTTGAGGTGTGCGCTGTGCTGTGGCTTGCTACTGACTCAGTATTGTATTTTCCGCGTAACATTTTTGTTGAAGGTGCGGGATACAATATTAGGGTTTGTCAGCTGGCCATCTGGCCGTAATCATGTGTCTGAATCAGAGCATTGTAGATAGTGCAAGAGTAGTCAACGTTGGGCACATGTCAGAGCGCAGCTGCGACTCCGAGCGCTAATGAGAGTAGCGCTTTTTCCCTGTTCTCAAAAGCTTCTCTTCCCTTCCTTATCACCAGTGGTCGGCAAACAACAATCACCGTGATAGAGCCAGATGCGGATCGCCCACATGGAAGTGGCCTAATATGTAATCATGAAAAACACCCATTTCCATTTTTGTTTTTTCCGTGCAAATGAAAAATTGTACATGCTGCGCCCGTTTTCAAAATCATGTGATAGACAGATTTTCTGATCTCGTTCCTGAGAGATATCAATGGCCGTTGTCCAGACGCCAACTCAAACATGTCTTTGCGCGCTGTCCCCAAACATTCACTGTAGTATAAGAATAAAAGACATGCTTTATAAGACAGAATACCGTTTAAAAAAGAAATAAAACAAATTGACAGCACGAAAGGAAACACCTTCCCGCAGCTATAAAGATAGTTTGAACAACATGTACTTAAACGTACTTAAGACTGTGCAGCGCTCACAAAAAAAAAAAGAAAGAAAGACGCCGACGGAAGAAAGAAGTGCGCACAACACGCGCTGACTCTCAACTGAATTTTTACTCAGAAACATATACAAAGTGAACTAGGAAAGTCATCAGACCATGTGAGCGGTGCTAGAAACGAAAAGAACATTTCTGGCTTTTGCCTTTTAACTAAACACGCGCACAACAACTTCAATCTCAAGATATCGCACGTGCTGATCAAATACTCCTATTCCTTATGCCACAGCCTAACTGATGGCTGGCTCACGCATCCTTCATTTCCCCTTCTGATGCGTGAGCCAGCCATCGATGAGGATGTGGGATAAGGAATACGAGTATTTGACCAGGACGTGCGATAATTTGACATTGAAGTCGTTGAGCGCATGTTATTAAATGCGAAGCATTTCTTAGCGAACCTCTGGCACTTTGAGCGTTTCTATCTACGTATCTATCTATCTATCTATCTAGCCACCTACGTCTGGGTGCTCTCATGATCGCCTCCTTAACTTGGTGTAGATCAAAATTTGCATGGTAGGGTAAGAGGATTTCACGAATATGATTCCCGGGTCACGACATGAATAACGTTAAAATCCTGTCGCATACGTCGTCAAACCCTTTCCACGAGATACGTGTGGCACATACCCGTTTACCACGGGTCGCGGTGTACGGGTATGCGCCAAAGGTGATTGACAGTTTATATCTACCCAGGAGCGACGAGAACATACATTGGTAGCTTAAATGCTAGAGCGCTAAGGAAAACCAATATCGGCAGCGTTTGCTCAACGAATGGAAAGAATGAAAACAAGGATCCCAGCAGGAATCGAACCCAAGCATTCTGCGTGGCGATCAGGTATTCTACCACTGAGCTACGCCAGGTCTACAAACTGTTTTGGGAAAACAGCCTACGCAGGCGTAATATCGGTGCAACGTCAATTGTGGTTGTGGTGCTGGCTCTCTAATTTTACAAGAAAGCAATAGACACTACATGATACTCCTACGATGTGTACTCCTACGATACAGGCGTCATATCAGATTAACGTCTGTAGTTCCAGTGTTGGCTCCGCATTTATAGCAGTATAATAAACATTACGTTTGTATTCCTATGATTGAGCAAGCTATATTGAAGCATTTATTGACCCCCGGAGGAATGCATTAACGAAAGTGACATATGGTATCCAGATCACCGTACGGTAAAGTGCACTTCGTCCACCAGAACGACGCAGTGTCCTCTTCATTTCTTACGAGGCTGCGCGATGGCCTCATGCTGACCGAGGATGATGCCAGATTTATTGACAGCCGCTTTGTAGACTAGGCTACGTAGGCCAGTTACGCCCAGGTAGTCTACGAATACGACAAACACCATCTACTGATGTTGGTCGACGTAGCACTATCCAGGCCTACCAGCCTCGACGGCCTATACCTCACCAGCGCGAAGGGTGGCTTCAGGTTCCGACATGTTGCCGGCTCTGTCGACAGACAATTCGTCGACGAAATGACCGAGGCATCCACGAATTCGAACAGCTCTACTATACCACATACTTCACTACACATGGACCCCTCGTACCCCGATCACGACCGGATCCTATAACAAGTCATGACCAGCTGCTGGTGCTCACTGATCACGGTGATGATGCCCTTCTTGCACACATGCACACGGGTTCGTGAAACGTGCGTGCGTTCTCGGGACACGTATAAGCACTACATATCAGCTTACCGCTTCTGGTGTTGGTCATACCCACGTTCCCATTGGCAGCGTTACCCAACCGTAAACAACTGGTTA
This sequence comes from Rhipicephalus sanguineus, assembly GCF_013339695.2. NCBI lineage: Eukaryota > Metazoa > Arthropoda > Arachnida > Ixodida > Ixodidae > Rhipicephalus > Rhipicephalus sanguineus. The sequence goes on from NC_051181.1 coordinate 65,192,566, forward strand.
TATAACACATATGCGGCTCTTCAACATATATAAGTGTGCGTATAAAATTTATACAAATCTTTAGCGTCATTTTCTAACGTGTCGCTCGGTAAAAAAGTTACGCCACAGTCACCTACCCGCCGCATGCTTCGCATACATCGACTCCCACGGTGCGTGGGATCTGCCGAATTTTTTTATTTATTTATTTATTTATTTATTTATTTATTTATTTGATTTACATACATATATACACAAGGACACAGAGAAAAGAGGGAGAGAGCAAGCTGGCAACTGCCCTCAGGAGGGGCACAATGCCTGCCTGCTCTTTCGGGAGGAGGGAAGAGGCAGAGGAAAGGAAGTTAGGAGGAGAGAAAGTCGAAAGGAGATAGGACCGTAAAGAAAAAAAACATTGACGAAGACTTGGACAAAAATTGGTAAACACGCACATGTTTAGTGAAGGGGAAAAAGCCAGAAATGTTCCTTTCGTTTGTAGCACCTGTCACATGGTCCGATTTCGTTGAGTCAGCGCATGGCGTGTGCACTTCTTTGAGTTCTTTCGTCCGTCGTCTTTGTTTTCTTTTTTTAACAGGGAAGCTAATAAGCGAACCTTTCCTTGTCCGGCGAACCAAAAAGCTATCATCATCTTAACGGATATGCGCCACAGAAATTGGGTAAATCCGACTACTCACCACTGGTCCACTCATAATAAAGAAGGCACCAGTTAAGCCAAGTGGTTCTCCGCCAACAGAAGCCCCAACAACGGGGATCAGCTTTGGGCCGTCCAGAGAGCCCACGATGCGGCGGTCAGGCTTAGCCTGCCCGTCCCACCGTGGGAGGTGCCCACTGCGTTCTAGTCGCGTCTCTACTAATAACGTTTCACCAATCAGCCAACCAACAGTTAGCCCAACGAATGGCGGCGGGCCGACGACCCCGGTTACGTACAGTGAAAGAATCATAATCAATGGGAAATGCAACGCCGGCTGCGAGAAGGCCCAAAAGCGATGGGGTGCCTACGCCAACGACGACGCGCCCGTAGATCTATGAGAGGTGCAGACGCTTGGTTTCAGCGCGAGGTTCTGTCTCTGCAGTTTGGACATCCGTGTTGTGCCTGTGGCTGTCTGTGGTTTAAGTCGAAGCCCTCTGCGCTGAGAATCAACGAGGAAACAACCTAGCATCACCTAGCAAAAGCCTAGCAGCGACATAGAAGCAACCTAGAAACAACCTGCATCACCTATCAAAGGCCTGGAAACAAGCTAGAAGCAACCAGATCAGAATCAACCAGTTTCGCTCTTTCAAGCCTTGCGGGGCTTAGTGCAAGCTTCGATACTTTTTTTTTATTTTTTGTGTGAGTGTGTATGAGCGGTGCGCAGTCTTAAGTATGAACCCATATCAGCTAGCTAAGTTTTCTATTCTAAGTAAACATATTTATACAGCCTGTTTCAAGCAATGTGCCTGAAAACGTTAAAATATGAGAGAAATGAAATAATCTCGCTGCCTTCCTGATTACTTTTTCTGTAGCGGAAGATAGAAGATGACTGGATACGTCAGTTGCGGCAGTAATTAAGGAAACATATTATTAACGTTTTATTTGTTGCGACTGTCGGTGGAGTAAATGGGATATTTGGTGCCCTTCCTACGAAGAGCTCATTGCCGTTTTGAAATTTCTATAAAGCGACCGCTGGTAATTTTTGCAGAGTGATCAAATCCCACCAGTCTTGCTGGCGGCACCGAAACGAAAACGAGAACGAGCACAACTGTCACGCTCTTCCGAGGCGCCCAGATAGAGTGAGCATCGTTATATCAACCACCGATCAGCATGATTTTGTGAGTGTTCCATACGATTATAGCACACCTTAGGCACGTAGGTTAAGGAATGCGGAACTAACGATTCTGCAATTGTTTTCTGAAACAGTGACATTATCCTCGTCGACTGTTTTTTGCGCTCACTGGCGCTTTGGTGTCGCTTTCGCCTATGAATTTGGTCGGATTTTATCACTCAGCAGAAATTAACCGAGGCCACTTTTTGTAAACCTCAAAGCGGCAATAGGCTATTCGCAGGAATTACGTCAATTTTCCCATTTCACCTGACCAGGTGTCTCCTCCGAATAAAAATGGTACCTCAATTCGTGCAGTTGATGCAGTAAGTAATGTCTCTGATCACCTTAATATGTCTGCCACTAAAGCAAAAAAACTATGAAGTCAGCAAACAAACATCCAGATTCCCCTTATCCTTGAGTATTTTTGAACACATTTCACGAAAAACTTTGTATGTTAACTTTTTTTTCGCAAGCAGTCAGACTGCAGTCGCCTTAGCAGCAATGTGATCAAGGCAGAGTCAGTGTCAATTTCTTCGAATTTTCTTGATAACTTGAGCGCGTGAATATGTTTTTATAATTATTGCTCTCATTTGACATGAAACTGTTTTATGCTGGGGTCCACCAAACTTCACTGACGTATTTCCGTCACGGATATGACGTTATAAAATGTGCATTTGCAGATGGTAAAGAAAAAACTAGGAGAACAAGTTCGCAGCTGGGAATCGAACCCACGACCCCTTGCTCCACAGCGCGCGGCGGTAACCGACTCAGCCGCCGAGCGTAGATGTTTCGGAACACTAATGGCGAGGCGTTTATATAGACTATTTACCGTCGGCGGTGCTCAGAGCTCGGTGGCACTTCAGCGTGTGCTCGTTATCACCAGCAAGAAGACGCAAAGGGCGCGCTTTAAATGTCGCCCCGTTCGTTGCGAAGCGCGCGCGCCTCCTGCCTACACCACCAGTACTTTGCCGTACAGGGCGTCGTCGCCTGTACGCGCGTTCAGAGCAAAGGTTGTGTTAAAGTTACAGATCACGCGATGTTCCCTTCGCTCGCTGCAGAGGCAGCGTTTGCGAAAAGCGCGCACCGCTAAAACACGAAAGAGTAACAACTGTGACAGTTGTTAGTTCGGGCACTCATCCTGAGTATTGGTCTCGAGGGCATAGCGTGGCGCCACCTGCGTTGTGATGTCACTCATAGAATCCAGGCTTGTGTCGTCTGCTGGAACACCGCTTTTCTTTCGCTTTTACCGTAACGTGTTTTTCTTGTGGGCAAAACATGGGCTTCCCCCTTGTTTTGAAGCTCAGTACTTAGAGAAGCAGCATGATCTGATAATCCGGGCAAGCAAACCGCGACTCTTTGCCGCCTGTGGCACCTGCGTGTCTAATTAGCATGCTACAATAATGACCTAAAGCCGGTGCAGCTGACCCCATAGAAGACGATGCAAGTCAAGGGATGCCGCGAAAGCTAAGCTGCTAATATATTATGAGATACTATCTCTGTTAGGATTCTCAGACTTTGTATAAAACGAACGAGTAAACTTGCAAACTGAAAACTGAAAAACCAAAAAGACGCGTACCTTCAAGGAAAAAAGTAAGGACAGGACAGAAAGGGCGTCTAAACTTGCAACAACGAGCGAACTGTGCCGCCGAACAGTAATACCGTCCGCACGTGCAGTTCACATGATCTACTGTCAACGAACAAGTTGTAATCGTGAGCGGAGCGTATCGCCACATATGCTTAGAAGTTCTGGTGGGATCTGCAAAACAAAGGGCCGACTTCCCCTCCACTGCTCCGATCTGATTGACAATCATCACAGTTTCGTTTTTTTTTTGTACTTCTGATACGCTAACTTTTCACCTTGGCCTACATTGTCGGCAACATATTGGTGTTAGTTTACAGCGCTTCGATGCAAGCGTAAACGTGACAAAATGTTTGTTTTATATGGACCTCTCCGTGACAGATATTTCAGCCGCGGGCGCTTATCGTTTTACTTGTTTTCTTGATCTACAGTGAGCCAACTCCAGCATCCATAAATTCATCGACAAACGCCCGCGATTAGCTGCCGGGAGTGCTCGTGAGCACACGTCACCTGTTACCGAACATCTTAACTGCGGCGGTGTACACGAAATCCTCGTAACCAAAGTGCTTGCTGTAGACCGGCGAGTTAGCGTCTTTTACCGTTTTCGGCTTTACCAGGCCAAGTATCGCGCATTTCTTTACTTTTGGGGTAATGATGAAAACTTATAGCGGGATCTGTCGCATACGTCTGGCACTGCGGCACTGCAGCACTGAACGGTACATGAACAAGCATAACCTGCTTGCACGCAACTTAGCACTGCTTATACAGTGGTAATATCTCCAGCTGGCCTAATTGAGCTTCTCACGTTAAGAATTGAAAGTCGCGTCAGTGCCTGATAAATGACCAAAATAGATTAATGAAGCCACCAAATAATGAATCTCAAGAAGGCGTAGGCGGCAATATTTGTAGTTTCCTACTGTAGACAGTGTTCATTCTTGAATGAACGGGAAGTAATGAAGTGGTCGAGAAAAAAAACAACCTCCTGTCGACAGGCACTGAACCTTCCACCTTCTGATTAGGGGTGCGATGCTTTAGTAATTGCGTACGAAGGCCATCATTCCCCCGTGCACTTTTGGGGTTTTTCTACGCGGGTAATCCTAACCAGCGCCTGTCATAGCCATGGCGGCGAGTGTGGAACGCTCTTTGTTGCCAGCTGGTGCCCCTTAGCTCGTCATATCCTTTTTTTATTTTTTTACGAACTGGCAGCTGCTCAATAAATTCCCGCATGTAAAGGCATCAGTTTTGCAGGGACGAGGTGCTCGCTGTGCAAGGAGAATGGAGGGTAATGGATTGAGGGCTCGTTTCTTCCTTAAACACGACCTAATGAATTAAACAAACTAAGCCAGTGAAGGCGTAGGATACATTACTACATAACGCCAGCTGACGAAAAGAGTGTTCCGCATTCGCTCGACATCGATATAGTTAATAGTGTCCCTGGCGAACATTCCTAGGATTACGCGCACAAAAAGATGCGATAAGGTGCACGGGGGAACGACTGCCGTCGTAACTCTTTTCGTGGAGCATCGGTCGCGTTATCCGGTGGTTGTAGGTTCGGTCTCTACCGACGGCCAGTTATTTTTTGCGTTCACCTTCAATTCATTTCTGGTGATTTCACGACCACTACACTACAGCTACAAGCTACAAATAAAGATCCTTATTTGTTCCTTGGCTTCAATGTCGGTTGCCTCCATTGGGTTTTGTCTAATGATGAAACAAGTCATTCATCCACTCCCCTTCTTTCGTATTTCGTGCTGACTGCGTGGATGCGTTGATGCACACCAATGAATCCACACACATCGTACTTCTCCAGGCATTCATTGGTGCATACACGGTATTATTACACACTCGAAAGGAATATGTCATGAAAGCAAATAAATATACACCGCACAATCGCCTCCCAAGGATAGCAAATAATTTGCGCCGCAAAAACCATTAGGTGCACCTGAAATAGTGCTTTTGAAGACAAGCTTATGATCACAAATTTCACATATACATCCCCGCTTTCTTCGAAACAAATAATTCAAGTCATTTTTGTCGTTTCTTAGCTCCATCGCATGCGCTTTGCCGGCGAAAACTTTCAGTAGCCGCTGAAAAAAAAGGACTCGTCCTTGTTTTCTCAATTATGGCAACACCATACCACTTCAAACACTGTAGCATGTCTTAAACTGGCGTCTGCCATTCTAAAATAAGAAACTTAAGCATCCGCAAAAGACACGGGACCAGGAAAATAAGGTAATCTACAGCAGCGCTGTTGTCTGTATCCTCCTTTACTGGTTTTCTGCCTTTTGCGCTGCTTTAATTTCGACTTTGTCTTAACAACTCGGCCAAGCATCCACTTCAGTTAGTAGTATAATCGATGCTTACATCAGAACGTATATCTCAGAGATAATCCATGCGCAGTGTGGCCGCAGCCATTACACATTTTTTTCTGCAATGCGCATGCGTGTGTTATGCGCACTTCGCTCAATTTCTGCCCCACGCCCTATGAAGTATTACCCCTGACTGATTAGGTCACTCTTACACTTATTGATAAAATGTCTGCTTTCCCGAACAAAAAGCTTCCGGTGCATGGCGCAACATCGTCTCCTCTCTTGTTATTACCGTTATGGCACAATCGTATTTGAACAACTGATTACCATTAACACAACCGAAAATGTTGTAAAACTTATAAACAAGTTTTACAACATTCAGTTCACTGAGTCGTCCTGTTACGCTGTCGCAAATACACGTTTCTAATGTATAGCTGAGCCGCTATTTGCACCCATAAACGTCATCACTGTTTTTGCGTTTCATAAAATGAAGAAACAGTATAATCTATATACCATTTGACTCGACGTAATGGTGTGTGGCCACCACATATTCATACTCGATTTCGGTATTTGGACAATCAAGCACTCTGTGAAACACGACCAACTCAACATCTTCATTTAGGATGCTCTTTTTCTGCTTCATTTCTACGTATCTTGTTACGACACTGTAAATTTGCTGTACTAATGCCACCTATGCAAGTCATCTCTTGTTTCTGTTTGCATTTGGAATGGTCAGCATAGTACCCTCATATCAGCTGTCATGCATCTATGCTGCTTCATTACTTGCCTTGACAGCGGTATATTTCATGTAGTTCCATGGTAAAAATATAAAACAGCGCTTTCTTAAACACAAGACGAAGGAAGAAGAGACACACACGGCGCTGAAAGCGCTGTTTTATATTTTTACCATGGAACCTCACCAACTCGCCCAATTTGCATGCCTTCTTCATGTAGTTCCAGTTCGTATCCCCTCAGCGAGAACGGCATCTTAGGGTCAAATATGTTTGTAAAATTGATATATCTATTTCAATCATTCCCCGCTTACTGAATACCCCCGTAGCATCATGGTTGCAAGAAAAAATTTACAACACCAGTATCACTATTTGGTTACTTCGTAGGGCGCTCCCTTAGAAGCACTAGCCCTGTGTTCCTTTCCTTTGTTGAGAGGATTAAGCATGCTTCGAACATCAGATCCAACAACCTTATCTAAATTAAAACATATCATATTTTGTTTGTGATTGTCTATTATAGTACGGCGGATGTCTTGCTCCCGCAGCATCTGTTGTCTTTTTTTTCTGTAAGACCGCAGCAGGGCTATTGGTGAGTAAGTTCATCTTAGTGTCGCAGGCACTTCAGTGATTGTTCGCGGACACATTTCACTGACACAACCGAAAGGTTTCTTATATGCCATCAGCACTAAAGTAACAATGGAAAGAACATTAGCGGCTTAAAAATGTTGGGACTGTACCATGACATATCTTATCTTTATTTAAGGAAACGTTCGTTAGTGACATCTGTGGGTCCCATCGCCAATCGAAGCACTCAGCGACAGTAATCAGAAGTAAGCTCATTATTTGTCTCAGCGCACTGCAGGAAACAGTGGTTAAGATTTAGGACGTTGTTTAAGACCCCAAGTGTATTCTGAACGCCAGTATTTTGCTAGCTAGCACTTCCGTCTGGGCATACGATGGTCCCTGTTTTTTGCGCTTTCAAGCATAGAACAACAATGACGGACGAGCAACGTTCAATCTAGCAGCTAAGAGCCGCACCCACATAGGGATCAGTAGGATGAATAATATGTTTCCAGGTATCAAAAAAAGTAATAATAAATAAATCCAGCTGCGTACTAGTGGTGCCAAGAGTGAAGGAAGTGTGGATCAGGGCGGCCTTTTAGGTTTCTCTTTAGTTTTAATTTTCGTTCCTCCCCTCTTTCTTTCGTTTTATTTCTTCTCTCTGTCTTTTTGTGTCTCTTTTTCTCTGTTTATTTTTATTTATTTATACATCTCCCCCTCTCTCGCTCTCTATTTCTCGCTTGCTTCCTTTTCCAATCGCTTATGTCTCTTTCTCTCTCTTTTTTTTATTCTTCCTCTACTTCACTTTTTCAGCCCCTTGCTATAATCTACTATACAAGGCTATGCTACGCTCTGCTAGCGTGCCTGCATAGCCGAGTGTTTTGGACGCTCGCCTTCGGTTTCTGTGTACGCTGGTTCGAATCCCGCCTCCTGAAGAATTTTTTTCTCGCCAAGAATTTCTCTGTTTTTCTTTGTATCACTTTCTCTATCTCTCTCTCTTTCTCTCTCTGTACTCATTCTCTCACCCGTCAGAGTTATTACAGGCCACGGCAGAGAAAGAGGCGCACGTGTTCTCAGACCGAAGCAGAAGCGGACGAAGATAAGAAAGAGGATGAAGACAGCGCATGCCGGTTCATGACAACGACTATTTCTGTTCACGAGCCACGGACCGATGCTCCGTTTAAGCAGCTCCGTTGTTAAGACACTATTTCCTCTCATTATAGGTATTCTACGCTGTATCTTTCATGTCACCATTCCAGTTGTCGGAAAAACACACCTACGTTGCCACGACACCTCCGCCAATATGAAGAAGTGGACCCGTCACGGTGGCCTAATGGTTACGGTGCTTGACTGCTGACCCGCAGGTCGCTAGATGGAATCCCTGCCGTGGCGGCGGCATCTTCTATGGCGGCGAAAATGCTTGAGGCCCGTGTGCTTAGGATGTATGTGCTCGTTAACGAACCCCAGGTGATTGAAGTTTCCGAAGCCATCCACTACGGCTTCTGGCGTAATCATATCGTGGTCTTGAGACGTAAAACCCCACCAGCTATTATTACTGTGGAGAAATTGCAACAAAACAAAAAACAATTCGGCAGATCCCATGTGTTGGGGGAATCGGTTTCATGCGAAACATTCAGCAAGTACTTCTAAGCTATATCTTATGGCTTTGAGTCAAGTGTTACGAGTTGGATCGACGTGTTTTTGTAAGTGTAGTAGCTGTGTGCACCTCGTAGGGGGGGGGGGGAGGAGGTGATTCTTAAAAGGAAGAAGGAAATGAAAATGGAAATTGGGTGTGGAGTGCACGATAACTGTCTCTCAAGTGAGGACATCTCAACCGATACACTCACGGGGGATTGGGGATTAAAGGGACAGTGAGAGTGAAAAGAGTATGGTAAAGGAAAAAAGAAAGGTATGAGTGGAAAAAAACAGTGAGGGGGGGGGGCAGGAGAACGGGCGTCCGAGTCACCGTGGTGAGCGGCTAGAAAATTCGTTCGACTAGGCCGGCATCCTCGAGAAAAGCTAGTAGGGCCGCAAGGGCTGATCGGCGACCGTGCACGTGGCCGGTGGGATGGAGCAAGTCCTGTAGGGTCGCACACGGCAGTCCGACGAGGCGGTACTTCATGGCGAGCCGCTTCCGCGCAGTGTTGAGAGACGGACAGTCAAACAATAGGTGGCACAGGGTTTCGATCGCGCCGCAATCGGTGCAGTTCGGTGCAGCGGCGCCGCGAAGACGATGCCTGCGTTCCGCGGGCCACACAGAACCGGTCCTCAGGGCAAGAAGAAGCGCGCGCTCGCGGCGAGTGAAACCAGTGGCTGGGATGGGAGGAGGGGGGTGTCCGGAGGCGACCCGTGCGTCAGGATGCTCGCGCACCAGCTCCCGGCGAAGGTTGTTGCGTGCCGAGTCGAACGAGCTGGCGTAATCCGTCAGCGAAGTCTCGGCGGAGTGTGCTCGTTTTGCGAGTTCGTCTGCAGCCTCGTTACCCACGATGCCGACGTGTGAAGGGAGCCACTGAAGGACCACATCACAGCCTCGTTCCTGGAGGGCCAGCAGGCTGAGAGCAGCACGCTGAGCAAGAAGGGGGCCTCGTTCCTCCCTCGCGAGCTGGCTGAGGGCAGGTTTCGAGTCGCAGAAGATTGCTGCGCTCGTGACGGCCGGCGAATTGCGCAGGAGGTCTGCAGCCAGCTGGAGCCCGACTAGCTCAGCTGTTGTTGAGGATGCACACTATCGCAAGCGGCACTGTCGTTCCGAGCTGAGCTGAGGGGCTATGCAGGCGGCCGCGGCTGAGCGATCCTGCAGGACGGACCCATCGGTGAACACCTGCGTCCTCCCGGCCAGGTCCTCATACATCCGCGCCGCGGCCTCCTGAGCAATGGCACTGATGGGGGTGTGGCGTGTGGCAGTGTTGTCGACGTGCTTACCAGGCACGTCGACAACACTGCCGTTGAAAGGGTAACTTATGGTGCGGCCTAAGGTCAGCCCTCACGTTAGAGTACATCTGTCAGTATTATCGAAACTAAGTGCAATTTATGGTGCAATCATGCAAATATCATACGTAACTTTCGTTCAATGTGTTCCTCCACTGTCGAGCAATGCTTCAATATAGCTCGCTGAATCATTGCAATACATATGTAAAGTTTTTTAGACTGCTATAAAGGCGGAGCCAATACTGGAACCACAGATGTTAATCTAATAAGACTCCTGTGCCGTAGGATTACATATGTAGCGTTTATTGCTTTCTTGTAAAATTAGATAGCCATCACCACAAGCACAATTGAAGCTGCACCGACACTACGCCGGCATAGGGTGTTCTTTTCAAACCATTTTATAGACCTGGCATGCATCTGTCACGCAGAGTGCTTGGGTTCGATTCCTGCTGGAATCGTAATCTTTATTCTTTCAATTCGTCGGGTCAACGCTACCGATGCCGGATTTTCTTAACGCTCTCGCATTTAAATTAACAATGCCTGTTCTCGCCGTTCCTGGCTAGATATAAACTGCCAATCACCTGTGGCGCATAGCCGTCGATCGCGGTCCTTAGTAAACGGATATGTGCCAAACGTGATTGGAGGAAAGTGTTTGACGACATAAGCGACAGAATTTTCATGTAATTCATGCATGACCCGACAGTCATATTCGTGGAATCCTCTTACACTCCCATGCCAATTTTGGTTTACACCAAGTTACGGAGGCGATCATGAGAGCACCCAAACGTAGGCGGATAGATAGATAGATAGATAGATAGATAGATAGATAGATAGATAGATAGATAGATAGATAGATAGATAGATAGATAGATAGATAGATAGATAGATAGATAGATAGATAGATAGATAGATAGATAGATAGATGCGCTCAAAGTGCCAAAGGTTCGTTAAGTTCTTCGCATTTAAAATTCGGCAGATCTCTTTGTGCGAAGCGGTATCATGCGATACAGTCTGGGAGTAGTTGTCTATGCTACATATTTTGGCTCCCCCTGAAAAAAATTTCTGGTTACGGCCTGCTTGCATTCGTCGGGCAACGCTGCCGATGTAGGTTTTTCTTAATTCTCTCGCATTTACGTAAATAATGTCTATTCTCGTCCTTCCTGGGTAGACATAAACTGTCAATCACCATTGGCGCATACACGCATACCGCAGACCGTGGTATACGGGTATGAGCCACACGTGTCTGGAGGAAATGGTTTGACGACGTATGCGGCAAGGTTTTCACGTTATTCGTGTTACGACTAGACAGTCATATTGGCCACTCTCTTAACATCCCTTACCGATATTGGTCTACACCAAGTTAAGGAGGCAATCACGAGAGCACCCAGACGTAGGCGGCTATAGATAGATAGATAGATAGATAGATAGATAGATAGATAGATAGATAGATAGATAGATAGATAGATAGATAGATAGATAGATAGATAGATAGATAGATAGATAGACAGACAGACAGACAGACAGACAGACAGACAGACAGACACACAGACAGACAGACAGATAGATAGATAGATAGATAGATAGATAGATAGATAGATAGATAGATAGATAGATAGATAGATAGATAGATAGATAGATAGATAGATAGATAGATAGATAGATAGATAGATAGATAGATAGATAGATAGATAGATAGATAGATAGATAGATAGATAGATAGATAGATAGAAACGCTCAAAGCGCGTGAGGTTCACTAAGAAATGATTCGCCTTTAAAACGAAAAAGTGCTTGTATTTCTCCTTTTACTTACCTCACAGTCTCATTCTTGGTTGTATTAAAGTAAAATTAGTTGGATGGATTGATAAGGTTGCACATTATCTTAGATACTGGAGAAAATGTTAATGCAGACGAGTCGATACGCGCAAGCACATAAGTGGGCAGACACGTACTCAAAAATTTTTGATAGTAAATATGGCATGCTGTAAATGTGACACGACGTTTGTTTCGGTGAATTTGTTCCATCATGTTGTGGGACCTAATAATTGCCTGTACGTCACGAAACATCAATTTACTACCCGGGCATTGGGACCACTAAGAGAAAATACACATTTCTTTGACACGTGCTATCATGTCTGTCCATCAGACTTCGGCAAATATACGCTATAGCCGTACTTTGACAGGAAAAAAGAGTAACACCTGCATTGCTCTTATCTGGATTAAAGAGCACGTGAGCGTTTTAAAAGCCAGACGCACACGAGCGGTGGAAGTTCGCAACATGATTACAATGACACGAGTGGCGCCGTTGGCTCTCGCTGCCCTGTTGTGTTCGGCGTCTGTGCTAGGAAAGCTCGGAGCACCTGGCGGCCCTCGAAAGCTACATCACGACATTGCAGATAGTTTCAAGGTACAGTACAGGCCTAACTTTTAATATAGCGATTGAGAGTTTTCAGTGTATCTGTAAAGTCGTGTATCTGTAAGGCGCTTTCGCGGGCTACGGACAGCAGGAATGATCTGGCGGCAAAATAAGATCTTAGAAACGCTACATCTGTATAGGCCGCGATTGCGAACAGAATGTAGACCTCAATTTTTTTTGCCAGTTAAGGGGGTTAAATAAGTAAGGCAGTTTTGTGCAGTGGAAGCATTTTTTTTTTCATTTAAATTAGTACCGAGATCAGCCCCGTTTGTGGCCTTTCTACATATTTTGTCCTGTCTAAGTAGCGCTGTCTCATAATTACCATTGCAAACTACCTTCTCGCCCATTCCGCTAGTCTTTCTTTCTGCGCACTGAATTTACAATCTCTACTTCGAAACGCTAGTTTCCTTCGGGACGAACCAAGGCTTTGCTAGTGTAAAAACAAAAGAAGCTATATTTAGTACCACACGGCGGAAGCTACGGCTTACCGCAACGTTCTAACACGGTAACTGTGCACGATCATTAATGCAGCGTCACGCAAAAAGTCTTACAATGTCCAAATGCCGCTAGAATACTTACTTTATTATTTGCAGTGCTAAATATCTAGAAAACTTATATATTTCAAGTTTGAATCTATATTTCCCCTTTTCACCGATTCGAAAAGGTTTTCATCGACTCGTATATGGAAGTAATGTTTCTGTGTCTTCTCTTATGTGCCAGAGGCCAGACCCCCTTAACGTTCACTTGAGAAGGGCAACCCCTTTTTACTTCTGCTCTTCTAATCTCGATGGTGCTACACACTTCCTGTGACAACATCGAGCGTTTGGCAGTACACCATTACCCGAAGTCGCGCTACGGGGCCATCCAGAGGCGTCCTTTCGGAGGTGTGCTGTCGTGCAAGGAGTCGTGTGCCATCACATTGTTGTACACGTTATGTTGCACTTGTCTAATGTAGCGCTAGCTATGACCTAATGCGAATTGCAAAACATGATAGCTCATCGCGTCTTCATCACCATCACCATTATACAGGACAACTTTCTACGTGCGAGCAGTCATGTGTGCATACGCGTAGGCGCGCACGCTCAATCAATCAATTAATGAATGGACCATCATTTTCATGAACGAAAAGAAGCGCCAGGCCTGCGCGGAAGGCGCAGCACAGTCACAGAAAAGGTTGTAAGAGCGGCATTTCTAGAGCCTATTATAAACTCTCTTGGGGCTACTTATACAAGTACACTAGCAACGTACCCACTAAACATACGTTAACGTGAGAAAGAGACAGAGAGGGAAAGAACGTTATTGAGACCTTGAGGAAATGGATCATCGGCGCTTGGCTTCCTTGGCAACCAATAGAAGTACACTTGCGAGGAACCTACTACGCAATAAATCATCATAACATTTGTGAAGTAGGGACGCAGACGTAATGACATTTTTCGTCATTCTGCGGAGAACCGTGGTACCCGTTCGACACCTGTAAGGCATTATGTGCACTTTATTGATGCTGTACCGGACGAAAATGGGCAAATATAGCAGAGCCCTTTGTTAAATAGGTTGGATGGATGGATGGATGGATGGATGGATGAATTAACTTTATTTTGATCCCTCGGAATGCACCCTAGCACGTTGCGGGCCGCTTCCACGTCGGAACAGAAAGACCAAGTCTATCTGCTGCATCGCAGGCCCGTTAGACTGCCCATAGCTGTTCTTCGAGTCTGGAGCTGGAATTAGCAGCCTCCCATTTTGACGGCGTGATGACTGCGCCGCCACGCAACGCGGTGCCCCGCCAGAGCATACGTTCGAGATTCGCTATATCCGCGCGTAATGAACAACCCACTCCTTGCACAATTCGTATTGTGCGACGCCTGGTTACAGAATTCGCGTTGTGTGATGCCTGGTCGTTATTTTACCCTTCTAACACGCTACACTACATATGTTCATGTGGTTCCTTCCCGACATGAAGCGTGTATAGGGTCTTTTCGCAAAGCGATATCAAGCACCTGCATGTTGAACAAAGAAAAAAAACTGCCACTGCTCCGAGGTAGAATGCTGGGCTTTCACGCAAATTACCCAGGTTCGAACCCCGTTCCATCCTTGATATTTTTTTAATTTCGTTCATTTATCTTATTTCGCGTGAGAGTGGCTACGGACACCGGTGGCGGCGGCGGACAACTACGGCGCCAAAAAACGGCCGTTGTTGTGATCTAATAACAGCGTTCGCTTTAAAAGGCATATACATGGATTATTTGGACCGATATAGGTTAAGTGGCTAGTGGTTGGTCCGTTAATGAAAATCAACAAATAATGAAGCGAAGGATGGTACAGGGGACGTTAATTGTACTGATTTGAGTGTATTGTAGCTATGATGTAGATGCGAAGAAGGTCAAGTGCACGAAAAGGCAACTTGCCAACGACAGGGGCCGGACCTGCAACCTTCGGATAACGCGCCCGATGCTCTCCCAATTGAGCTAGGGCGGCGGTCATCCACTCGTCCACTTTATTGGGTATGTTGTGCACGCATACCTCGGAGTGTTATTCAATGCGGCTCGTATCCATTACGGCGAGTGAGGAACACTCTTTTTTAGCCAGCTGATGTCACGTAGAACGTGATCTTTTAGCGAGTGGACAGGTGACTGGTCCAGTACGATATTCGACAAAGTATGTACAGGTCAGCCAACATGACGAAAATGAGAAAATAACATATATATATGCAGGGCGTCCCAGCTATTACGCAGCACGATTTAAAAAGGATGAACGAACTTACGCGAAGCACACCTACTGCATATTGTTCTTAGTATACTGTAGTAGTCACTACTAATTTTTTTTAGTTAAAGAGATTTAGTTATTTACTCAAAATTATGTTTATAACTCGCCTTGCACTCACCTAATCATTAAATCTGTCAAAGAGGCATATGTAGGCATGATCAAATAACATCTAACTGCCCTATTTTCAGCAACGTACTAATTACGTGCTCATTTTTTTCGGCTGATAAAGAAAGCACGCGAAGTATGAAAAATAACACGTGACTACGCTCCCACCGCAAAAGGTGGGAGCGTAGTGTTTCTTGACTTGCTACGTCACAGTGATTGGGGGCTTTGAGGGCGCTGCAGTCTAGTCAGGTGTAATTTTTCAGATTTCGCGGGCTTTCTTTATTAGCAAAAAAAAAGCTAGCACGCAATTAATACGTTGTTGAAAATAGCGCACCTAGATGTCATTTTAACATGCCTACATATGCCTCATTGACATTTTAATGATTAGGTGAGTATTTGTCGAGTTAGAAACATAATTAGCGCTAATTCACTACACGTCATAAACGAAAAAATTGGTAGTGACTACTACAGTAAACTGGGAAAAATATGCCCTAGGTTTGCTTCGCGTAACGACATTCTTCTTCTTTTAAATCGTGCTGCGTGATATTTGGGACACCCTGTATATGCCTGCATATATGTACGCCTTCACATATGGTTTTATAAAAGTATAGGTACATATTTAAAAAAGCAGTGAACGTCAGAGGTGTGATTCGTTGTGCTAGTTATTCACACTTTGTAATTGGCAAAAACAGCACCGACGCAGACGAAGCACGAGCGAAGAAAAACACGGGACAGCGCTTGTCTGTGTGTTTCTTCGCTATTGCGTACTTCTGCTCCTTTGGCACAGTTTTCCAAATTACAAGTTGTGATGAGGTTTATTGGAGTAATGAAGTTGCAACGAGGTCGCAACGAAAAAGGACCGTACGGCAACGCAGTGCAATGCTGACGGAGGCGGTACAGGCTCTCGTGCAATCCGAGCGCGGGTCGTCTTTTCGTCCTCTTTCACAGGCGCATCCTCGTTCGTGCATCTGCTCCACTACAATACCCCCGGGGTGAAGCGTAGCCATCCTGGCGACTCATGGAGTACGTAGAATGAGGGGGTCGTAGTAGGGCTTGAGACGGTCGATGTGTACAGTCTCGCGCCCTCGACAGCGCAAATCTGGCGACTGTGTGAGGGGCTCGACGATGTAGTTCACTGGCGAGGTGGCATCAATGACACGGTACGGACCATGGTACCGCGCCAGAAGTTTAGAGGAAAGGCCAGGGACGTGGGGGGGTACCCAAAGCCAAACAAGGGAGCCAGCAGGAAACGTAGGAGCTGGGTGACGAACGTCGTCATGATGCGTCTTTTGTCGACCTTGAGCTTCCGCTGTAAGGGAACGAGCCAACTGACGGCAGTCTTCGGCGTATCTGGCGACTTCAGAAACTGGAGTGCACTCAGAGGCATCAGGGCGGTACGGGAGTATGGTGTCCAGTAGGTGGGAAGGTTCGCGGCCGTACAAGAGAAAGAACGGGGAAAAGCCGGTAGTCGCTTGCGTCGCGGTGTTGTAAGCGAACGTAACAAAAGGTAGTACAGTGTCCCAGTTGGTGTGGTCGGAGGAGATATACATCCTCAACATGTCGCCGAGTGTGCGGTTGAACCGCTCGGTGAGACCATTTGTCTGTGGATGGTAGGCGGTGGATTTCCGGTGAATGACGTTGCATTCAGCGAGGAGGGCTTGGATGACCTCTGACAAGAACACGCGACCCCTGTCACTGAGTAGTTCCCGCGGAGCACCATGGCGTAGAATGAAGCTGCGGAGAATGAAAAGTGCAACTTCGCGGGCGGTCGCTGCCGGGAGAGCTGCAGTCTCAGCGTAGCGCGTGAGATGATCGACGCCGACAATAATCCACCGGTTTCCAGAGCCACTATACGGGAGGGGGCCGTAGAGGTCGATACCCACGCGGTCAAATGGGCGAGCCGGGCACGGGAGCGGCTGCAACGTGCCAGTAAGGTGTCGCGGAGGTGTCTTGCTTTGTTGGCATGTAGGGCAAGACTGAACGTATTTCTGCACAAAGCGATACATTCCTCGCCAGTAATATCGCTGACGCAGCCTTTCGTAGGTTTTCAAGACGCCGCCGTGAGCACTTTGGGGATCTGCATGGAAATTCGAGCAGATGGCAGAGCGCATATGACTAGGGACAGCAAGGAGCCACTTCCGACCACCTGGCATGTAGTTGCGGCGGTACAGAATGTTGTCTCGCACGGAAAAGTGGACTGCTTGACGGCGTAGCGCTCTCGTCGAAGGGACAGCAGACGGATCGGCAAGGTAGTCGAGCAACAAGGCAAGGTATGCGTCTTTACGCTGCTCCGAAAGCATGTCAGTGGTGTCGAGTGGTGACCAGGTGTTAGAGAGGGGTGACAGAGAAGCCACATCTGGTGTTATTGGCGAGCGGGAGAGTGCATCAGCATCCGCATGCTTGCGACCGGAACGATATACGACACGAATGTCGTATTCCTGCAATCGAAGTGCCCAACGGCCCAGGCGTCCCGACGGGTCTTTCAAGGTGGAAAGCCAACAGAGAGCGTGGTGGTCTGTAACCACGTCGAAAGGACGGCCGTAAAGGTACGGGCGAAACTTCGTCAATGCCCAGATTATCGCCAAGCACTCCTTCTCTGTCACGGAGTAGTTCAATTCAGCCTTCTTGAGAGCACGACTTGCATAAGCGACAACGTATGCACCTTTGGTGCCTTTCCGTTGTGCCAAAACTGCACCAAGACCGACGCCACTTGCATCGGTGTGAATTTCTGTGGGAGCAGTGGGGTCGTAGTGACGAAGGATAGGTGGTGAGGTCAACAGGCGGCGCAACTGGCGAAATGCGTCATCACATGCAGGTGACCATGCAGAGATACCTTTGCTGTTGGCAAGCAGACTCGTCAAAGGGGCGATGATGGACGCGAAGTTGCGCACGAAGCGGCGAAAATAAACCTCATCACATTTGGTGGAGGTTGCTGAGATCCCCAAACAGACCTGGAGCTCCGCTCTCGCAAGTTGGCCGAAAGACCACCGGACAACATGACTGACGCAGTCACTACCCAGCACCTCCACCAAATGTGATGAGGTTTATTGGAGTAATGAAGTTGCAACGAGGTCGCAACGAAAAAGGACCGTACGGCAATGCAGTGCAAGGCTGACGGAGGCGGTACAGGCTCTCGTGCAATCCGAGCGCGGGTCGTCTTTTCGTCCTCTTTCACAGGCGCATCCTCGTTCGTGCATCTGCTCCACTACAAAGTGAACATCAACTCTGACTATGTTTTCCAGCACAAACACAGGTTTACAGGTTTTGAATCGAGAGAAAGAATGCATTGCATACTAGGCTGAAATTACGTGCAGTTTTACAGCGAAAGCTGTTATGAGATCATTTCACCTGCCGTTTTTGGCGCCGTAGTTGTCCGCCGCCGCCGCCGCCGGTGTCCGTAACCAGTATCGCTCGAAATAAGAAAACAAAAACGAAATAAGAAAAAATTCCAGGATGGAACGAGGTTCGAACCTAGGCCCTCTGCGCGGGAGCCCAGTATTCAACCTCTGAGCCATGCCGTTGCTTGAAACTACTTTGCAAAAAGGTCCTATACATGCTTCATGTCGGGAAGGAACCACGTTAACAAATGCAATATAGCGTGGTAGCAAGGGTAAAATAAGCACCAAGCGTCGCACAAAGCGAATTATGTAACCAGGCGTCACACAATGCGAATTGCGCAACGAGTAGGTTGTTGAATGCTTCCAACCCATTACAAAGGGATCTGCCATAATTCTTCATCGTCATCAGGCACATCATCAACAAAGTGCGCATATTGCCTTACATGCGTTTAGCGGGTACCACGGCTCTCTGTAGAAAGACGAAAAATGGCACAGTGCCTGCTGCCGTACTTCTCAAAATTACAATGATTTATAGCGTAGTGGGTTCCTCGCAAGTGCACTTGTATTGGTTGCCAAGGAAGCCCATAAGCGCATGATCCATTTCATCGGGGTCTCAGTAAAATTACAATGATTTAGAGCGTAGTGGGTTGCTCGCAAGTGCACTTGTATTGGTTGCCAAAGAAGCCCATAAGCGCATGATCCATTTCCTCGGTCGCTCAGTAAAGTTCTTCGCCCCCCCCCCCCCGTCTTTCTCCCACGTCAACGTATGTTATACAGCATGACGGGAGAGGGAAATAGCGACCGGGCGTCACGCAATGCAATTTACATAACTGGTGGGCCGTTTAATGCTTCCAACCCATTACAAAGTGCTGAGCCATAATTCTTCATCGTCATCAGTCGTCGCGTCAAAAAAGTGCACATAATGCCTTACAGACGCGTAGCTGGTGCCTCGCTTCTCCGCAGAATGACAAATAATGGCTTAGTAGGTGCTTCCCAACTTCACAAAAACTGTGATTTATGGCGTAGTGGGTACCTTTCTACTGTACTTGTATTGTAGCCCCAAGAGAGCTTACAACGGGCTCTAGAAACGCCGCTCTTCCAGCTTTCGCTGTGACTGCGCTGCGGTTTTAGCGCAGGCCTGGCGTTTTTTATCTCAACGGTTATGATGTTCCACATTTATTTTAATTAAATTCTATTAGTATTTCGTAATAAACGTTATGACTTTGAGCCGATTAAAGTTACCGTTTCAAGCTTGTCGTTGCATTGCATATGCATGCTAAGATGTTCGAAATCACGCCATGGGAATCGTCCTGCGTAAGGTGACATGCGTCTCCTTCAAGCTATCGAGGCCTATCATAGATGGCTATATCGGACTTAACCATTGTCGTTGTCAGAGCCATTTATTGACTATGGTAGGAGGAGCGGTGTGCCAGCTACGTAGGTGAAGACGATGCGCCGCAGTTGCGTAGTATGGTACCAAGCGCGATGCCGTTGGAATGACGTAAATGGCGGGATCTTTAAAGCTTTCAATATGTTATGTTGTATCGTCTACTACAGCGGATTTTCAGTATTAACAAAAAAGTTTCCATAGCGCGAAATTGAACACCATTCCAAACGTACTTTTGAAAGCACAAAACAAAACTAACTGTATTTTCGTAAATGCTCGCACATTGACCGGCTGCCAGCTCAGCCCAGTGATGAGCGCCTCACGGTCGTAACAAAATTACGCTTGAACCTTCCTCGCATTGACGTCTCTTCGATCGAAAATTATATATTTTTTTCGCAGACACACCACTCAAAACATTTCACTTTTGACTAAGGGCAACTGTAGTACATTCTAGGCTGTCATATACGTACTCTAAAAAACACTACGGTCAATTAAACGAAGATACAGACAAGCTTGAACGACAATTTTCGCTTGCAGCTGCGGATACATTTTCCAATTACTGGAATGTCATACTGGAAACCTACTGAAAACTATGCAGCGAAACACCTAAGCTCGGTACAGCTGGAGCGTGAATCCGCTTCATATGTCCCCTCCGTTTACCATTATTTGCATTGAGTCGCATTTGACATGGCCAGTTTCATCGCTGACTTGTGCTTACCTCTTCAGTGTTGTTTTTGTGCGACTGCGTCGCCATGTTGTTGTATGTAATTTTATGATATCAGACATGTACAAGGCCCAAGCACACTGAGCCTACAGATTGAAGACTGCTGTGCAACGTTTTTTGTAGCACGCGCCGACTATCTGACAAGTGGTGCCTCGCTTAGTGAGCGCACCGTACAAGGCCCGCGTGTAAGACAACCAGCCAGAAACTTGTAGGCTGATGTCGTGGGCACTTCTGCTGCAAGTGGCGCCCGCATAATATGTTCATGCGTGGACAATGTACGCGCGGTCGGAGGACGGCCTTGTTTTGATTGCTTGAAGGGAGACTAGACCGGGACAGGTGACATTAGCTTTTTAGACGAATGTATCAAATTTACGCTCGCTACGAGCTGCTGAACATCTGGTTACCTATATATTTATGATTTATCTCTTCCACGCGGAAATTCTAGTAAAACAACTTATTAGCATGGATTTCTAAAAAAACCTAAACAAATTTGTAACTTTGGCAAAGGGACATTTCAAAAATATTTGTTCTTTCAGGAAAGAGAAAAAAATGCGCTAACATCTTCCTTACAGCACAGGATTTTCGCCTGAATTAACGTAAATAAGTTTTATAATAGCAATCATAAAATGCAATTTTTTTAGTATTTTGCATTATACTGACGGGTTTGATAATGGAGAAAGTCCTATATACATATAGTTCCGATTGAACAAATCTTTTCCTTTTAAAGTCTGTGAATACCACTCAGCATTTCTTGATTGAAACGTAACAGAAAATCCTTTACTCCGTACAATGCTGGATTTCCTTATGCAAGACAAAACACCGTTTCCAGAAATGTTGTCTTAATGTGACGCTCCCGAGCTATCGCTCGACAAACTTGTTTTAACCGCGTTCAGTCACGGAAGTATTTTTTTCCGTACAACAAGAATTATTATTTATGTGCTGGCTTCTTACTGCGTGTAATTGGGAATTACCATTTTGCAGGTGATCGAGAACTTTCCGTACACCGTAGCCATTTCCGATTCAGACAACGACACTGTCTTCGAATGTGTGGCCGCTAACAGAACGGAGATTGACCCGGAGGCTCAAACAGCTACATTTGTCTGGCTCTTCCAAGGAAACGAGAACTCTCCAAAGTATGCTGGAGAATGTGTCTTCAACTTTAATTGAAGCGCCTTACCAAACTTTTAAACATGCGTAGCCATTTTGCAGAACGAGCGCAGTGGTGACTGCTTCTGCGTAAAATATCTGCTATATGACGTTCTTAAAGTAAATGCGCTGGTTAGAAAGCGCTACAGAGTTATTGCATCATCATCATCATCAGCCTGTCTACGCCCACTGCAGGGCAAAGGCCTCTCCCATGTTCCGCCAATCAACCCGATCCTGCGCTTTCTGCTGCCACGTTATAGCTGCAAACTCAATCTCATCTACCCACCTAATTTTCTGTCTCCCCCTCACGCGTTTGCCATCTCTTGGAATCCAGTAAGTTACCCTTAATGACCACCGGTTATCCTGCCGACGTGCTACGTACCCGGCCCATATCTATTTCTTCTTCTTGATTTCAACTATGATGTCCTTAACCACCGTTTGTTCCCTGACCCACTCTGCTCTCTTCCTGTCTCTTAAGGTTACACCTATCATTTTCCTTTCCATCGCTCGCTGTGTCGTGCTCAGTTTAAGTTGAACCCTCTTTGTAAGTCTCCAGGTTTCTGCTCCGTAGGTAAGTACCGGTAAGATGCAGCTGTTATATACCTTCCTCTTGAGAGATAGTGGTAGACTACCATTCATGATTTGATAATGCTTGCCGAATGAGCCCCATCCCATCCTTATTCTTCTAGTTATTTCACTCTCATGGTTCGGCTCCGCGGTTACTACCTGTCCTAAGTAGACGTACTCCTTTACAACTTCCAGTGTCTCGCCACCTATCGCAAAGCGCTGTTCTCTGCCAAGATTGTTCCACATTACTTTAGTTTTATGCATATTAATTTTCAGACTTACTCTTCTACTTTCCGTATCCAGTTCAGTAATCATGAGCTGTAATTCGTCTCCCGCGTTACTCATTAATGCAATGTCATCAGCGAATCGTAGGTTACTCAGATACTCTCCATTAACTCTTATCCCTAACTCTTCCCAATCTAGGGCCCTGAAAACCTCCTGTAAACACGCGGTGAATAGCATTGGAGAGATCGTGTCTCCCTGAGTTATTGCATATCCACACAAACCTTCTTCAGTATAGCTAACTTTTTACTGATTTTACAACACCTTCAAAATTCCGCTAGATTAAGACTTCATCACTGGCTTCATCATGCTATTAATGATCACTTCATCGAGAACGTCCGGCAGGGATGTTAACCGGAGGATATCTCAAGTCCGTTGTTCTCTACTTGGGGAGGGAAAAGGGAGTGCGTACAAATGAAACAGAAAAGTCGATGACGACATAGAGAGGCAATATAGCTATGGCAGTGTCCAAGCACTGGACAACCACACTGTCTGTGAGCACTCACAATCTGTCGTTCGAATCAGTTTCCCTAAGAAACCGCAGCAGCACGACCCGCGCTGATGTATGTCTAGGTCAGTGCCCTGAAAACGCTGCCCTCCAGCTGGCCTAATGCGGCTGTGAGGGCTGCTCGGAAGTTAAGACGAGTTCTGCCGTAGCGAAGATGCGTGATACCACATTGCGTGAACTGCGTTGCTGTGCACCCACACAGTTCACACAGTGGGGTATCTGGCGTTAAAAATATAGAGATACGCATTATTAAGTGAGCAAGGGCTGAAGCTGGCCGTTTCTGAAACCTCTTGCACTGTTTACCTGACCGACCAGCAAAGGCATAACTAATTTCGAACGTGCATTACGAGGTAGATGTTACCTGGGGCAGGCTTCGCCATTTCAGGTCTCCTTAGCCACGTGCCTTACGCACCTCGGTCGGAGAAGCCCCTTTTCACGCAGGAAACCGTGCCGTTTCGGATTCCATGAGGGGGCGGTGCCAATAATCTCGGGAGCTCCCCGCTCCCGTAATCAATAAACCCTGAAAGTTAACATATCTATTGCATAAGAATTAAAGATCACCAACTTAATTTCCCACAAACTGCTGTTTCTTTCGTACTTACAGGCAGGATATTCCTTTCTACGTAAAGACTGGAGAGGAACCTGGAACGCTGCTCTTCTCCGTGGAAGGCGGTAACAAAATATATACTGCAGTATACTTAATCATTGTAATACAGACATACATACTGTGCAAGAGTTCCTGCATCTGCAGCCTATTGCACGCAATACGTGTGATCGTGTGAGAAACTAGTACATGATGTATTCCGTATGAGCTCCTACTTGACAGTGAAATTTTTTAAAATTTATCTGACACGCTAATGAAAGGGTAAGCAATTGTAGCGTGGAAGGTCCAGCCGCTGTATTGCAATCAACATTAAGCAGACTCTTTTTACGCTTAACGCCACGAGTCAGACAAGATTAAGTTTAGCGGATCCATTATGCTACACAATGTATAAGTGTAGAAACAGCTTATTCATCTTTATGTTGTAGGGAGAGCTCAGTTCTTAAGATTGAATTTTTAACAGCGGAGCCCCTTTATGCCGACCATTCGTCCGTGCAGAGTAAATAGAAGTTGTCATCATCACGAAGCAGCACTCACTCTCTTTGTCCTCTTCTTCATCATCGTCGTCTTCTTCAACTTCCGCTTCGCTCCCACTACACGTGCGCCGATTTTTTCCGGCGTAGGATGCAATAATTCTGATGGGCGAGAGAATGACCTCAGAAAGAAAGAAAGAGAAATCAAGATAGACAAACACAGAAATTCCTGGAGAAAGATTTCTTGGCGAGGCGAGATCCGAACTCGCGTACCCACGATCCGAAGGCGAGCGCCTTAACCACTCGGCTATCCAGACACGCTCGCAGAGCATACCATCGCCTTGTATAGTATAGTGTAGCAAGGGGGTGGGAAAGGGAAGTGAGGTTGAGGCAAATGAGGAGAGGAGAACGAGAACAGTGAGAGAGAAAAGGGAACATAGAAATTCACAGAAAGAGAGAAAAGTACAGAAACCGAGAGAACGACTACCGCGAGAGAAAAAGAAATGCATAGAAAAAAAGGGAAAGAGAAACATACAGAGGAAGAAAGGGAATGAAGACAGAAAAACATAGAAAGACATAGAGGAAGAGGGAAAGAGATAGAAAGACAAAGATTCAAAAAGATAGAAAATAACAAACAAAGCACGAATAGCCATAGTATATATAGCAAAGTGTGGGAAAGAGGGAGGTGAAAAGTTGAAAGCCTAGCCAGGCCAGAACTAGCTAGATGGCCACCAGCTCCGCTGCGACCCGGCCTTGCACGACTTAGTTCAAAGAGCGCTATTCTTTGTTTTTTGCGTACAACGAAACTTAAGGTGAATGACAGGTCGCTTCGAAGGGCTGCTGCCATGCTGTAGATAAGACCACCAAAGATGGCTGCGTTCTTGGTATTTAACAAAAAACTAGGAGCCGAAATCGATGGTTTCACGAAGCATCGTCTGGTCGGGAAGGAGCATGAAGAAAAAACGAAATGAAATAACGCCGACCAAATGAAAGGATTTATAAACATTGAAAAGACATTTGGCTACCGTACGGTAGCCGAAACGTCTTTTTGAACAAAGCTACCGTAGTGAACAAGGCTGCCGTACGGTAGCCGAAGTGTATTTTTAATGTTTATAAAACCTTTCATTTGGTCGACGTTATTTCATTTCGTTTCTTCTTCAAAACTAGGAGCCCTTCCGCTGTCGCGAAAAGGGCGCCAAGCGAAGCTTGGCGTGTTTCTGCCTGACCTATTATTTTTTCTTTTCCTTTCTTTCTTTCTTTGCGCCGCTTTTCCAAATGTTCTATCCTAACATTTTCCTTCCTTCATGCTGGCAATTGGTTCTTCACCTCTGTGCTTAGCAGCACAGCGCTTATGTTGCTACAGGCAACAATGACGGTCGCGCGTGAATGATGAAACGCAACAGTAAAAGGCCGCAATGAAATGTGCCAACGTCAAATGACAAGAGACCTCGATAAAAGATCAGGTTACCATATCAGAGACGGCTGATCGCCTACAACTCGGCAATCAAGAGATCATCAGTTATTGGAAAACGGCGCATACAAATACGAATGTTACCGACCTGATGTGACTGGCCTTCGGGGGCCTGGTTTGCGTACCCCCTCATTTCGGTGCACTCGCTGGCGTCAAGTTTTTCGCGAACTATGCCGCCACCACCGGTATATGCAATTCATACAAGCTTCGCTTTAAAAAATATGTTTGATCAATACGTTGAAAACAGCACGCCGGGTGTGTTAAATCCCGTTAAACTGGAACACTCTCGCCATCATCAGCCATTATGACCACGACAGCTTCCACCTTGTCCACTATTGTTTCCACCATGTCCACCAAGATTTCCAGCATCCACCAACCCACGATTTTCAATAGGGATACGTGTGCGTTCATTGACATATCTTTTTAAAAATATTTCGCTCTTTGCTTTGGCATGCCATGGATGCGTGTATAACCGCGTGCTATTACGAATAGCATGCCAAGGCCCGCAATTATCTGAAAGATTAGTGCGATGATCTATCGAACAAACAGCTCCATCTACTGTACGGCTCCGCAGCTGTAACTCTTAGCTCCGTGTTCGCGGCGCACGCTGAGCGAGGAAAGCAAAATGAAAAACTAGCAGTTGTTCCGTGTACGAAAACGACCGATGAGCGAAGCTCCTCACAAATGGGGCGCAAACGTCTATGCGCTTGACTTCGCTGCTGGCTTTCATGAAGGCGGTAGGGTGACGAGCGGGTGGGGAGGGCGTCTGCTGCGCTCGGTGGCGGGAACGACTGAGCGATTGAGTGTGCGGCGCGCGTAGGGTGAGGGGGGCAGGTGGAAGAGGGGTGTGAGCGGTGATTCGGCGACAGAACGCCGCGCGCGGCGTTCGGCAAGCGCATTGTTTCATTGCCTTTGCGCCGGCGCCGGGTGGGGACAGCGTCTGCTGCTACCTTCGACAAAGCGCCCATATGCACTAGAATGATGGTTGTCATTTCACAATCCACGATAAAGGTGGTGAAAGTGAAAACGACCATTATAACCAGTTGTGCACAGAGCTTATGTCTTTTAACTTGGAATTTCTGGTGCGCTAGAACCGAACCGCTCAATGCCTAAACGTTTCCTCTTAAATCACCGGCCACTGCAACCTAAAGCGATGCTTAAGATAAGGAAGCTTCAACGGCGACGGCGGGGTGCGGGCCTGGGGAGCTTCACTCCTAAAAATCAGCCTCTGTTCCGCGTACGAATACAATACATGAATGAAGCGCCTTAGAAATGGGACGCAAACGACTATGTACGTTTTGAAACTGTTTATGTCGTTCTGCAATTTGTTCAAGCAGGATCCGTTGATGGGCGAGTTGGTACATATCTTGAAATATACTGAGTATGTGCAGCGCAATGGTACGAAGACAAGAGAAGACAAGACAGCGCCAGTCTCTGTCGTTTGTGTGTCTTCTCTTGTCTTCGTACCATTGCGCTGCACATACTCAGTATATGGTTCTGCAAGACTACGTTCTATTGCGGGCGAGCAACTAAATTGCACGGAGAAATGAAAACTGTGATTGAAGAGCGATTTCGCGCACCGATCACTTCCGAACCAAAGCACAGCGCCGATATCGTTGACGAAAGAAGTTCGCGTCGGTACATTCTTTCTCTTCGTTCAGGTAACTGATAAATTCGATTAAAATACTCCCTCGTTGCCTGAACAGCGCACGAAGCATTGGGAAGTGATCGCAAAACGAAGATAAAAAACCAGTAGTTAGCACCTGAAAGGTTGAAATATGCGACGGGTTTTTGTTTTCACGCCCAGCGAAACATGGCAGATTGAGCTTATGGGATTGTCGACGGATGGCGCTGTACATTTTAAATATCCCCTATTGTACGCGTGGTTTCTTTTTAAGATCGTTGATATATTTTTACCGTGTTTTTATGGCAATCGAGGAAGCAATTACACTAATGAATTTGCACTCTTTTCTGCAGTTTGTAACTTTGCCCGTAGGCTACGAAAAGAACTGAAATATTGCTAAAGGAAGTATACAGAGCGTTACATCATGCAGCATGATCGTAGACGACTGCAATATTTTAATGTTGGTTGCAGCGGTAGTACTCTGGTCATTCATTTTTCTATTGACTTGTAGACACAACAACAAGTTTAAGATTTTTTTTTCGCCAATCTCGTCACTTAAGGTTTGGCAGACACACAAATCCATTGCTAATAGTATTCATTTTAACCCAGACTCAGCCTGTAATTTCTTGCAGTGCTGTCATTGTTTTATTCAAATGATCACGCTTATTATGCAAGTTATAACAGGTTTCTGACATTTTAGCTTGATAAAGTTGTAAGATATTGCAGCTTTTGGCATAACAGCAGCCAAATCACAGAATGAAAATTTGATTTTGTTGCAGATCCCACAGTTAGGGAGGGCCGCTACTATTACACAGACTACAAAACCTGCGTCGTACTGGACATGGAATACCACGGACATCGTAAGCGGTTGAATAAATCAAACTACTCGTATTTTACAGAGAGAACAGGAAGAACTGCTAAATATTTGTTGTTTCAGCCAACGTAATGGTCACGAGCCGCTTTCAAATCAATCTACTCAAACGGGTCTTAGAGTTACATTTTTCAACGCACCTGAAGCGCCTTGAACACCAATCAAATGATTTCACGCAGTTACATCACTCATATATTGAGCCTACTCAGGAGACGTTGATTTGGGCCTGAACGTGGTCGACGTTTTTAGGCCGGGTAATATCACAACATGAGAACGTGTGCGAAAGACAGCGCCACATATTATGTTGGCCACTTAGCTGTTCAATCAATGCGGTGCTCAATGTCCTTAAAAAAGAGGAGCGCCAGTAGTGATATCTACAGCTGAAACATCGTGGCAGTGTTATGTAATGTGAATCGAACGCCTTGTGTGTGTATTTTCCATGCATGCTCGTTGTCATGAGCGACCCAACTTTTTCTTGTACAGTCATATTCAGAGTTACCTGATCTGCATGTGGCTACGCAATCAAAGCTCGAACCTCATGAAGTGTGCTTCTTTAGAGTATTTCACCAGCTGAGCGATTCTAAAGATAATAAATTCTTGAATTACAGCACTCGCGAATGCGGCTACGGAGAACGTGTTTACACATATTTGGGTTGCAGTTTTAAGTCACTGCCATATATTGCCGAGGTCTATTTCCCGCTGTATGGCAGAGTGAACTTGCGCTAAAGTACACGTGCGCATGAGAAATATCGGGAATGCTTCTTTATGCCTCGGTAGCTCTTACCACACGCGAGGCATCACAGTGATGTAAATGTCGGGCAAAAGAGACTCGCAAATACACAAAAAAAGACACGCACACGGACAACCGCTTTTTTGTGTCCTTCCCTTTCTTGTGTGCTTGCGTCCCGATTTTGCGCTGCATTTAAAGTGGATTCTTACCAACATGCTCAGGCTACTATGGTATCGGATCATTTTCAAATAACATTTCGTTCATCATTCTGTTGCAGAATGCATTCTGTGGACACAAAGAGCAGTGAAGGATAATGTTCCGCAGCACTGCATTGACCAGTTTGTCGACACGTGCGGCGTCGTCCCTCCCCCCCACAGCAGAGACCTCTGCCCGGACGGTGAAGGCGACTACTAGCCGCCTCTGCGGTGTCTTCCTTTTAAACGTGTTGTGCACTATATATTCTGTGCAAAGTATTCAAATTTATCGAAAGCATTTAAATAAATTTTTCGCTGTTCGGAATGAAATTCACTAGGAATATTTCATTCATACATTTCAATTTTGAGATCCTATCTACGATCTCAAACCGAGCGTCGTAACAACTAGGCTATCTAGGCACGCTACCACAGCATAGCATAGCCTTTGGGATAACAAAGAACGACGCCGGAGTTTGGGCGCGCGGGCAGCTAGGGCGAAACAGAGGAAGACGAAGCAGAATAAATCCTTAAGCTCCTACTTGTATAAGAATTCTTATATTAGTAATGATTTAATGTTTAAAAAGTAGCATTTTTATTTCATCATAGTAATTTCTATTCGCAATTACGATTAAACTGTGTGATGTGAATGTTGGAATAAAGAATTACTGCGCTCTTTCCTTTTTATGGGTGCCTTTTTGTGTTTATCATTAAGCAATACTCAAAATGCTTTTTAAAAATCATAATCAATTTTTCGCCAATTCACTAGTGTGAGTATGAGACATGGTAGAGGAAACAGCAATAACAACAAGAGCCAGTGCAGCAAGAAGCAAGTGAGAAGCAAGTTCCTTTGCGTTTGAAAGGAGCTGTTAGGCAAAACGATCCATAAATTCTCGTTCCTGTAAAAAGTTGAATCGGAAAATTGGACCGGCCGCGTCGTAACTCCTTAGCAAACCATCCAGGCCTCGAAATCAGTGCGCAGGTTTTCTTGAGCTTAATGCCAACGGCTGTTTACGAGGTAACAAATTAGAGCAAGATGTACTTACAGAAACACTAAAAACACAGAATTGTGCAAGACCACTCAATAACTGATTTTTATCCTCAATATTAAAAACAAAAAGAATTATCGCTGTATTAAGGCACATTTTTCTTTTGGAAGACTTCTTCACACAATTATTTTATACGTTATGCAACTAGAAAAACGTTGATGCTACGCAGAACTATAGCCTTTAGTGCTCAAATACCAGCAGGCCATTGCACTTGCTGCATACACTAAAGGTCTGCGCAGCAGTGAGTTGTGCAGGGGTGTGGAGCCGAACACTCCACGCTTCTACTGCTCTGCCTCGCTTTCCAGACTGTAATCTCTGGAAGAAACGCGATCTCTCTACTGAAGATGACTTACAGGACGTCGCCATGTTACCAGCGGAATTCTGCAAAATAAGATAAGCCTAGTTGATGGCCGCTGAACTCGTGAGCCACTGGCACTCTTATCGAGTTCGGCCAGACCAAGAAATTGATAACAAATAACACATTTTTAGGATTTAGAGGTTTCGCGTGAATGCTTGTTCATGATTACGACGCATAAGCTGTCAGGATATTAAAAACTCTACCCTAGTCAGCTGGTAATCAATCACGTTTGAAACCATTTCTTTCACTAACTGCGCTGCAACAGAGCGCGCCAAGTAGCGAGCAATGTCATGCACTGTCTTGTCGAGTAGTTTGTGAAAAGATGCAATCGTTCTCAGTCGCCCAGCCATTAACACTATCATATTTGAATCCACTGCTCGCACTTACAGCGTGCCAGTTGAGGTGTGTGAAATGCTGCAAGTAGGCCTATCACGCAAATAGCAGCTTTCATTCTTCCAATGCGCTGGAGGTCCTTCGCCGTATGGTTTCTGGTGAGGGTCCATTTTTTAGAGGGGTTGTTGTTGATGAAGGCTGTAGGAATTGACACAGAGCTTCGAAAAATTGCCCGTCATACATGGCATGTTTTTTTGCGCATGCTGATGGTTAAATGTAGGAAGTAGACACTTCCTAGCTTAGCTTTACAGGGTAAGAGGTGTACAATAATTTATATTCAAATAAGGCCGTACAAAGCGGGATTGTTGGCGAGCAGGAAAACCGTGATAAATTATGCGAGATATATTTAGCACAGCCCGAATGACGGAACGTTGACAGCAATTAGCGGATGGTTGGTGCCGCTGAAAAACAAAATGTGTGGCTATTCCCTTTAAGGTACCTATGACATGTAGAAACCGTACCGAGGAGATCTTAACTTAATGACTGAAGAGATAAGAAAACACTATTCAGATGATAAATAAATATTTTTATGGCTCCAGCATAGTGGACATTGATCCCTGCCTCAATCGTAGCACTAATGAATGTATGAAATGTTTTCAAAAGTCTCAATGCGACGGTGTGAGCAATTAGTTTCACGATGTCAATTTGGCGGAAGAAAGCAACACAAATAATTGTTGGGGTTTAACGTCCCAAAACTATGATATGATTATCAGGGACGCCGTAGTGAAGGGCTCCGGAAATTTCGACTCCCTGGGATTCCTTAACATGCACCTAAATCTAACTACACGCGCCTCAACCATTTTCGCCTCCATCAAAACTGCAGCCGTCGCGGCCGGGATTCAATCTCGCGACCTTCGGGTCAGCAGTCGAGCACCATAACCGGGTGGCGGGTAGAAAGTAAGAATAACTGACACTTTACGGCAATACAGTACACATTCCAGCCCAGATTTTCAGTTTGGGACAGTTTGAGGCCATCATGTAACTATACATGTCTACATTCAATATATCATGGTTGGGCAAAATTTTGCAGTGCTTGCCGTGGTAAGGCATACAGACTAATCGGAAACATTGTTCAGCCTATTTCTAATGCAGCATTTTACTTATGTTCAAAAGATAGATTTGAATTAAGTACTCCGAGAGCAAGAGAAAAGGCTGATGAGTACATGAAAACTGGTTTATTATTTCTTTTTCGCGGTACACTGGAGCAACAGTGCAATAGTGCAAAGCAACAGCCTGCTGAAACAATACGTGTGATACGTCGGGTGGCAAAAAACTCTGAAGGAACCAACGGGGACATCTCTCGCCTCTTTATGCTCTCTATATCACAAGAAAACTCGTTGATGATGCCAAGTTGCATAATCTGACGGGGAACAAGTGGACGCGCCTGGAGGGCAATGAACACAAATCCATGCTGGCTATATCTGGACTGCCACGTATCACTCCACCGCTAGCACTACAAGCAAAGCGCTAATTCAACATCATCAACACGTTGGTGCAACAGCATCGCGTTGCACGTACCTCAGCATCAACTATGAGGTCGGCAGCCGCCTTGACACGGTAAATTGGAGAAGAAATGCATTCTAGCTTTTCCGACAGCCACTATGGCCCGGTTAAACAAGGTCGAACTAACAAACCTCTTATCCTCGTTTACAGCCCGGTACCTCGGCAGGCGAATACTGGTCTTGCGCTTTTCTTGCACCATTGACCAATACGATGCAACGGTCGCATCCCAGACTACCAGTGTCAGAAGCACCGCGAATTAAGTCAGCTCTTCTTGGACTGATGAAACTGAAAAGGACGATGCGCGGCACAGCGCGTGGGCCACGGGCTTGGGACAGCGCCACTAAGAATGAAGAAGTTCGGTTCGATCAATAAACCACTAGTAAGAGGTCATCATCATCATCATCATCATCATCATCATCATCATCAATAAACCGCAACCGAAGGGGACGTCAGTCTCTCTGTCTTCTATAGGGCTATTGATACCAGGGACAGGCGGAACATGCTCGTATGTTCCCGATCCCGGATTGCCGGCATATCTTGCCTCACTGCAAAACATTTGGCCCCGGATCACGGACAAAGCTGAAGGTATAGCAGTGCCGAGCACTTTTCCGTGTTCCTAATTAAGGTGGTAGGCCACCTTCAAAAGCCTAATTTCTTTCAGGAGGTCTACTTCCAGTTGTTTTTTGTTCACGCCCAAACATTCAAAAATATGTTGCAACAAAAATTATTCTCCTATCTTTATTAGTTTTCAAGTATCAGCAAGTTTTCCATACCCCATGCTGGTATAGCGAAACCAAAACTACATTCTTTCTTTCGAAAGTAAGCGTTGTTTCGTCTACAATAATGATATTCAAACAACTTTATAAATTTCATGTTGACTCTTACATAAGACGATGTCACTAAATATAGCTTTGTGTTTCTAATTGTTTTTCAATCCCTAAAACGGCTGCAGGGGACGCACATCTCTTACAAGCTCTGGAATCTTTGTTCGCGTTTTTCTCAAAATAAGAATTTGCTCCAAATCGTGTGACGCCAACTATCATAACGTTTTTCGCATTGTGTACTTCGAACTTAAATTTTGTATAATAGTTTACAACATATATATATCTGTGCAGTGAACTAGAATAAAAGAAATTGATGGAATATTTTTGATTTCACAGCTAATTTTGCAAACAGGTTCAGTGTAAATTGGCTCTTTTTCTCCGTCTTTCCGGTTTTTTTAACATTACTTCCTCAATATTTGCTGCATAATATTTATCCTAATTCATTGCATAGCTCCAACCTTCAGTTACGCAAATGTCAAAGATTTACTGACATAAGCCACCCAATAGTCACTTATCACAGATGGCGTGACTACCACTTTTAATGCAATTTTTGGCAAAGATCAACTCCCAAAAAATGAATCATCAGTATTTTGAACTATAAATGGCTGGGTAAGTTAAATAAAACATGCTTGTTTTCAAGAAAAAGGTATTTTAACGCTGGCTGCTCCTGAAAAAAAAGTTTTTTAGAGAGCTACCACCCTAAACGATTTTTCTAAAAAGGAGTCTTCTTACGAAGTGCTTTCGTTAGCACAGATAAGACAAAGCACTTCGTCAATTTGTTTGAATGCGAACACTATTCCGCTACCAGAATACAACAATTTCCTTCAAAAAAAAGTCTTCTTACGTACTTCCTACATTAATATACTGCAGAACGGTCTGCCCGTGTTGTCGAATGTAATACGGCACGTTTGCCTTATTGCAAATGAATGGTTTTATACCGCAGCTGCACCATACAATCTATTTGCAAAATATGAGATTGCTTTGTTTTTGTGAACAAAATCACATAGAATCACATATAACCCAGCACCTCCACCAAATTATAAAGAGGTTTATTAGCGGCGACGATACTCAACAGCGACAGTCAAGGCGGGGCCGACTCTCAGCGCGAGTTGCGTTCTCTTCGAAAAGAGCCGAAGAGGGCGACCCACTAGGATGTGTTCGAGAGGACGACCCATTACCAAGTTCGATCGCTTCGCTACACCACCTATGAAGGTGGCAGTCTCAGCATACACTGGCAACAAGTGAGCGGAGGTCGGTCAGTCCACTAGCCACACACGTCCTCGTACACGTTCGGTATGGGGGTGTAGTTGTTATTCGAGCAGATGCTCCGTGACGTATGAGACCATAATTCCAATAGTTGTCTTTTCCCCCACCTGCGTTCCTGACCTGAGCCAGCATCGTCGCATTGTATAGGTCGAAGCTATAACATGTCTTCTAGCAGTGTTCAACAAGCTGTCTTAAAATGCGCTGCATGGATGGCTTTAGCAACATCCCCCCTTTGTGTTCTTTGAACGTCTTTGACCTTCTCATGCCCGTTTCGCTCATGTAGGTGGTGTCGTGATCCCCGCATCGTACTCTGTAGATGGCCTTACTCTAATCATCCGCAGGTGTGCAGTCTGTGGGCTACGTGAACACATGTCCTAAGGACAAGGTATGCACAAAAACCGCCGAAGATTAGAGCAGGGCCATCTACAAAAGTACAACGGGTGGATTGTGGCGCGACTTGCATAAGCGAAACGGGCGGAAGGAGGTCATCGAAGGTTAAAGATCACAAAGAGGATGTTGCGAAAACCACCCATGCAACGTGCTCTAAGACGGAGCTTGTTCAACGCTGCTGAATGACAAGGCATAACTTCGACCTAACCAATTCGACGACGCTGCCTCGTGTACAAAGGTGGGAGGAAAAGAAAAATCTCGGAATCATGGTTCATTCGTTGCGGCGCATTGGCTTGCGACAACAACAACGGCCCCCTACGAGATGTTTACAAGGAATTGCGCGATTAGTAGACCGCTCAAACTCCGCTTATTTTTGCCAGCCTATACTGCGAATGTCGCCTGCATAGGTGGCAAAACATTCATGTCATTTTGTTAATAATTGCTGTGTTTCAGAAATCAAAAAAGCAGAAACGGTACTTTGCAGATATTTCTGGACTTGTTCTTATCATATGAAGAACAAGCAGCATAATTTTACGAAGACTTATTGCTATAGTGCGCAAGAATTCAGGGTTAAACATACTAAATTATAACTACAAGAGTGTTTATGTACGTGTATAACCAATTCTATTCAATTATTGCCATGATGTTGCAGCAAAAGGCTTAACAGTTACAGTTTTTTAACTCCTTAATGCTGCCGAGAAGGCCAAGAGTTACGTGGGTGAAGACATTAAGAATTGCGCATGTATAAAATGGAATCGGCTCGCACAAGACGAGGCAAATCGTAGACCACTGCGAAGGCCTAGTGCTGCAGTGGACATATAATAAGGCTGAAGCTGACAAAGCTTAAAGAGTAAACATAAGGGATCAGCATTAAATTCAGAAGCAAGGCTTGCTGTCAATAGCTCTTGAATTCTATCAGAACACAACATGACAGTTGTATATCCTGTACATCTGAACGCGACAGAAGTTGAGCTGAAGATGGCGGCTTGAATGAATGTCGAACCATTGAACAAACCGTGTTGTTGGAGCGAATGTTTCAACAAAATGATGAGTCTAAGTTGTGGCAGCAACCTTGATGTGATTCGCTGCGCCTATAAAGACGAGTCCTCTCGTGGAACCACTACCTCCAACAACATTCGTTGTTCAACAATTTTTTCAGGAGCTGTACATCTCGTTACATTGATTACAAACCTCATCTCTATCAAATGCTACTATGGCAATGATAGTGGGTGCAATACTTAAGCTGCAGTGTCATAAGCAGGTGACCGGCTATTCAACCCTTTAAATATACCAGATCCATGAAGACTACAGACCTTGAGGCAAGCACCAAACAAAGAACAAACATAAGGAATGTAGCGACTCAAAGACGACGAAGAACTGCTTTGGCGGGGGAACGGGGGAAAGAGAAAGAAGAAGAATAAAATCTTCTGTCTCTGTCAGTGTTGGAATGTGACATTGGCGCAGTCTTCGACAGGATTAAGAACGCAACTATGTGGATAACTTTGACTTTATCCCGAAGTTCAAGTGGCAGGCCATATTTTTCGACGTGCGACGTGGATGAAGAAACGTATGAATTGCCTGAAAGTGTCACGACTTCCGAACTACGTGAGTTCGTCGCTCAGAAAGCCGGGAAGACGCCGGAGGAGATCGACAACCAACCATCAGTGAAGATGAAACTGAAGTACTCTGAGTTTCAAGAACACATCATGAGGCCGCTTTTGAAAGCATCGTCAAGGGTTGCGGCAAGCAAAGAAGATTATTCCGTTGGCTCATGCCTCATGGAAATTCTCTACCGTCAGCAGCAGCACGCAGAGCGACAGCAGCAGTTCATGGACAGTCTTCTTGCCGTCATCCAGGCACAACAAAGATCCAACAAGGAGATAGCAAAGCCTGATCCATTTGATGGTGAAAGCACAAGGCCGGACACCTGGATCAAGTTCTACGAACACGCGTGTGAGGACAACTCGTGGCAAGAATCCAGTGAGCGCATCAGGAACATGCGTCCATTCCTTACCGGACTGGCTCGAAAGTGGTACGAGCTTCACTACGCTGGACACGAGACCGACACATGGGATGAATGGAAAAGCAGTTTCCTGGCAGCTTTCGACGAAAACTCCATTGAAAGGTGGGACCGAGCAACTTTTTTACAAATTTCGATCAGGAAAGCCCCTAGAGTATTTTTATGAGAAAAGGCGGCTTCTTCAAATGGCAAACCCGGAACTTCCGGAGTCGGCGATAGTACCGCTCATTATTGACGGCCTTCCTAAGGAACTCCAGAGACAGGCACAAGTGCAATCGCCAAAAAACTGTCGAGGAACTTCTAGTTTCTTTCAGGAAACTCTCAATTGATTCGACTTCCCAGAACCCACGTCGGCCAGATTACCATCCGGACAGGCCACCTTGGAGGTCACGTGATCATGACAATTGGCATGGTCGAAACCGAGTGGTCAATGTAATCTGCTATGCCAGTAACGACCAAGAGCATATGGGTTCTTCGCATCCAGATGCAGCTGAAACAAAAAACGAATAAAAGAGGGTGCACAGTCCCACCTGACAACAAAATTGGAGACTGTTTTTCTAACGGCCCTTAACCTTCTGTATATCAAACTAAAGGTAAATGGTAAAGATGTTGATGCTCTCGTAGATAGTGGGGCATCTGTGTCTGTCATAAATGAGGCACTTGTAAAGAGGAAAGGAATTATTCGAGGGAGGTCGGTAAAAGTACAAAGTTTTGATGGGACGAGACAAATTTACGATAAATGGGTGGGAACAAGTGTCTCTTTTCAAGGCCAGAATGCTGACATTGACGCTCTCGTAGTAAAAGGATGTGACTACAAATTTTTGCTTTCCCGACCTGATATGAAGACCCTAAAGTTAAACCTTTATTGGAATGATGAATTGACTGTGGCGAAAGAGACGTGCGCCTCATTGAGTATCGCAGATCGCCTTATTACATGTGAAGACGACGTCCGCCGCAAGTTCCCCGAACTTCTCTGCTTAAGCAACTATCCACCAGAAACAACAAAATTTTCCGTTCCTTTCAAGCTGAAAGACGTTACACCGGTCAGGAGAAAGCCTTACAACATGTCACGCGAGAAGTAAGTTTGGTTGAAAAGTGAGATCCAAAAGATGTTAGATGCTGGCATAATACGACCACCGGTGTCTACGTTCGCCTCACCAATTACGCTGGCTCCTAAAGAAGATGGATCTTTGAGACTATGTACAGACTACCGAATTTTGAATCACCAAACGGACCTATTCCCTTTTCCTATGCCAAGAATTGATGGAATAATTGAGGAAACGGGAGGTTGCAGTCTTCTCCAGAATAGGTCATTGCAAAGGATTTTGGCAGGTACCACTCGAAGAGGAATATAAAATGTACACGGCCTCTGTCACTCCCTTTGACATATATGAGTACAACCGCTTACCTTTCGGGTGGAAGAACAGCGCTGCCTGGTTTCAAAAGGTGATGAATGGCGTCTTGAAACCCTTTCTTGGAGTATTTTGCAACGTCTACGTCGACGATATATTAGTCTATTCAAAAGATGAAACGTCTCACGCTGAACATCTGACTGCTGTTTTGATCGCACTGAGCGAAGCTAAACTGAAAGTAAATTTTAGGAAGAGTGAGTTCTTCAAGACAAAAATTACATTTCTTGGACGCGTCCTGGATGGATTTACTAAAAGCACTAAGGAAGAATCCGTGGAGCGCGTAAGGCGCATGAAGAAGCCAGATAGTGTACACGCGCTCAGAGTTTTCCTGGGGCTTGCTGGACACTTCAGAAACTTCATAAAAATTTTGCGGCCCGAGCGAAACCATTGAATAATTTGCTTCACAAGAACAAAGATTTTATTTGGACTGATGAATGTGAAAAGGCTTACGATGACTTAGTATCAGCCATATTATCAGATCCGATCCTTACGCTACCCGATTTCACTCTTCCCTTTGAACTGACGACAGATGCTTCCAACTTCGGTGCAGGTGCTGTTCTGTATCAGCGAAAACATGAAAGAGGAGCGCAAGTTATTGGCTACTATTCGTATACGTTTACGAAGGCAGAGCAGAACTACAGCACAACAGAGAAGGAGGCATTGGCTGTTGTTCTAGAAATGAGATATTTTCGATCTTACATCGAAGGTACAAATTTCAAACTATTCACTGATCATCAGGCACTTACCCATTTGCTGAATGTTTCACAACCAAAAGGGAGAATACCCCGATGGATCAGTGAAATCCAGCAGTTTGACTTTGAAGTCGCACGCAGAAGCGCGCAAGAATTGTCAGATGCCGATGCACTTTCTCGGCTTCCTGTAATCAGTGGCTGCGGGAAAAAGGAAAGTGTGAACTTACTCAAGCTCTGGGAAGGGACAGAGCAATTGATGCCCATAGGAGGAAAGTTCCAGGTTCCACCTACGTTGGTACAAAAGGTCATTGAACTGTATCATGACAGCCCACATTCAGGAAGACACGATGGGTTTTGGCGAACCTATTGCAAATTGAGAAGGCGATTTACATGGCCAGGAATGAAGAAGGATGCCGCCGATTACATCAGCTACTGTCACAATTGTCAACTCAAGAAGGCTAAAACAAGCAGAAAACGGACACTATGATATTCCCACCTCACGCAAGTGTGCCGTCTGAGACCGTCCATGTTGCCTTCGCTGAGCTAAAGAAAAAAAGCGAAGGCGTGAGGAGAACTCAGTCTTTCTTAGTATGCATTGACGAATGCTCAAGGATTGTTGCGGCCAAGCCAGGAAGGGAGAATGCGCAAACCGTCATAGCACTACTGAACAGGGACATGTTTAAGGGACTGAAATGCATTGTATCTGACAATGGATCGGCATTTAGGAGCCAGGAACTTGCTAAGTGGGCACAAGAAAAAAACATCACTCTGAAGTTCACAGCCCCATACCAACCGTCAGCCAAGGGGCTCGCAGAACGGGTCATACGGGACGTAAAACAATACATAAGCATGTACCCGGAATTCCCTGGAGGGTGGAAATATTGCCTACAAGCATCAGTGTGGCATCACAATAGGTCCCATACAAGTGCTTTGAGATGCAGTCCCCAGTATGCACCCTTCGGTGAACCGGCGTATCTGCCTGCAGACGACATGCTGGAAATCAAGACAAAACTACACCTTGAGGAGACCAAGAAGACTGTAGAGAGCCAAAGAAAACACAGGGAGTCGCTTAAACGAGCGTTTGACAAGCGTCGTAACAACAAGATCCCCAATATTACTCCAGGTGATCTAGTTTTGATACGGAAAGGCTATGACAGTCATAGTACAAAACTGTTGGGACCATTTACGGTGACCAAGACGGCTACCAAAGACGGAATACTTAAGACCATCGGCTACGTAACGGAAGACGGTGGCATGGAAATTGCTGCCATCAGCAATGTGATTCCCTATATCCAGCGGAGGGACGAAAACAAAGCCAAGGAGAGCGTAACGACTCAAAGACGACGAAGAACTGCTTTGGCGGAGGAACGGGGGAAAGAGAAAGAAGAATAAAATCTGTCTCTGTCAGTGTTGGAATGTTACAAGGAAATTGAAAGAGGTTAACTAATAAACGTGGTATGAATTAGTCATCCCCATTTTGAGTATACAAGGTAGTTTTCCTACTAACTCCTTTGCTGATGAAAAAGATCATGCTCCTAAAAAGATACCTGCAGTAAAGTGATAATTTGCAGGGCGAAATTTCGTGATGCTGAGAGCGTGCTTTAAACTATGTGCACGATAAGCGTTAGGCGCAATGTCAGAGAGATGGAGATGATTTAATGGATAGCAAATACAAAAAAGAACAGCTCTGAGTAACTATCGGAAGGATAAGGACGAAGTAAGGAGGGAAGCATATTATGATAAGGTAGTGCTATGTTTGAAGCGAGGTCATCTTGCCTTAGAATATGCAGTCATAATGTGCGATCCAGTAAGTAGGCGTCACATGTACTGGTTGTGAGAGAGATATGGAAGTGACGGACCACCTTTTAAATAAATGTAAAAATGTCCACCCATGTGCGTGCTGGGAACTAGCTCTCATGAAGCCCAAGGTTTAGAGAAAGCTTGATAAAGATGAACATCTCCCCAAGAGAAATCAGTAAAAGACAGATGGAGGATTGGTAGTGGGAAAGCAGGGAGAACAGCCAAAGACAAACTTGCACAAAACCAAGGGTCCTTATGTACAATCCCGAAAGATAAGCTACAAATTTACAAGTTTTTTTAAGGAAAGAAATTTAATTCAGGTAGGAAAGGCATTAAGCCAATTCACAAATTGAGCTTGGACACTTGCATTTCACTGCTTCGCTTTAAAGGGAACACCATGTCACTGCATTAAAGGGAACACCCGTAGCATACATCCATCTGCAGATGTGAAGGTGTGCCATGCAAGATAACTTAAACAAAGTTATTGCTTCGAGCAACTAGAGCAAAATATCTCATAAGAGCACCTAACTGGGCTGGTTAGTACATGATTACGACGGGAAAAAAGAGCGCTGGACACGGGACGGGAAAAAAACTAGACGAGGGCGACAGCACCCTCATCTATTGTTCTTTCTTCGTCCTGTGTCCAGCTCTGTTTTTTCCAATTTTAATGCAAAATATTTCTTTCTTTAATCTGAACGTGGCAGTGTTTCATGGCTCAAACAGTTTACTAATTTACATTTCAAGGGGGCACTTTTCAGCCATGAGAAAACATCGCAAAATGCTGAAGTTCTATGTTAATTTTTATCAGGAGAAAGACCAATTCTTTCGTATGCAATACCCACAGTTGATTGTCTAAAGTTCATTGCCTTTGTATTTGGTGCTTTTCCCTTATCGTTTTTCTTAAGACAGCTGTACAGATGTTCTCTCTTTATCTTGTGTTTCGTATATGTTATGCTCCTGTTTTTGCTTAGCAAGATCATTTTATGCGTAACTTATTATTGGAGCCCACTTTGCAGTGCTGCTTACTGGTACCAGCAGTATTTTCAAGTAATAAGTAAATTAGTAAAGAAATAATTATTTAAATAAATGAAAAAATAAATACGTATCCACTTTGTCATAAAACTACTGTGAAAACAAAATAAACAGAAACGTTGTACCCAAAGAGTAACACAGTCGGAAAAAATCGCTTTTTGACCCATATTGCAGCTTAGCTTCTGCTGTGTAGCATTCCAAGTAGAAATGTCGCCAAGACGTTATTGTGTGGTATACTCCGCTGCCAATGTATATTCCATTTAAAAAATATTCTGCTAGGTTGTCAGCAAGAAAAAATTTACTGATATGAATAATCCCTAGCCTGCACAAAAGTCCCGTTCCTTGACCTTTGCTGCACAGCATATTGGCACAGGATTCACGCGGGTGCCCCTGTGCTCATATAGGGAAAGTCCAAATGTTGCAGATTGAAGCAATGCTTCTGTCTGAAATGCCATGCAAGAACAGTGATGTGGTGTGCAGTGAAGGCAAAGCTCCAAGAAACTTCACACGGCCTTGTTATTTTTCATTTGAAAAATTTATTTTTCGCTTGAAGATAATATCACACCTTAAAAACTTTGTCTAAATTATCGCACGGGAAAAGCACACTATGATGTGTAGGCAATATTTTTGCTTGGAATGCCACACTGTGAAAGAGAACCCGCAATATGGGTTCAAATGCGATTTCTTCCAAGTGTCAATTTTCAAGACATTTCTGCTTCTTTTTGCCAGCAGCATTTCCAGCCCTTGGTAAATTCACTTAACTCATACTGTGCATATATTTCACATGAAACGTTCAGTCTTTTTTACAATATACTTAAAATGGTGCATTTTTTAATGTTTCCTCACGACTGCAATTAGCATAAATTGAAATGAAAATATATTGGACAATCATAGTCATGAAAGATTGGTGACTATGTCAGCGAAACAAATGCTTTGTAGTAATAGCTCAAAGCAACAATCATGTGTCAATTATTTTGTCTGACACAGCTTCATTTCTGCATGCAAAGTTTGAAAGGTCTTTGCTGCATCACGATATTCTTTCCGCGAAAATAACGCTTGAACGACTACTTCCTACACTGAAATATAACAGCACCAGTTTTTCAAAATATTGGAAATGGTCAAGAAACGGCCTGGCGCACTGGCGTGAAATGACCCAATAGGTACTGAAATAAAACAGTGTGCACTGTCAGACACTAAAACGAAGCACTAATCTGCTTGTATTGCTAAATTACTTCAAAACCCTGCTCTGAATAACTGCCCACAAGAAGTTGATTGTGCAAAAATTACTTTTAACCTCTGACCTATTTTAATCTATCTCTAGT
Organism: Rhipicephalus sanguineus; assembly: GCF_013339695.2. Taxonomy (NCBI): domain Eukaryota; kingdom Metazoa; phylum Arthropoda; class Arachnida; order Ixodida; family Ixodidae; genus Rhipicephalus; species Rhipicephalus sanguineus. The sequence continues at coordinate 65,235,722 of NC_051181.1, forward strand.
GTAATGACACCTAACCTTCGGCATACACACAAATGCACAATGCATTTCATATGGCTCGATGCCTTCAAACAGCACGAAAGGTCGTATATTAAGAAATAGCATAAAGTCTGGACTAATTTTAATTAGCTATGTTTTATAACATGCAAACATAGAGAAATACACAATAATTTAGCAACTCGCCCCCTCTACAAGAGTTGCTGTCACAGCTCCAAGTTCTATTCACGAGCTGTACGGGCTAAAATATTAAAACACAGCTGCATTTGCACCTCACTTGTGGATGCAAACAAGTCTACAATAATTTAGTAATTCGCCCTCTCTAAAAGTGTTGCTGTCACAGCTGCAAATTCTAAATTGACGACCTGTACTGGCTAAAATAGTAAAACGCAACTCGCATTTCCATCTCAATGGTGGATTCACACAAGACTACACCAATAGGCATGCACTAATTAAAAGATATTGACAGGGCTACGCGTATTCGGTATGAAGAGAAAAGAAAAGAGTCCCAGTTCAATAATAATAATAATATCTGGGGTTTAACGTCCCAAAACCACCATATGATTATGAGAGACGCCGTAGTGGAGGGCTCCGGAAATTTCGACCACCTGGGGTTCTTTAACGTGCACCTAAATCTAAGTACACGGGCCTCAAACATTTTCGCCTCCATCGAAAATGCAGCCGCCGCGGCCGGGATTCGATCCCGCGACCTTCGGGTCAGCAGTCGAGCGCCATAACCACTAGACCACCGTGGCGGGGCGGAGTCCCAGTTCAAATCGCTTCTCGACAAGTTACTCAAGCAGGAATGCTGAGCCCCAGGTATATGGATCGTCGACATAAGGAAAATAAAACAAAACATAGAGCTAGCTAGCAGCTGGATGAACAACGTTATCGGGGTGCGCTTGTGAGGTCAAGGGCAGAGGACACCGCTGCTGGCGAAGCGCCATCGAAACGTGCGTTAGCAATGGAAAAAGCACGAGCTGAAAGGAACCAAGTACACGAAATAGAATGGGCTGGTTCCCTATCAACCGATACAGAAGGCATCAAAAGGGCTTTTAGTGAGTAATATAAGGCGCTGTTCGCAATGCCCGACGTAGACTTCCAGAACTTTAAGAATGGATTTCTGTCTGGTTTACCCAGTCTGGAAGACGAATGAAAAGAGAGTTTGCAAAGGGCAATAACTGTAACCGAAGTCGAAAAAGCAATAAACTAAACCCTGGAAAATCACCTTGTCCTGACGGACTCACGACTGCTTTTTATAAAATGTTTAAGTCCGAAATTAGCCCTATCTTATTTGTTATATTCAATGAAGCCTGCAGTTTAAAAACGTTGCCTCCATCATACTGGTCCTCTCATACAGTACAAATACCGAAAACCGACGATGTAGATAAACTTAGATCTGTTTCAGCGTACCAACCGATAGCATTGACCAACGAAGAGTAGAAAATTTTCATGAATGTATTAGCTCGAAGACTTAGACTGCGATTAAAGACGTCGTCGAGCCTTATCAAACTTGTGGGATCAAAAGGCGCTCTATTGTTGTCAATATCCAGAAAGCGCGCAGCATACTCGAATGTTGTGATTATTCAGATGAGCAGGTTGCCATCCAACAGATTGATCTAGAAAAGGCTTTTCATTGTGTTGACCATAGGATTTTGTTTGTTGCTTTACATCATGCTAAATTAGGTTCTGTTATCTGCGAGGGAGTGGCCCTGGCGTATGGAAACTGCACGACCAGGTTGATTGTCAATAAGAGTCTGGGGGCCCCCATTACCGTGCAACGTTCGGTCCGTCAGGGTTGCCCCCTGAGCCCCCGTTATTTTGTTTGTACATTGGAACTTTATGCCTGAAAATAATCAATGACAATCGAATCAGTGGTTTTCAGTTACAGGCAGTCGAAGTGAAGCTGCTTGCATATGCAGATGATGTAGCTTTTTTGGCAAATGATCAACATAGTATCAAACAGGCTGTCGAAACGGTGCGTGACTTCAGAAAAATTACAGCGAGTGGTAACTGGTCGAAGTGCCTAGTGCTCTGGCATGGGTCGTGGCCAACGAAGCCAGACTTTTTTGCTAATGTGCCTTGGGCGATGATCCCGGGCAAGTGCTTGGGTGTCCCGCTCGACGGTTATCGCGACAGCAATCAGTATTAGAAACGGCAGGCCAAAGACACACGGGAGGAAGCGGAGAAGTGGAAAGGAGCCGCCTTATCTATCTTTGCCTGAGCCTTCGTTTGCAACCTGTTTTTTATAAGCAAGCTCTGGTATGTAATGCAGGTACTGAATTGTTCTCGAACTAATGTGCAGAAGTTTCATAATGCCACGCCCACTTCTTGTTTCATTTTATGCTTTTTGGGTTTGACCAGCAAGGACGGTTATCAACGCTCGAGGCTGTCCGTGAAGTAGTGTTCGAGAAGCTTCTCGATTGTAGTAGATCGTTTTGTTAAGATTTCGTGCCGCACGCGAATGTTCCAGCTTTATCGAGAGATAACGCCGCCACCAGCGATATCGCTGGAAAGTTCGATAGCGCTTGTATAAAAGCCGACGCACTTGGCCGCTGGTCAGTTGATCGACTCGACGCTCTGTTCGACGCTATCAGTGTATTGCTGTAGTTTGAGTTTCAGTTTCCCAGCCACAAGTTCGGCCAAAGAAACAGTTTCATATCGGACGTGCTGACTGCTGTCTTCGTCGACGTCACGACCACGTGACATCTGGTGGAGGTGCTGCTTCATGATCCGGACTCGATCGCCGACATGGTCCGCGAGGAAATCCAGCAGTCGCTGGGCGCCCCCTATGCAGCGCAGCCGCAGCTGCAAGCAATGAACTATGCTGCTGCAGCCCGACGCAACGCCCCCCCTCCTCGCCCGCGTCAAGACGCCGCGCCGCCGCAGCAGTTCCGCCGCCAGGCACCGCCGCCACCACCAGCGACGCCATACCGCCCGCCGACAGGACAAGGATGCGCCCCCCGAAAGACCGACGTTTGGCGTGCCCCTGACAACCGCCTGCTCTGCTACCACTGCGGAGAGGCCGGCCACACGTACCGCCGCTGCCAATACCGACAGATGGGGCTACGCGGATTCGCCATCAACGCGCCGCGCCCGCAGCCAGGCGAACGGCCTCGCGACATAGACGACTACCTCACCGGAACACAGTGGCAAGAACGACGACCTTCCCGATCACCGTCGCCCGGCCGCTACATGCCACCGCACCGCCGGCAGTACACTGGCCCAAACCGGGGCCGGTCGCCTAGCCCGTATCCGGGAAACTAAGGGCAGCAACCGATGGAGGTGCGGTTGCTGTACGACGAAATGCCGAAGATCCTCCGCGGCCGCCGACGACGACAACGCGACGAGACCTCCAGAACACGACGCAAACCGGACGGAGCCCTCACGACGAAATTTCGTGGCCCGAAGAAAACCTGACGACGCAACGTCGAAACAGCGGGACCAATCGACGAAGCCGTGATCCGACGCCACAACCTAACCGCAACGCAAGACGACGGACTAGCGACCTCGATGTTTTTACCGATGGCCACAGCGTCACAGCTCTCGTCGACACCGGAGCCGACTATTCTGTCGTCAGTGGGCCATTCGCCACCAAGCTGAAGAAAGTAAAGACCGCTTGGAGTGGACCCGAAATCCGGACAGCTGGAGGCCACTTGATAACGCCGATTGGTGTCTGCACGGCGAGAGTCACCATCGATAACCGGACTTATCCTGCGAGCTTTGTAATCCTACGAAACTGCTCCAGGGATGTGATACTCGGATTGGACTTCCTAAGTGACCACGGCGCCGTTATCGACCTGAGGTCTGAGTCGATAACACTAACCTCAGACAAAGCGCTCCCACCCCACGCGACGCCAGGGAACCATGCACTAAAGGTGATAGAAGATCAGGTGACCGTTCCGCCGCGCTCCAGCGTCATTATTTCCGTCGGCACCGAAAAACCTGCGAACCTTCAAGGCGTAATCGACGGCGATCAGCAACTACTCCTTAACCGTCAAATTTGCGTCGCAAGAGGTATCGCCGAGCTGCATGACGGTAAAGCAAAGGTACTGCTGACAAACTTCAGCCACGAATATAGGCACCTCAACATGGGTGCGACGGTTGCCTACATCGACGAATGTGTAGCCGCCAGCGATGCTTTCGCCCTATTCGATGCTGCCGAACCTGCTTCGACGAATAGAGGTCCCGAACCGGATTTTGACGTCAACCCGAGCCTTCCGAAGATCAAGCAAGACCAGCTCAAAACCCTGCTCCTGCTATACAAGGACTGTTTCTCGTCGTCATCTCGGGTCCGACAAACGCCCCTTGCTAAGCACCGCATTATAACAGAAGAAAATTCTCGACCACTCCGACAGAGCCCCTACAGAGTTTCGACGCGAGAACGTGAGGCCATAAAGAAACAAGTGGACGAAATGCTTCGCGACGACATCATCCAGCCTTCAAAGAGTCCGTGGGCGTCACCCGTGGTGTTAGTGAAGAAGAAGGACGGGACACTGCGCTTCTGCGTTGATTATCGGCGCCTGAATAAAGTCACGAAGAAGGACGTGTACCCCCTCCCACGGATAGACGACACCCTGGATCGACTTCACAACGCGACGTACTTTTCGTCGATGGACCTCAAGACCGGCTATTGGCAGATCGAAGTAGACGAAAGAGACCGAGAAAAGACCGCTTTTATAACGCCCGACGGCCTCTTTGAGTTCAAGGTCATGCCTTTCGGTCTTTGCTCGGCACCTGCGACGTTCCAGCGCGTCATGGATACCGTACTCGCCGGATTGAAGTGGCAGACGTGCCTTGTGTATTTGGACGACGTCGTCGTGTTTTCCTCAACCTTCGAGGAGCATCTACGGCGGCTTGAGGCAGTACTTCAAGCAATCAAGACCTCTGGACTGACCTTGAAGCCAGAAAAGTGCCGATTCGCATACGACGAGCTCCTGTTTCTGGGTCATGTGATCAGCAAGTCTGGAGTGCGCCCAGACCCGCGGAAAACAGCTGCCATCGCCGACTTCGCGCCACCCACCGACAAGAAGGCCGTGCGCCGATTTCTCGGCTTATGCGCCTATTACAGACAATTCGTCAAAAACTTTTCACGGATCGCCGAACCACTGACGCTTCTCACGAAGGCTAACGTGGAATTCAGGTGGGAAACGGCGCAAGTGCAAGCATTTCAAGAACTTAAACGACGCCTGCAGACGCCACCCATACTTGCGCATTTCGACGATTGCGCCGATACGGAAATACACACCGACGCAAGCAGCGTAGGACTCGGTGCCGTCCTTGTGCAAAAGACTGACGGGCTTGAAAGGGTTATCAGTTATGCTAGCCGGTCACTATCCAATGCAGAAGCCAACTATTCCACAACAGAAAAGGAATGCCTTGCCATCATCTGGGCTACGTCAAAGTTTCGTCCCTGCCTCTATGGCAGGCCCTTCAAAGTTGTCAGTGACCATCACGCCTTATGTTGGCTAGCTAACTTGAAGGACCCTTCAGGTCGTCTCGCACGATGGAGTCTGAGGCTTCAAGAATTTGACATTACCGTCGTGTACAAGTCCGGACGAAAACACTCTGACGCCGCCTGCCTGTCCCGAGCCCCCGTCCACGCGCCGCCGCAAGAGGACGACGACGACTGCTTCCTCGGAACTATAAGTGCCGACGACTTCGCCGAAAGGCAACGAGCCGACGCGGAACTGGGGGGCCTTATGGAGTACCTCGAGTGCAAGACCGCCGTTGTTCCGAAGGTATTCAAGCGAGCACTGCCGTCGTTTTTCTTACGAAACAGCGTTCTCATGAAGAAGAACTTTTCGGCACTTCGAACCGACTACCTTCTTGTCGTGCCCTCATCATTGCGACCAGAGGTCCTCCAGGCCCTACACGACGACCCGACGGCTGGGCACCTCGGTGTTGCCCGCACGCTCGCCAGAATACAGGAAAAATACTACTGGCCACGCCTTGCTGCCGACGTCGCCCACTACGTTAAGACTTGCCGAGATTGCCAGCGACGGAAGACACCGCCGACGAGGCCCGCGGGACTTCTGCAGCCAATCGAACCACCTCACCGGCCATTCCAGCAAATCGGGATGGACCTACTGGGGCCGTTCCCAACGTCGACTTCCGGCAACAAGTGGATCGTCGTAGCAACTGACTACCTCACCCGCTACGCCGAGACAAAGGCCTTGCCCAAAGGCAGTGCCGCCGAGGTAGCCAAGTTCTTCGTGGAGAACATCGTCTTGCGACATGGCGCCCCAGAGGTTCTCATCACAGACAGAGGTACCGCCTTTACTGCGGACCTAACTCAGGCGATCTTAAAATACAGCGAGACGAGCCACCGCCGCACCACCGCCTACCACCCGCAGACCAATGGCCTCACCGAGCGTCTAAATAAGACCATCGCCGACGTGCTGGCCATGTACGTCGACGTTGAGCACAAGACGTGGGACGCCGTCCTTCCGTACGTGACCTTCGCTTACAACAGGGCCGTTCAAGAAACGATGCAGATGACGCCGTACAAGTTGGTCTACGGAAGGAGCCCGGCGACGACGCTCGACGCCATGCTACCGAACGTCACCGACGAAGAAAACCTCGACGCCGCCGCTTACTTACAACGTGCCAGGAAGCTCGACAGCTCGCCCGCCTGCGCATCAAGACCCAGCAGCACACAGACAGCCGTCGCTACAATCTTCGACGACGCTTCGTGGAATACCAGCCCGGTGACCGTGTCTGGGTCTGGACGTCGATACGCCGCCGTGGGCTTAGCGAAAAACTCCTTCGGCGATACTTCGGCCCATACAAGGTTCTTCGACGTCTCGGCGCTCTTGACTACGAGGTCATCCCGGACGGCATTACGAACTCCCAGCGACGCCGCGCACGACCTGAAGTCGTTCATGTCGTGCGCCTTAAGCCGTTTTTTGCACGTTAGAGAACCTGGGGACTCTACCTTTACCTTTGTTATTGTAATTTATTTATGTATGCACTTGTTTTTTTTCTCTCTCTTCTTTGATCTTTCACAAGCATCGGGACGATGCTTTTTCAGAGGGGGGCAATGCCACGCCCACTTCTTGTTTCATTTTATGCTTTTTGGGTTTGACCAGCAAGGACGGTTATCAACGCTCGAGGCTGTCCGTGAAGTAGTGTTCGAGAAGCTTCTCGATTGTAGTAGATCGTTTTGTTAAGATTTCGTGCCGCACGCGAATGTTCCAGCTTTATCAAGAGATAACGCCGCCACCAGCGATATCGCTGGAAAGTTCGATAGCGCTTGTATAAAAGCCGACGCACTTGGCCGCTGGTCAGTTGATCGACTCGACGCTCTGTTCGACGCTATCGGTGTATTGCTGTAGTTTGAGTTTCAGTTTCCCGGCCACAAGTTCGGCCAAATAAACAGTTTCATATCGGACGTGCTGACTGCTGTCTTCGTCGACGTCACGACCACGTGACAATATGATATTTGCCATATTTGTCTGGGCTTCAGAGTGGGAACGGTGCAGCCGTACCAACTTGTTTCAACGGGTAAAAGACGGTGGACTGGAACTCGACCACTTGTTTCTACTGCAGCTTGTCAACCGGTTTTTGTTTTTAGAGACCTCACTGATCCTTTCCTGCGCACGCAATGTCAATTGAGATTGGGTAGACTTCTGCCTGAATATGTTGTCTGAACCGAAGATTGCGTAGGAGGGATCGGTGGCTTTTATAAAGAAATAGTCTCTAGTGTAAGATTCCTTACTGTACGATTTTCGAGAGAGTACCTGTCCACTGTGACACGGAAGGAACTTTACTTTGCACTGTGTGATGTCTTCCCAGTGCCGTTGTACAGGTAACTGTACAGTGGAGGCCCTGGTAGCAATATCATAAAGAGGGTTAAAAGAATGCACGTGCTGCCGGGAACCAAAACCTTTTTCTCTAAACTACATACCGGTACATTGCCAGTTAAAGCTTTTGTAGCGTTAGCTACACTTGCCTAGCCGGAGCAGATTTCGCGTGGAGGGTCATGAGCCCTGCTGCGCATGCGCGAGGATCAGTGATGTCACACAGCTGGGTCACCGGAGCTGGCATCTTACGCGCTCTCCGACACCGACGCGCACGGCTCGCCGCTGCTGGTCTGCGCCGCATTCGAGAGGAGTGACGTCGTAGCCATAGACACAGTGGAGCCAGCGCGCGTGCAGCTATTCGCCTTCGCTGTGCAGTCGCCGTCTGACACTGCGCTGGGGCCGCTTGATAGCGCCTCTGACTGGCGTTTGCGGGTGGGTAACGCCATGGAGAAGGAGAGCGCAAATGCTGCTCGACGGCGCAGAAGAGCCGAGAAGCTTATCTCATTGGATCCCGAAGTAGTTGCCTGGCAATTAGCGGTTCAGTGTACGAAGAATGAACAGAAGAAGGCTAACAATCCTAGACAATCTGAAATCAGCTGAATAATCAGCTGAACCTTTGCTAACGCTACGTATATACTGGCATAGCCGAGCTAAGCAATTGCAAATTTTTTTAGAGAAATAGGGATGCTTTATGCAATGGGGCACACACTGTTTAATATGTAAGCAGCCAGAAACTATATCATGTTTTTTTTACATTGTTGGGAAGGGGTTTATTTTTGGGATGTTCTGCAAAGAACTATTAAGAAAGAATGGCCACTGAATCCGTACGGCATTCGGTACCTGAATGTAATTTCCGAAGATGGGCTACCATTTGACGCAATCATGCTCATGGGCCTCCACTCTTTGTGGCGATCGAGAATGGCGGGCTACCATTTCGATAAGGATGCAGGGCCTGTACGAGCCTACTTCAGATAAAACATTCATTGATTTCTCGAGGTAAAATAAAGTTTTTCCAATCCAATCCAATTTCTCGAGGTACAAAAAGCTGCACCCGAACCACCCGACTGGCTCTCAAGAGTAGAGCCGCTGGTGACATTGCGAGAATTTTAACCTGATGATATCAGCTCGTTGATAATCATTACCACATGTACAGTGCACATTGAGGGTTTCAACCAGTGTTTTGTGTTCTGTCTGTACCAAAGCCAGGTAATAAAGAAAAAAAAGCAGAGTGGCACAGTGGAAGCGTGCTGGGCCCATAACCAAGAGGTCCGCGGATCGAAACCACGCTCTGCTATAAATTATGCGCATTTCACTTGATACGCCTCTACGCATTTATGACGCAGATTTTCCCGCGAAGCTAGAGTGCAGCAGAGTGGCGCAGTGGAAGCGTGCTGGGCCCATAACCCAGTGGTCCGTGGACCGAAACCATGCTCTGCTATAAATTTTGGCTATTTTCTTTTATACGCCTCTGCAAATTATTGACGCACATTTTCCCGCGAAGCGAGAGTGCAGCAGAGAGGCGCAGTGGAAGCGTGCTGGGCCATAACCCAGAGGCCCGTGGATCGAAACCACGCTCTGCTATAAATTTTGGTTATGTTATTTTATACGCCTCTGCACATTTATGACGCACATTTTCCCGCGAAGCGAGTGCTACGCCCACTTCTTGTCTTGTTTTATATATATTCGGCATTGACCGGCAGGGACGGTTATCAACGCTCGACGCTGTCCGCGAAGCAGTGCTCGAGAAGCTTCGCGATTGTAGTAGATCGTTTTGTCAAGATTGCGCCCCGCACGCGAATGTTCCAACTTTGTCTAGAGATAACGCCGCCACCAGCGATATTGCTGAGAAGTTCGATAGCGCCTGTCTAAAAGCCGACGCGCTAGACCGCTTGTGAGTTGATCGACGGTCGACGCTCTGTTCGCCGCTATCGGTGTATTTCTGTAGTTTGACTTTCAGTTTCTCGGCCACAAGTTCGGCCAAATAAACAGTTTCATCTCGGACGTGCTGACTGTTGTATTCGTCAACCTCACGACCACGTGACACGAGAGTGCAACAGAGTGGCGCAGTGGAGGCGTGCTGGGCCCATATCCCAGAGGTCCGTGGATCGAAACCACGCTCTGATATAAATTGTGGGTACTTTCTTTTAAACGACTCTAAACATTTATTAGGCACAATTTCGCGCGAAGCATATGTGCAGCAGAGTGGCGCAGTGGTCCTACTTCCAGCTGTTCAGACGGGGGAATCATAGGCTCCGATGGAGCAGCTTTTGCAGCACCAAGCCGCGGTAACAAGCTTCTCGATGATAACGAGGAAGCGGTTATCAGTTTATTTTGCCACCTTTGCCGAAGGGACATGTCGTAAAGAACAATGTGTCCTTGCATGGCGACGTGCGCGCAAGGCCCGTACAATGTTGAAGATTTCCGCGACGCGCTCGACTCGACTGGATTGTTGCCAGAAGTTGTGGCCCTTGGGGCATACCAGATCAATCACATGTGGGCGGTCACCTTTTCGAATAACGACGCGGTAAAAAATTGCTGGCATTCAAGGAGCTCAGCGTGAAGGGGCATCGCTGCGTGGTCGTCGACCGTCAAGACCAGCAGGTACGTGTGCACCTTCATTGGCTCCTGTGTTGGGTGGCGGACGAAGATGTAAAGACAGCGCTGGCGGCCTTTGGCAACGTCAGTGAAGTGACGCGAGAACGTTGGCGCGTCAGAGGCGTCGGCGGCAAAGATTCAACGTCTCGGACCATAATATCGAAACTGAAGAGCGGAATGAAAGTTGCCGACCTGCCGCAACAAATCTGAGTTGCAGGCGAACTGGCCCTTCTTGTGGCTCCGGGACGACCTATGCAGTGCCTACGGTGCAAGGCGGACGGCCACGTCCGGTGCGAGTGCAAGATGCCGCGACTCTCGCGATGCCGACCTTTGGGCACTCTGAAGACCAGTGCGTACGCACGTACGCCGCAACCGTGGGGCCACCAGCGAGCGAAATACACGTGCAGATGAGGATGGATACTGCTGAAGCCGAGGACACCGCCAAGGGGGCTGGGGACCAGGAGACCGCCAGCGACGTGGCGACGACATCAAAGACAGAGGGAGGCGCGGAAGGTGAACCTGTAACCTCCGAAAAGAAAGACCAGGTGACACTGAGTCATGCAGAAGAAAGAGAGAAAGACAGCAAGAACCGCCCTGTAGTCGACGATGCCACGTATGCAGCAGAAGGAGGGAACCCTTACCAAAGCATCGACGATATGGATACAAGCGGCTACGCTTCCTTCAAAAGACAGCTGGACACTACCTACGAAAAAACAACTACTGAGAGCCACGCCGACGAGCCGCCTACAAAGACAACTGTGACGAGAAGGACCAGCACCAGACCCCGCCCAAACATACTGCGAGATAGGAAGGGCAGCGACTAGCCACAACAGACTACGGACAACACCAGACCAACGGATGGTCCCGGAGACGTCTAGATACAGTCTAGACGTGGTGGTGAGCACCGATCTCCGGGCCTCTTTCTCTCTGTCCCGACCTAGCAATGGCAACCTACCCGTCGCTTAGCTTAGGCACGCTAAACGTGAGAGGTCTGGCTGCCAAGTGTAGAGAAGGCCAAGTGTTGAGCATGATGGTGGACCACAACATCGATGTTCTAGCCATGCAGGAGACAAAGGTCGAAGGGGAAGAGGAGACCTGGGGCATGTTGCTAAGGTTTACGTCGATGTATTACGCGGTAGTGAGCCACGCTAAAGGAGCGTCAGCGGGCGTTATTTTATTCATGAGAAAAATGCCGGGGCGATCTATCGAAAATTATTTTTCGTGTCCTTCGTTCAGACTAGTGTACATTGACTTTACTGTTTAAGATGTTGTGTCGCGAGTTCTGTGTGTATATGCACCAAACAGTTGTGCAGAACGCACTCACTTTCTTTCATCCCCAAAGACGCACATCTGCATGCAGAGAAGAGTTATTATTCTAGGAGATTTTAACTGTGCGCTCAGAGACCGAGACAAAACAGGCAGGAAAACAAATGATAAAAGCTGCCATGTACTCTACTAATCATTGGCAGATTGTGACTTAGACGACGTGGCGGAATAACTAGTCGGCACACGTGAGGCTCAATACGCGCACTTCCAGGGCAATACTCACGCTCATCTGGACAGGATGTACGCGTCACTAGACGTAATATACCCCTGTGTCGCAGCTACGTAGTGACGCCTCTTTCATTTACAGATCATTGTTTCGTAAATACGTGTATCAGACACAAGAGAAAACGCAACACCTTCACGTGGGACATGGGTCAAATAAATTCCAAATTGTTAAAGGACGAGCGTTTCTTAAGCAACTTGCAGGAATATTTGAAAGAAGTGGAAAATAACAACAAAGTGCAAGTCACTGAAAGGTCGCAACATATCAAACAGCGAGTTAAGTAAACCACCATCGACCGCTCATGTAAAATAAGGCACGAAGAAAGAGCTAAAAAACTAAGGACGGTACTGGAAAAATTATTGGCTTTAGAGTGCAGCCAACCGGGCGTTTACAAAGATGACTTGCGCAGTATTAAAGCGGAATCGGAGCTCTGCTGTGAAGAGCGATATCGGGGAGCAATTATTCGCGCTAGGGCCGAGGCACTGACAGCAGATGAGGCGCCAACTAAACGCGCGCTCTGGCTGGAAAATTGTCGCATGCGCGGCGCAACCATATAGATGCAATAGCAGTAGATTGTCACGAAATAACCGACTCTGAGAGCTTAGTACATGCGTTTTTCGAGCACTTCCAACAACTTTATGCATCGAGAACTGTTGACGTAGACGCTTTCAGAGCTGCCTTTTTGGGACGTATGCCGCAACTGAACGATCATACGAAGAACGGACTAGAGACACCGATATCAGCTCACGCAGTTGAAAAAAAGCAATCGACAATTTAAAAATAGGAAATTCACCCGGTCCGGACGGCCTCAGTGCTGCCTTTTATACACAGTTGAAATTAGGCTTATCGCCTCTACTCGCTGACGTATTTAACAAAGCGTATGAAGTAAACACACTGCCTTACTCTTTCGGGGAAGCGCACACCGTGCTCTTCCCCCAGTCGGATCAGCCTGCGAAACTGAAACACGTTACGTCGTACAGACCAACATCACTTACGAACAGTGATTACAAAATATTCATGAAGATAATCGCAAACAGGTTACAATCAGTAATGAAAAGCATTGTAGGTCGGCACCAAACATGCCGTGTCAAAGGACGTACCATCAGCACCAACATGCACATAATGAGATCGATCCTGGAATGTTGCGACGCGTTGAGGGAACGAGTCGCAATTCTCCAACTTGATTTGGAGAAGGCTTTTGATTGTGTTGATCATGTTATTCTAAGAGCCATTCAGAGCATATAAACGTCAGGTCCGTAACTGCTGAAGGGGTACCCATGGCGTACCGGAACGGCACTACTAAGCTCATAATAAAGAAGTCACTGGGGGCCCCCATCACCATACAACGTTCCGTGCGTCAGAGCTGCCCAGCAAGCCCACTTTTGTTCTGTATTTATCTACAATGTCTGTGTTTGGCAGTGATTGAGAACAAATCTATTCAAGGGTTTACTATGCAAGTGACAGAAGTCAAACTCCTGGTCTATGCTGATGAAGTAGCCGTGTGTTGCAAAGACAAGCGGAGTGTTTTGCAAACGATAAATGTTGTTAAAAACCTGGGTGAATTCACTGGCAGTAGAGTGAACTTGAGCAAGTGCCTCGGTATTTGGCATGGGAAATGGCCTGAAACCCCTGCTAGTGTCAAGTGGTCGACAACGCCAGCAAGGTACTTAGGAGCCCCGCTTCGAGCTAACAAACAAAGTGGTGAATCCTGGCAGGGCGAGCATATGTCACAGATTCGTGTTGTCCCGGGCGATAGACTCAGTCAAGACTCGGGGCATAGCACAGCAAACATTTATCAAACGAAAAACAAGGAAAACTTGGCACTCTAAAATATACAAATGTACAAAATACAGTCACTACAAACAAACTTAAACCTCTCCACTCATTACATTACTAAATCGCCCTGTCCCTAGCCTGCTCCAGTCTTATACCAACTAATACGTCGGACCGGCCTTACTTGGCATTTCTGATACTTGGTGCATAGCCAAAGTCCTGTCTGGTATATATGCCGTACGGTCATTTAACATGGCATGGTCCGCTCCGTAGCACGATGCGCCAGCCGTCGTTGCCTGTTCACAAGCAGGCACCCGCACTCCTGACGGCTAGGCCCGTTACGCCTAACGTCGTCGTCGGCCCGGTCACCCCGTGTGGCTTTCCACAGCTGACGTAGCACTCCGGCGATTGTCTTCGGCGGCTTGCTATAGAAGGGGGCTCTCGACAGGGACGCTCGTACTTGCGGGGCGCGGCCACTGCATCGCCGAGGTTCCTTGCTCGAACGTCGTCGATCTCGCCGGCCTCACCTCGGGACGCCCGCGTCACCGGCCGCAGACCCGAACGCCCATCGCTCCCATCGCCAATGCGTCTGCTGGCGATGCGACCTTCCTCTGGCGAGCCCACGCAGACAATCCCAGCTCATTCATCTACGTCCTCCTTCATGGCTCCGTTCGCGTGCCTCGAGCGCTGTGGAATATCCCGAGCACGTGCTCGTGCTGCTTTGAGGACTTCGTCGTCATCGTTTTCCCGCCGCCTGGCTCTCACTCGTGACAGCATAGAACTGCTAAAGAGAAGGCTGAAGCTTGGGAAGCTGAGCATGTTTCAGTATTTGCTAGGGGCACTATCTGCAACTTGTTTCACAGCGAAAGCTGTTATTAGATCATTTCAGTGGCCTTTTTTGGCGCCATAGTTCTCCGCCGCCGCCGCCGCCGGCGTCCGTAACCACTATTGCTTGAAATAAGAAAGAAAATTAAGAAAAAAAATTCCAGGACGGCACGAGGTTCGAACCTGGGCCCTCTGCGAGGGAGCCCAGTATTCAACCTCTGAGCCATGCCGGTGCTTGAAACTCCTTTGCAAAAAGACCCTATACAGGCTTCATGTCGGGAAGGAACCACATTAACATATGCAAAATAGCGTGATAGAAGAATAAAATAAGCACCAAGCGTGTCGCACAACGCGAATTCTGTAACCAGGCGTTAAACAATGCGAATTGCGCAACGAGTAGGTTGTTGAATGCTTCCAACCCATTACAAAGGGCTCCACCACAATTCTGCATCGTCATCACGCACAGCAACATCAAAGTACGCATAATGTCCTACATGCGTTTAGCAGGTACCACGGCTCTCCGTAGAATGAAGAAAAGTAGCGTAGTGCCTGCTTCCCTACTTCTCAAAAATTACTATGAATAATAGCGTAGTGGGTTCCTCGCAAGTGCACTTGAATTGGTTGCCAAGGCAGCCCATAGCGCATGATCCATTTCCTCAGGGTCTCAATAAAGTTCTTTTCCCCACCCCCCGCTCTCTCTGCCACGTGAACGTATGCTATACAGCATGGCGGGAGAGGGAAATAGCGACCGGGCGTCACCCAATGCAAATTACATAACTGGTGGGCCGTTTAAAGCTTCCAATCTATTACAAAGGGCTGAGCCATAATTCTTCAACGTCATCAGTCGTCGCTTCAACAAAGTGCACATAATGCCTTACAGACGTGTAGCTGGTGCCTCGCTTCCCCGCAGAATGACGAATAATGGCCTAGTAGGTGCTTCCCAACTTCACAAAAATTGTGATTTATGGCGTAGTGGGTACCTTGCTAGTGTACTTGTATTAGAAGCCCCAAGAGAGCTTACAAGGGGCTCTAGAAACGCCGCTCTTCCAGCTTTCGCTGTGACTGTGCTGCGGTTTCATCGCAGGCCCGGCGTTTGGTGTTTTTCGTCGCTAGGCTATGGTATGTTATGCAATTCATTTTCTGCAATAGGGCGAATGTGCAGAAATTAAACAGTGTTTGCCGTGTTTGTGTGAGGTTCCGGATGGGAGAGGTGTAGTCGCAACAATTTGTTCAGAAGGGTGAAAGATGGAGGGTTAGGGCTGGCCCACCTGTTTGTGAGGCAACTAGTTGGACGGTTCCTATTCTTCCGCGACAACGACGACCCATTTCTGCAAACAGAATGTAAAGTTAGGCTCGCGCATTTGTTGCCAGAATTAATTGTATGTTCTCCAGCCGTGCCGGCGGCAGTGTTCGGTTTTTACAGAGAAATGGCATTCAGTTTTTGTTTTCTTGCTGTACGTTGTTCGAAAGAATACCTATTTACGGCCACAAGGAAAAGGCTGTGCAATGATGTATTGGACATCTGTGCAATGATGTATTGGACAGCCTTTTCCCCCGCCGCTGTACTGGGCGATATAAAGTCGAGGCCCAGATCAGACTGTTCTCAAACTT
The DNA here is from genome assembly GCF_013339695.2 of Rhipicephalus sanguineus. Lineage (NCBI taxonomy): Eukaryota > Metazoa > Arthropoda > Arachnida > Ixodida > Ixodidae > Rhipicephalus > Rhipicephalus sanguineus. Next base: position 65,251,874 of record NC_051181.1, read on the forward strand.
GTCAAAAGATTGCAGATGTCGCCAGGTATCAAAAGTTTCTTTTTCAATGTGCGCACAGGTACACTTTCAGTTGCAACCTTTTCAGAAGAAAGGGGCTTTTACATGCCATGGTGATCATAATGTATCATATGCAAACAACCTGAGACAATAGACCACGTACCCTTACACTGCTGGGAGGGAGTGTATTTTTGGGACATTTTACAGCCTACAATAAAGAATTTCAACTTGACCCACACGGCATCAGATATTTGACGATAGGAGAGGACGACGGAATACCTTTCGATCAGATAATGGTAACTGGCCTCTACTGTATATGGCGCTCACGCATGCCTGGCTTCTATTGTCATACCGTTAGAAGACCTGCCCATATATATTTTCGAGAACAAATAAGTCATTTTCTTGATGTGGTGGCTACACAAGAGCGTCCGCCACCATGGCTGGCCAGAATAGAACCCCTGGCCAATCTTGAGGAATTCTAAACAACGCTTGTTGCGATTTGACAGGTGGTAGTTCATTATTTGTGATGGATACGGAGTCCATCTATTTGTGTACATATGTTGCTTATGTTGCTGTTCTCATGTACTGCTGATCAGAAGCAATAAAAAAAAGCAGAGTGGCGCAGCGGTAGCGTGCTGGGCCCGTAACCCAGAGGTCCGTGGATCGAAAACACGCTCTGCTATAAATTATGGGTATTTCATTTGATACGCTTCTGCAAATTTATGACGCACATTTTCCCGCGAAGCGAGAGTGCAGTAGTGCGGCGGAGTGTAAGCGAACTGGGCCCATAACCCAGAGGTCCGTTTATAGAAAGCACGCTCTGGTTTAAATTTTAGGTATGTTCATTAATACGCCTCTACACATTTATGACGCGCAAGTTCGCGCGAAGCAGGAGTGCAGCTGAGTGGCACAGTGGGAAAGTGCTGGGCCCATAACCCTGATGTCTGTGGACCGAAACCACTCTCTGCTATAAATTTGAGGTATTTTTAGGTACTTCATAAAGCAACCCCGGAACTACCCGTGTGGCTCTGAAAAGTAGAGCCGCTGGTGACATTACGCGAGTTTTAATGAGAAATTGAGAAAAATTTGAGTGAGTCTGAGTCCGAGTGAGTCCGGATGAGGGAAATTTCAGTGAGTCTGATTCCGAGTGATTCCGAAGGGCAAAATATATTTCATGAGTGAGTCTGAATGAGTTTCACATGTCTCGCCGACCTATGCCAAACGGTAACACTTGATAGCGATCTCAATGTAATAGGCATTTACACAATGTAAGCATCACTGTTCCACCAACCGTGCATACTGCAGTGAAGATGAGCTTGATGATTAGGTTATGGAATACGTCGTGTCACATGCACACCGGCAACGCCATTAAATTTCATTCGGTGCCCAAGAACACTCGCTAACACAACGCTGGAGGCATGGCCAGCCTCAAGCTTCAACAAATGTTTCCCGTTCGCTGGCCTCAGATAACGAGACGTCCCGTGACGAAAAACTTCATCGAAAGCTTCCATTTGCATATTGCGACATCACACATTTGTAGCTTGGGACATCACACTATAAGCCGTTTTATGGAGAATATGTGGCACAATTTATATTAACCCATGTATGCCCAAACTCAGAAAAAACGACAAAACAAATATTTTTTTCTCACAAAGAGTACTTTTACCCTCAAAAGAAATCACAAGTTCTTTATTTACTGCCAGGTAAGCGCAACACTGTTTTTCAAGCAGTCCTATACATAAAGGACACTGGGCATTACGGGTGCTATGTGGGGGTGCGGTAAGCCTTGAAATATTTCACGTGCACACCGACATTGCGCTTCTTCCTCTCTATGACGTCTTTCACACAAAGCACGCGTTTGCCCGGAGAAAGCGGTCGGCATTTCACGTGCACTTATTCCTCTCTATGACGTCTTTCACACAAAGCACGCGTTTGCCCGGAGAAAGCAGTCTGTAGGTGGCGCTAGTGATCAGCTAAAGAAATAGCGATGTTATATTGCATCAAAGAAGCGTCCTATATGTAGTACACTGGGCATATATGGGTTAAGGTATCACTTACCAAGTGCCGTGTAAAGAAAAAAATAAGAAATGCAAATTGTTGAATTACAAACGGAAGGTGAAAACGAGGGGCGCGGCTTCGCTCTTGGATGACAAATAATGATGAACTGAGTAGGGCAATATATTTTCAAAGATGGCACGGGAAAGGTTTCCAAATTTCCATAATCGGTAAAAGCTCACGTTTCGGTTCGAAGCGATCTCTCGTGGCAATTTTTATTGTGCTTGTTTTCCTGTGCATTCAATTGGCGTTCAGACCGTCATGGACGAAGACAAACAGGTATTCAATTTTGGTTCTTCCTTTCATTCAGTCTTCAACCAAAATGATTTATGGCATCCCAATAAGTTTACTAGAACGATAGCTCCACTCCTCCCGTCACACACCGACAAAACGCCTCGTTGCATGCCCTTGACCTTCAAGCTCAACCAAGCTCAATGCCGGCAAAAAGTATTCCGCGAAACACTACTGCTGAGCGTTGATGAAGATGAAATGAGACTCAAAGTGAGCCTTTCGAAGCGCTGGCTGCATTTAAGTTCACTGCGCGTTTGCGGCAAGAGGTCCGATTTCGCCGAGCGGTATCCGTGTGCTGTATTACGGTGCAACACGCTGGCTCACTTTTGGCGGCGTGTAGTCGAAGTTTGTAGACTTCTCGTCGTCCTTGCCTAAACCAAGACGTGAAGGAATGTTAAATCTCTGCAAACGAAATGTGTCCTTCCCCAAAGCGAGGAAAACCATGTTATCCCCCGACAAATTTGGTTCAACCGCGTTTAACCAGGCTTAACTTTTTTATCACTTTCAAATATTTCAAACTGCTCTGCATTTCCTTTCAGGGTCCCTCTTTCTCAATACCGACCCTGAAAAGGTTCCTGAGACCTGCAGTATGCAGCATACGTTGCTAGTAAGATGTTACCGACAGTGATGCATTGAAGACACCTGCTCGGTATTTCACGTGTTGACGTGGCACGTGATCAAACGAACCTAGCCATGTATGTCGCGAGACCAGGGAACTGGCAGGGATGTTAAAGCATAGTAATGCATTATGAAATGAGGTGAAGCCCACATTAACGGACACAGAGGAGAAGAACCAGACAACACACGTTTCCTGAGAACCAGACAGCGCACTCGTCGCTGTCTTTCATGATGAATCCATACCGACTAGCTACAACCTAAAAATAATTGCTTGTCAGCTACCACGACATCACGCAAGCATTTTATCACGAGAGGACAACCTTCACCACCTCACATTACAAGCTGTATAGAGCACAGGGAACCGCCCTCCGCCTGTTACAGACAAAGACGTGCCCGCCACTGCATCGATATTACCGTCAAATATACACCCAGACATTTATCCTAACCGCACTTGTAAGATCTGTAAGACTCAGGTAGCCTCGCTCCCGCATATGCTGTGTAAATGCAAATCCCATACCCGTTCATTAACACCAATACCTTCTCGTCGAGGTTCGCACGCCATCCTGCGCAGCTCCCGCCTCGACGGCGCACTTTGGGCTACCCAACAAGCCTGCGACGCGGCGAAAAGGCAGGACCTCGACGACACCACGTGGGAGGCCTAGCCAACTAAACTTCTGGTTTGAATAAATGTTCATTCCTCCTCCTCCTTTGGATTTACCTGCAAGAACAAAGATATGAGGCACGCCTAAAGTGAGGAACTCGGGCTAAATTTTGACCATTTCGGTTTCTTTAACGTGCACCTAAATCCAAGAACGCGGGTGTTTTAACAGCCGGGCGTTAAGTGTAATCCTTGCGCTGCAAAAACCAATTGGCGGGTATTCGCCACAGAAATTGAACAAGCCCCAACACTGAGTACAACCATTTATGCGAAACACATGATTTCGCTGCTGGTAGGAAAGGAAAGTGAGGTTGAGGAGGAGGAAAAAGAGGAGGGAATGATGGTGAAGCATAGCATAGCCATGTTTAGTGTTGTATAGTAAGGGGTCGTAAAGGGAAGTGAGGGTGAGGGGAAGGAAAAGGAGGACATAGCTTGTCCTTGTATAGTATAGTACAGCAAGAGGGCGGAAAAGGGGAGTGAGGGTGAGGGGGAAGGAAAGGATGAGGGGAGAGGGTTAAACATAACGTAGCATTGTATAGCATAGCATATCAAGGGGCTGGGAAAAGGAAGTGAGGGTGAGGAGGAGTGATGTGAGAGTGATAAGCAGGGGAGAGGGTAAAGTATTGCACAGCCATGTGTAGTTTGGTACAGCAACGGGGTGAGAAAAGGAAAGCTCCTCCAGTCGGCCACCTACTTGAATGATATCCTGCATATTGCCCCCAACAGGTTGATATTCTTCCAGTACTGAATTGAGGTGTTTAATATATATTTCGCACAGTCATCAAAACCCGCCTATGCAGCTTTCGGGAACAACTAGCATTAACTACCACATTATGAAAAAAATATGTCGGTGCACTTGAAGAGCGTCATATATAAAAATTAGTAGTAATTGAGGATATGTAATGACGGCATTCGAGTCTGCAAACAAAAGCTAGAAACAACCGAGTACAGATACCGGGAAGCAATGCTCAGAGCAAAGTGTTTATTCTTACTGGCCTTCGGCTGTGCACTTCGTGGAAATATTTTCCACTGGATGCATGAACTATGCACGGCACAGTGCATCTTCTGTACGCGTGTAAATACCAGTGTGCTCCCCATTCAGAACAGTATGCACATCGTGTGAATGTACCATTGGGTTATCGTGTATGTTATTGATGTCACATGTGTCAAATATGTCACATGTGTAATCGTTGCTTGGTTTTGCAATAAATATATCATCAAAGGAAAAGAGAGGGGCAGAGATGTAAGACATTTGTTACGAATTTGTGGCATGGCGTTTGAAACCTGTAGAGACATTGTTTTCTTTTTTTTTCACTTTATATTTTTATGAATATATTGCAAAGCGAAACCCTCTATTTCTGAGGGGTTATTGGTAGACATTCAAACAGTTAGTGGAGTTAGAGCGTAGCGGGTAATCCTGGAAACATTGAAACATGGTGTAGTTTGAATCGTGTACAATCGCAGTGTGATAATTCTCAAAATCACCATTTCTATAAGTACAAACAGGGGGGGGGGGGTGTTAATGGACACCCTGCGGGTGTTTTTATTCAGTTTGTCCAATAATGCTTTGAAGATTTAAGAAGTGGACACCACACTGCATCACGTGTTTTTCGCGATCTCCGCACTCAGCACCCACTAGGTCGAAATATTCATTCCTACAGCATGCATTGCCAAAACTATACAATGCAATTATGATGGCGCTGTTAGGACGAGTATCGTTGGCAAAAAGAGCACGAACGAGAAAGGCTTGAACGGCACACTTAATATGACCACTATGGTCGTCTTTCTGCGTGCACGCGTTTTAATAATAACATATTACTTGTAAGCTGTACTGTGTAAGCGATACAAGCCTTTGGGCCGACTAACATTATTAAGCTTACAAGCGCCTCCAGGCATTACTCATAATAAACTAACTGTTATGGCTAGTCTCACCTACAGTGGGATATGTTCACTCTAACATCTCCATAAAACGGAGCATTGGACTCGGTCTTCCCCTGCTCGACATTTAAGGTTGACTGGGAAATATTCTGTTCTCTTTTTGTTTTCTCTTTGCCCATTACCAATTTTTCTGGTTAGCAGTTACAGTATTTCTTTTGTTTTCTATACAGAAGTATTTCTCTGGCAAGAACTACTTGCTTTCCTTGATGAGCAGAATGCTTGCACCCATATAAGTAGAGCTTGCTCACTTATATACCCTGTAAACTGTTGTTCAGTCTCTGTCTTTGCTATATTCACTGAAATTTACTGCAGACTACTATATCAAGCTGTTCACTTCAGCTACTTTTATGTATCGACCTATTTCCTCTATTTTCTCTACGACATGTGAAAAAATAAGCATTTTATTGTATTTAAGAAAAATAGTTCCAATAAATATTGCGAACATATGCCTAGGCTTCACCATCACGATTCTCAAGTCCTTACCGCCCACTCCTGCAGCAACAGCGACGCTTCTTGGGTTTTATTAGTCTTCTTTGTCGCTGTCTGACAAGGTTTGTGGTTAGTTTTGCACTTGCACTACCAGGTGTTAAATAGCAATCAGTGCTGATGCGGCCCCAGGTCTCTGCAACGTTCGCGTCTCTCCTAAAGCAAGTTATTTCGTCTGCAACTATAGAAACAGAACGCGTTGCTGCTTCTTAGTGCGCTATGGTTTGCTAAGAGCAGCACCCAATGCCCTCATTCAACTATATAAATGCTGTGACAGGCCACACCTCGACCCTCATATCGGCGTCTCGAAAGGGCATCAATGTTCGAATGCGCAAAGCAGACTAATTAGGCCATCTGGTCGGCGTTGCACGTCACAACAAGGAATCTAGGAGCTACATCATTGAAATAATAGTTCCGCCATACTTTTTTCGCTGCATTCGAGAAAGAAAATGAACGAGCTTTGCCCCATGCATAAGGTCAGGAAGAGTCGCTCGAGGCCCCCACTGAGCACGTGTCCCTACAGCTGTGGAGGCAGCAAGGCGGTGAATGCCACCTGAGAGCGATGTTGGTCGATGTACTTTACGCATATCGTGGATAGCTTGCGTCGGGTCCCTACTAAGGATGAGCTGACATTAACAAGCAGCTTGAACAAACAGAGGCAGCGCGGCCACTGCGTCACGTAAGGCGGCAATCTCACCAAGATAGGTCGGCGGAGCGGGATCGGCCACATACGAAATGTCTGGCCTGCATCTGACATCAATGGTCACATATGAGCAGTACGAATGACTCCCTTGTGATTGCTCTGTTCATCCTGCAAGCATTGTAAAAAGCAGTGTTCGCGGTCATCGAGAGAGGAATAGTCGTATTGGGGAGTCCCCCTGCAATGCTTTTTTGAACTGTTCAGGGGCTCTTGCACTACATAAAGAACGTACGCTCTTCGATCTAAGTTAATCCTACGCACAGGCGAGAAACATAACTTATATGGTACCAAGTGCGCGTGATATATGTTTCTCGTTGATTTTTTATAGACGCTTTCACATTTGATGTTTAAGCAACAAGTAGTAAAAGCACATAGGCTAAATTGTTGTTTGTAAGTCTTTTGTTCGCAGCGCTTTGTTCTCGGTATTCAGTCCCAAGCCATTACTTTTTACTTTATATGAGCACCTATTCAAAGTTATGTATAGAGTCGAGTGTCTTGAAAAAAGTCACAGTTTCGCCGCAACGGCGAAGCAATGAATGCGATAGGAACAAATTGGAATGTAGCCTGAAGAACGGAAAGCAGCTCGAAATTGCCAGCGCGTGCCCAAAGGACGCACGAAAAGAACGCACACAGGACAAGCGCCAATTATCATGCGTCATAGCTCGATACTTGAAGCGCGCTCCTCTCGCAAACGCGGCCGCTGCAGCGGGCTCTCTCACTTCAGCGCGGACATCGCGGGGAAAGCACAAGACATACAAACCCCCGCTCCACCCCCCGCCCTCCCCCTTCTTTCCTCGAGATATGGCACGAAGGCGACCACGCCCTGTAGGGCGAAGAGCAACGGCGTTCGCAGGAGCGGGGCGGCGACATTTAAAGTCCAGCGCGCCATCTCGCTGGTAATGAAGAAACGCTTAAAAGCGCCTGCCGTCTCTTAGTCCGGCCGGCAGTAAAGGGTGTGCATGTAACGCTCGCCGTTAGCTACCTAGGCGATGTGCGTTTTGTGCCGTAGTGGCTAGCGCCACGCGCTGCGGAGCGAGAAGTCCCTGGTTCGATTCCACGCTTCGGAAGCATTTTTCTGAATTAGTTTTCTTTGGGGCTTATATATATATATATATATATATATATATATATATATATATATATATATATATATATATATACACACATATACGCTGAATGACGGCGGACGGCGACGGCAAAAATCAGCCGAGACTGTCCATATAATTGCTATCGCAATGAAATAAAGGTAACGCTTGTGCAGTTGACACAATTGTCATTTCTTTATTAAAGACTGAGAAATGATTTGCCCTAGGCGTAAGGTTAACCGGAAGATAAATACGTCGCTACAGCCCTGCACTAGTAAAAGGAATAATATAGAAAGACAGGTAAAAAAAATTGGCCGCGTATCTGCGCGCTTCGCTGCAAATGTCGTGTAAAGACGATAGAAGAGGCGCTGTGTGAGATATGAACGCCATCTGGCAATACGTCTAGAAACATGAGTGCTGTGTTGCGTGCTCGTAGTCCCGGCGCAGCAGCAGGCGAAGACCGGCGGTGACCAACGCGACCGGCGGGGACGCCAGCCAGCCCGAAAACGCGGTTTGGCGCGAAGCGCTGAAGCAGAGAAACGTCCGCACTCAACGAGTACTCTCCACACACTCTTTTATTTACACGTCGCCTGGGTAAAACAGGAACGCCAGAGCGGCGCCCACAAACGGCAGCCTGAAGGCCGCCCACAACGCTGCTTTTTCATTTTTTAAATATTTTTTTTCACCTTCTTGGCCTTCTCAAAACTAAAGCTTTTCAACACCAACCCATGGCATTCGTACAATGCAATACAGAACCGAAACCGAAACACAACAATGAGCTCGTGCGAAGGGCACGGAGGAAGGCAAATTTCAGCGCAGTCGCATTTTCAGCTTTGTTGAAACAGCGCTCACTAGACGACGACGAAGTCAAAGAAGGCACAGGACAGGCAGCGCCTGTCCTGTGCCTTCTTTTACTTCGTCGTCGTCTAGTGAGCGCTGTTTCAACAAAGATGAACGCATACCAACTCGCTCAAGCTTCCGTTCTTACGGAAGCTTGAGCGAGCATTTTCAGCGCAGCTTAAGAAACTAGGGTCCTTAAAATTACGTATGTATGCATTTTCTATTAAAGGAACACGCCACCTAATACTTACCTAGTGATGTTGCACCTCAGATATGCATGATATTTAATTTTTGATCGACAACGTTCACAAGTATGAACAGCAGTACCAGTTCAAGACGGCTGGCCCTTGGGCAAGTGGTTCAACTTTGGCCGAGTGGCTGAATCGAGGGACGTGCCGACAAACAGAAAGACAGACAGACAGAAAGACAGACCAAAATTTCTGCGTTTAAGTTCCCCAAGAAAGACTATCGTCTTTAAAAAAATCACAGCATATCCACGGAGTGAATGATGATGAGTGGGCGAAGCTGCGGAGGTTCATCGGTAAACCGTGAATCTTCCGTGAATTCTGCCCAGTACATCATCACCGACGTGAGATCGGGCGCGTTTATACTAAAGGTTCGATGAGTTATGACGACTTGCAGCTCACTTTAATTTTACATGTACGCTGTGAATTTTCATTGTTTAGAAAACCATTGCTTTAGAAAACACCTTGCGTCTTTCGTTAAGCAGCTGGCGTCTTTTTCGTTTTGCTTTAGAAACATCTGGCGTTCTTTCGTTTTGTTTTTACAAAACATCTGGCGTCTTTCGTTGGTTTATTTCATCAATCAACGGCGTTTTGAACAAAATTTTTATTGTTTAATCACGCACAGGAGAAATCTCACCAGGCACTACCTTGGAGGTAAACAATGGCTGCTAATGGGAATGAGAGACAGAAGAAGTCGGCTTTTAGCTAACACTTACACTTCTACAGAGACAGAAGAATTCGGCTTTTAGTTAACGCGCACGCTGCGAATTTTTTATTGTTCAACAACGCACAGGAGAAATCTCCCACCGGCACCACCTTGGAGGTCAAAGGGTAAGACTTGTTACTCACTACTACGAGCACGACGAGGGACGAACGGGTGCCGCCTTAAGGAGCTTCGCCCCTAAAAAATACGCAGAGAAAGAGCGAATCCGAATTTGCTTTTGAATATCCTACACACTCAGCGCTGTCAAAGACACTATGCCAGATATTGCGATGTGGCAAGCAAATTTTTTTAGTAACTGAGAGAGAGAGAAAAAAAACAATATTTAGTTATCCTGATTTGCCGTTTGGCTTTTTACTCCGCGAGTCGGGTGATGACTATGATATATACAGCTCACATATACACACACAAATAATACGCACGGTCACAAACACACATCTATACACAAAAAAGTCATTCATAAAGTTTCGTTAAGGCGGGTAGTTCTCAAAAAGACCAAGAGCGCTTTCGTGTTGCGCATCGCACAACCACTGTTTCGCCACGGTCCGAGACGGTGTCGCAGCTGCAAGCTCAAGCCGTGTTGACAAATGAAGCTGCTGGCTTCAGAATTTCTCATTCTGCGTCGTAAAAGAAACAGTCACAGAGTACGTATTTTAAGTATTCCCGAGTGTTGCATGCGGTACACGTAGGAGAGTCCGACTGCTTAATCTTGTGCTTTAAGTAACTGGTATAGGCGACGTCGAGTCTCGGCCGGTGAATGCACGTTTCATCTTGACTGGTTATTCCAAGCCTCCTTTGGCAAAGAGTACTTCTCTAGGTTCGGGAATGTTTCCATAGAATGTGCAATGATATAGGCGTATCGAAGCGGTGCAGGCAGGTAAGCCGGACTCCCGAAGTGTCCCTTTGAATTTGTTAACATCAAGCGCGTTCGTGTGAATCTTCGTTACTGCGTCCGTTATATACAGCTGGATGGTCTCTTGCACGGCATCTGTGAGTGCTCCTTAAAATCTATGTTTATTCTATATAATAGAAACAATCTATAGTTGTAAGCATACGGAAACAGGTCTCAAGGTTTAAGCACCACTGACAAATAAATGAAGGAGCGCAAAGCAAAAACCAAGAAAATAAAGGAGAGCGTATAATGAAGAGGGAAAAATATACATGATTATTTATTTTCACTGCGTCGTTAAACAACGTCACGACTAATTAATGGTATGTATTCAATGGTGAGCGATTCTTCCAAAGATAACTCATGAGAGAATGCTGGCACTTCTTGAAGTTCGACCCGGTCAACACTTCAGTTCGGCGTTCATTCAAATCTTTGGTTCTTCGAACTAAGTACCAAGGATTCGAATGAACGCAGAATTATTGCTGTCAGCACTAAACCAGCTATCTCTGCCCGTGATGCCCGAGGCGTACAAGGACCACGCGTCTTGAACTTTGCCCGAATGACTCGACAACTGTTGGTGGGGCTGCCGAAGGAGCGATGTGCGCGTAAAAAGCCGAAGCAGTTTAGTTTAAGATCTCCCATCGTACAACATCGACTATTCCAGAGTGTGAGGCACTCCTCAGCTCACTTTCTGTTAGTCAACGTCAAATAACCTAAAAGAGAGCACATTTAGAGGTCCTAAACCAGTCTTGCAATCTCTCCTATTCGAATCGTATACTAAATTACCTAAACGTCCTCTACGCTGATTAATATTTCGGACATTCCACAACAAAAACATTCGGCAGTAATCAAAGTGAAATCTTCATGTGCAACATAAGTCTTCCTTATGTTGTACTTGAAGATAAGATATCACTGCAGTTCATGTCCCTAATACGGCCATCCAATGCACATGTATTGCATAGGTACACAAGTTAAACTTACAGAACACTGTGTTTCTATGAAAATCAACGTTTGTTTACCTTTAGAGACAAGTGCACATGAATGCCATCGCGGCATTTTCGTCGTCATTTTGAGCCGGCGTTGTGACCTCTACCGCAGGCATTTATGATTCTTAGAGTTGAAGAAGTTTACACGGGACAGAATTTTGAAATGCGAATTAAATTTGCGGCATGTGGCAGATATGCCCAGTATTTCACTACCTATTTGCAACCCAACGCATAGCAAGATATCACCATGCGTAAAGGTCGAAGTAATGACTGTCGAAATCTTTCGTTCTGCTGACCCATTAACAAGCCGTTCACTGCCTTCTGCCTTCAAGAAGGCCAGCGTTGTCGTTTTTTTTTTTCAAGTGATCTAATTGATGACATGATCACAACACATTAGCAAAGCAAACATTTACCATTGAAAACTATTCAGTCTCCCTGTCATTCTCATAATAATATACATAGAACCGATACTTGTCTCAATGTGTGACGCCGATTTTCTAATACGCAATAACGTAGGCTGGGACAACGAAGGCCTTATATTAATACACTTGTTGATGCGTGGTTAGGTAGAGCACAGTTGGTCAGGACATGGCCTTCCTACGTCAAAGCAGTGAGTATGGCGGTGTTTACAATCGAAATTAGGCACACAACTTCGGTTGTCACTCACCGTTGTTTTGTATAGATCATACGTAAAATAATGCTAGACATGTTAGTTATGTGCCCCGCCTTTTGTTAAACTTAGTAAGCTTTGATAATGGTAATTACGACCCGCCTACTTTACGACCACTGCACGAAGAAGGCTTCTCTAAGTGGTAACCCATCTTCGCATTTTGTAAGGCGATTTAGTGAGCCGCCTGCAAATTGATATATTATTACTTTTTCATATGAATGCCGAAACACACAAGGACACAATGGAAATAGAGAGGGAACAGGCTGACAAGTGCAAACTACAGTGGCACGATGCCTGCTTACTCTTTCGGGAATGGGAAAAAGGTAGAGGAAGTAAAGATAGGAGGAAAGAAAATATCAAGCTAGCGAACCGATCGCGACTGCACTAGAGCGTGGCATGCAAATCGTGCCCTACACGACATGCGTGCCATAATTGTCATGTTGCCACCTGTCATTTATGCGTAGTGCAGACACGTGCCTCAAAGCTAATTTTTGTGTACATCAAGCTGGCGAGACGGCCACGAGCGTGCCAAGTCATGCCCTACATCACATGCATGTCATGTTACCACCTGTCATTTATGTTCGTCATACAGTGATGTCAAACACTACCCAAATTGCTACGTGTCATACTAGCGAATCGGTCGCGAGCGTAACAGGAGGATGGCATGTAAATCATGCCCTACATGACATGTATATCATGATTTTCATGAAATCATCCCCCACCTATGTTCGTCATACAGTCACGTTAGGAAATACCAGTTTTGGTGTATATCAAGCCAGCGAACAGGCCGCGAGCGCACCGTAATCGCGGCAAGTAAATCAGGCCCTGCATGACATACATGTTTATTTATTTATTTATTTTATTTTTACATACTGCAGCCTCAATGAGGCTATTGCAGGAGTGGGAAAAGAAAACAAACAATAACAGCAAATCAACATTCATGAACATGCTTCCAGAAATTCTTTCAGTGGTAAGCAGCGCACACTTCCGGGCAACAAATTCCAGGCTTCAATAGTTGCAGGAAAAAAGCTATATTTGAACATGTCAGTGCGGGTGAAAAAAAGTTGTAATGTTAAGGGCGTGGTCGCTCCGCGTAGACAAAGGTCTGGAGAACTGAAGATAACTGTCTAGAGTGTCGAGGCGGGGAGAATTGATTAGATTGTAAAGGAATTTGAGGCATTCAACGTGGCGACGCTTCGCAAGTGTAGTGAGACCTAGTTGAGGAAGACAATTCGACGGAGAAAAATCCCTGTCATATGTTTTGCATACAAAACGCACAGCTCTTTTTTGAACGCGTTCTAGTTTCTTAATGTCACATTTCTTATGTGGGTTCCACACCACGCAACCATATTCGAGGATGGGACGAATGAGAGCTTTGTAGGTAAGTAGTTTGGTTTCTTGAGGAGCAAGACGGAGCGTACGATGTAAATAGCCTAATTTCTTAAGAGCCTTGTTGCATGTGTGATCAATGTGTTTAGACCATGAGAGATTGTGTGTCATAAGGATACCAAGGTACTTGAATTCGTTCACCCTGCACAAACTAACATTGTTAAAACCATAGTCAAAAGTCAAGGGGCATGAACGTCGGGTAATTGACATAACGACGGTCTTGGAGAAGTTAATATTCATTTGCCAAGATTTGGACCAGCTACAAAAATGAGAGAAGGAATTGTTGAGAGTGGCATGATCTAGTAGAGATTTAACAGTATGATATAGGACGCAGTCATCTGCGAAAAGGCGTAATTTCACAGGGGTGTGCAAGGGGAGGTCATTAATATAAAGCAGGAATAAGAGGGGGCCCAGCACAGAACCCTGGGGAACACCTGATGAAACAGGCATCGAAGGTGAGTTAGTAGAGCTGAAGCACACATACTGTGAACGCTGCGAAAGAAAGTCGGATATCCAGCCAACCAAGGACACGTTCTTCAATATGGCAAACAACTTGTGCAATAATTTAGGATGTGAGACAGTGTCGAATGCCTTGGCGAAGTCTATGAAAATGGTGTCAACCTGGTCACCTATGTCCATCGAGCTGCTGATGTCATGAACGAATTCTGTAAGTTGAGTAATAGTGCTAAGACCGCGTCTGAAGCCGTGCTGGTAAGTGCTTAAGATTTTGTTCCTTTCTAGGAATTCCATGATATGTTTAAATATAATATGCTCTAGCATTTTACATGAATGCGCTGTTAAAGAGATTGGTCTATAATTGCTTAATAATTGAGCATTACCCGATTTAAATAAGGGCAGAATTGAAGCACATTTCCACGAGAAAGGAAGTGTGGCTGACGAGAGAGATTTTCTAAAAATAATTGTGAGGTATCTGCTACACCAAAGAGAGTACCTAACTAGAAAAGCTGTTGGGATGCCGTCGGGACCGCATGATTTCTTGGTGTCTAAATTTAAAATGAGATTGAGTACGCCCTCAATTGACACTGACACATCGTCAATTCCGGGGTGAGATTCTGAATGAAAAACAGGGATGTCCGAGTTGTCAGTAGTAAAGACTGAGTGGAAGTAGGCGTTGAAGGCAGAAGCGATTGTCTGTGGATCAGAAACTGCAACATTGTCAATTGTCATCGTGCGTGATGAGGACCCAGATGGTTGGATAGCCTTCCAGAATTTACGGGGATTTGCTTTCATTGGCTTCGGCAAGGTAACCCTGTAATAAAATTCTTTCGCTGCCTTAATTTTAGCACAAAGTTCGTTTTTGGCGCTAACAAACTGTTGGAGCTTTGTTAAGTCACCAGAGCGTCTTGCTCGACGTAGTCTGGTCACACGACGCGACAAATGCAAGAGGTCCCTAGTCATCCAAGGTATTTCAGTGTTTGTTTTCTTTGTTTTCAAAGGAATGAAACAGTTGATACACTTACTGACAAGACTTTCGAAAAAAACTGATAACGTATTGACATCACTGGTGAAGCTTTTTAGCTCAAATTCTTGAAAAGAGTCGCAAAGGGCGTCTGTAATTGCTAGATCATCAGCATGGTTAAAATCACGAAATGTGCAGTAAGTGTAACGGCATTTTGGGACGATACCCAGAACTGAGAACAATACAGCCTTATGATCGGAGTGGGCGAGGCAACAGCGGTGTGGGCACCATGCTAATCCGCTGTCTGTTCAGAGTGGGCGAGGCAACAGCGGTGTGGGCACCATGCTAATCCACTGTCTGTTTATCACGCAGTTTGCCGGCTACCTTGCTGCCTCGATGTTCGGGGATGCCACCGCGCATGCTCCTTACGTCATGCAGTGGATAGCCTGGTCAACGTTCCCTCGCCGTGTCATGGATGTGAACGACAGCGCACGTGTGGACTGCCCTATCTTCCTTGCGGATAACAGCGATGATTTCACCTTCGCTTCTACTTTCACCCTGGATCCTGCATCGGACAAGGCTAACGTCACACTCGACGGCCCAATCATCGACAGACCTAGTTCGACGTCTGCATGGTCTACAGCTATAAAAGCGTCCCCGGTGGATTCTTTCATCAGTGGGCGAGGCAACAGCGGTGTGGGCACCATGCTAATCCGCTGTCTGTTCATCACGCAGGTATGTTACCTTGCCAATCCTCGGTGCATTCGTTCGGATGACCGATGTATGCTGCTGTTCCCTCGCCCACATGATCGCTATCAGGGTTTTGTTTATACTTCATTGTACTCTGTGCTTCTAAATGCCGCCCGCAGACTTTTACTGAGCGGTGATGTGGAATCTAACCCTGGTCCTAACACCCGTTCTCAGCGCGATGCTGCTTCACAACCTCAGTTGACAGATCTTAATAGTGAACCCACGGTAGTGGAAATGTTCGCTGAACTACTAAATGGTCAAAAGAAATTGGCTCAGGATATTGCTGAAATCAAAATGTTTCAGTCATCTCTCAATGCGAGGTTTGAAGCTTTAGAAGCTCGTGTATGTTTTCTGGAATCACCATCAACGTCTAGTGGTACGCAGGTTTCGAATGATCACATGCATGCTCAAATTCAACAAATAAAGAGCGCCATATCAACTCTCTCTAACAAAAACGACAGCTTAGAAAGCATATCACGTAGAAACAATATTATCCTTCATGGCCTTAGTGAACGGCCTGGCGAGAATCGTGAGGAACTATCCGCCATCATTTCCAAGTGGTTCGACGACTCTCTTAAGGTTGCATGTCCGCGCATAGAAAGGTGCCACAGGCTTGGCAGTAATGTTAGAGGCCGCCCACGTCCCGTTATCATGAAGCTCTTGGATTTTCAGGATAAGGTGGCCGTGTTAAAAAATTGCTATAAACTTAAAAACACTGGCTTCCGGTTCTCCGAAGACTTCTCTCCCCAGGTTCGTAATATTCGCAAAAGGCTCTGGGAGGCACCCGCCTGTTATAGGGATAACGGTGCATCTGTCCAAATTCGTTTTGATCATGTGTTCATTGACAAGGTGCGATATGACTGGGATAGCTCATCCAATACTCTTGTCCAATCATCCACTGGCTTAGCTAAACCCGCTGAATCAACCTCTGGGGAAACATCTTCTTGACCACGTGGCACCTACAATAAACTCTTCTTAATAAATATCAATGCCAGAAGTGTTGTTAGTAATTACTCCAAATTTCTTTCCCTCGTCTCCTCTTACTCCCCACACATTGTCGGCGTTACTGAGACTTGGCTGCATGATGGAGTTCATGATTCTGAAATAACTCTCCCTGGCTTCAAGGTGGTTCGGAGAGACAGAGAATTCGGGAGAGGCGGCGGTGTGGCCCTATTTCTTCGGTCTCACCTGAACTTCTCTGTACTTCCTGCACCACCGAATACTGAGTCCTTGTGGTGTAAGGTCCAACTAGAAAATATGTCCTTGATTATCGGGGTCGTGTACCGACTGCCTGGTTCTGATATAAAACATTTACAGAATCTAAACCAATTTCTACAATGTTATGTTGCTTCAGCGCCTAACATTATTTGCATGGGTGATTTTAATGCTCCTTTTGTGGACTGGTCATCTATGACAGTTAGCGGACATGAAGTATCCATCGGAAGAGAGCTAATCGACATTTCGTTGTCTTGCGGCCTTCACCAAATTGTTAAGGACTCCACACGTAATGCCGCTGTCCTGGACCTGGTTTTTGTCACTTCATCTCTAGCTAACTCCGGTTTTTAATGTGATATTATTGATGGCGCATGTCATGATTGCCATGTTACGAACTGTCATTTATGTGCGCCATGCAGCCACGTCACGCAATACCAGATTTGGTGCATGTCAAGCTAGCGAAACGACTGCAAGCGCACCATGAGAGTGGCATGTAAATCATGCCTTACATCATGTCATACATGACGTGCATATCATGATTTTCATGTTACCACCTGTTACTTATGTTCTTCATACAGAAATGTTTTCTCGATATATACATTCAATTAAACAGCCGCGAGCGCACCGAGACCATTTCATGTAAATCATGCTGTACATGGCATGCGTGACGGGATTTGCACGTTAGCACCTGTGACTTTTGTTCGTTATACACTTTTGTCACTCCATAACATTATTGGCATGTATCAAGTTAACGAAACAGCCACAAGAACACCAAGGCCAAGCATGTAAATCATGCCGTTCATGACATCCATGTCATGATTTTCATGTTGCGACCTCTCATTTATATAGGTCATGCAATCATGTTATGCCCTACGAATTCTTGTATACATACCAATAACGAAACGACCAGGAAAGCACAAACACGTAGGCAGATAGATAGATAGATAGATAGATAGATAGATAGATAGATAGATAGATAGATAGATAGATAGATAGATAGATAGATAGATAGATAGATAGATAGATAGATAGATAGACGGACGGACGGACGGACGGACGGACGGACGGACGGACGGACGGACGGACGGACGGACGGACAGACAGACAGACAGACAGACAGACAGACAGACAGACAGACAGACAGACAGACAGACAGACAGACAGACAGACAGACAGACAGACAGACAGACAGACAGACAGACAGACAGACAGACAGACAGACAGACAGACAGACAGACAGATAGATAGATAGATAGATAGATAGATAGATAGATAGATAGATAGATAGATAGATAGATAGATAGATAGATAGATAGATAGATAGATAGATAGATAGATACGCTGAAAGTCGCGTCGCAGAAGTTCGCTAAGAAATGATTCGCTTTCAAGAACTTGTTCATTCCTCCCTCATAGGAGTCGGTATACGCGAAAGTGAAATGTATCCTCACAAAACTGTTTTTTTTTGTTGTGCATTGATTATATGACTGTTGTGCATTGATTATATGAGAACTTGCAGAATGTCTGTTGGTGTTTGGTAGCTTTAGCACCAATTGACTTGGACGCGCCTACGTTGACTGGCACATCTCAATTCCGACGACTAATATGGGTGATAATGAATAAACATAGACATTTAGAACTTTTTGTTGCTGAAGGCGCTTCGTCTTGTGTCCTATCTTGTGTATGTCCTTTGCGCTTTAAAAATCAATTGTAAACATAGGCCTGGACACAGCATATGGTAAATCCCGCTTAAATATAGCATCAGCAAGCACATCCCTATTTGAAAAACTACCATGGTGGATACTGGAGAAATGATGGATGTAGTGGAAATAATGATCGGTATGCTGGAAATCATGGCGTTTATAGTTGACAGTGGTGGGTGGCATGGTGTACGTTAGATGCGCAAGGTGGAAAGGATGGTGGACGATGGTGGAGAGTAGCCGCAAAATAGTGGGTAGTGTTAGGAGACTGCGCCCACTGTTGCGCGGATGCTGGAAAGCATCGAGGGAATGGTGGGTGAGGAAAATGATGGTGTACCATGCTCTACCATGCTAACGGAGCTGCGCCAAACATTTTCGTTATACTCGAAAGCAACTATGATGAGTATAATGTGAATTATTTTCAGCCGGGGCGAGTTGGTAGTGCCTAACGGAGCAATGTAAAACGCAGTAGAGAGGATCTAATTTGTGTTGTACTTATCGCAGACATCCTTTGTGAGCACCTTTTATTTCTTGTTGATGGGCAGGAAATAAATCAATATGTTTATGGTCAGTGGTCGAGTCCTTTGAGCTTTCTTTTTCAATGCTACATTTGTTTGCAGTCCACCTATTGTATTGATCGCGGAAAAATGCTCCAGTATAGTGATAAATTAATAGTAAATTTTAATACTATTTTCCTGGCTGAGAATATTTATTCGAGCACGAAGAAAAAGCAGAATTAGTGATAACTGTGTAGCAGTTAATTTTCGCGTGTTGCGCTTTAACGTTGGCGCTGAAAGTGCGGCTCGCTCACGCTTATGACAAGGCTGAAAGTAAACATCATATGCGCTACGGATGTAAAGGTTCAGAAAAGGTCCGTGAAATGCATGATGCAACCGAATCACCTCGCGTGAACAGATTGACAATGCAAAAAGAATTTGCGGCTTCAGCCGAAAACCGCGTTTCAATAGGGGCAATGTGCAAAGCGCCGCCGTATACTTCGATTTTGGCGCAAGTAAAGAGCCCCACGTGGTAGAAATTTCCGAAGTCCCCCACTAAGACGTCTCTAAAAATCATATCTTGCTTTTGGGGCGTGGTTCAACCCCAGCAATTATTGTTATTTGAGCCGAGTAGCTGTTTTCCAGCTCCCTCCTCCTCGCTGCGAGCATGCAGCGGCGCTGGTAGCGCCTCACATCCTCGCCTCCGAGATTATGTCTACTGCTGTCTCTGAGGCCGCGTTCGCCACAGGCGCTGGTTCAATGGCGGCAATGACGTCAGGTCCGACGGCGTCGGAAGTGAAATAGGCGCTCAGGCCATGGCCACTGGCGTCCCCGCTGTCGTCCTCCCATATTTTTCTTTCCTGACATAGCGGCGCGCTGCATACAACCTGGTTCTAGCCTGGTCATAGCGTAGTGATTGGGTTCGTGCTGATGCGGTTGATTTTTCCACGTGCCCCTGTTGTGTGTTTTATGTTGCGGTCGCTGACTTAGGCGGAACTTCTTGAATCTGTATGATGCTCTGTACGCGGCAGACTAAGTGAGCAGCAGGCGCCAGCTTCCCAAATACGATTCCTTTGTTGGTGGTCATCATCGATGAAGAGCGCCAGAGTGGTTTCTCGCAACGCGTGCTGTGGCATCGAGAATCAACATGACAGTTCGTGCACTTCGGGAACTCACCACATTGCCTCTAGACCGAGGGGTGCCCGAAAACGGGGAGTTCAGCCAACGCCGACTCGACACATCACCTGAAGACCGGCGGACGTCGCAACGTGTACGCTACGAACATCTTTTCTTGAGAAAGGTAGGTGGCTGTGAGTGCTACTCTGCGCACGTTATGCGTGATTTGGTGTATGCGTATTGCCAAGGGATATTGAATCCGTTTGTGGACGGCTTAAGCGCTACTGTTATAAAGTGCTTGGATATGTCAGACGGACGCACTACCCGCCGTAAAACTGAAGGCATAGATAAACTTTTCGCCAGAAAGGCGCTCGTCTTACGCAGCTTTTAGAAATCGTCACTGCACTTGTAATAACCAAACTAAAAAAGTCACAGTTTCGCCGCAAGGCCGAAGCAGTCAATGCGATAGCAAGAAACAAATGCTATATGAAGTGAGGCTCGCCAATGGATACTCTCAGTTTGAACAGCGCTCCTCTTGCAAAGGCGGCCGAAGTAGCGAAGGAAACTAGCGTGCTTCAAGTGTCGAGCTGTGACACTTTATAGTTCGCGCTCATCTTCTGTTCGTTCGTTTAGCGGCGTCCCTTGTGCTCGAGTGGCTTTCGTACGCTCCGTAACATGAGCGCGGACATCACGGTGAAAGCGTGAAACATCCCTCTTCCCCTCAGCACGAGAAAACTGCGCGAGCAGACAGCGGAAGGGCAAGGTTCTCTCTGCGCAAATATAAGAAGAAGCGAGCGAGCTCGCCGACGTCTTTTAAATGCGCCCGTCGCGCTCCTAGCACCATCTCGCTGGTAATGAAGAAACCCTTATAAGCGCAGCCGTCTCTGAGTCCATCCAGCGGTAAAGGGTGTGTATATAACGCTCGCCGTTAGGTACGTGGAGGATCTGCGTTTCGTGGCGTAGTGGTTAGCGCCACTCTCTGCGGAGCAAGAGGTCCCGGGTTCGATTCCGCGCTTCGGAAGCATTTTTCTGAATTATTTTTCTTTGGGGCTTTTATATATATACATACATACTTATACATATACGGTGCATGACGGCGGCGACGGCGACGGCAAAATCCAGCCGAGACTGTCCATAAAATTGCTATCGCAATAAAAAATATACAGTGGCTTATCTCGGCTATGCCAGGATATACGTAGCGTTAGCAAAGGTTCAGCTGATTATTCTTAGCTTTCCCGATTGTCTAAGATTATAAGCCTTCTTCTGTTCATTCTTCGTACACTCAACCGCTAATTGCTAGGCAACTACTTCGGTATCCGACGACATAAGCTTCTCGGCTCTTCTGCGCCGTCGAGCAGCATTTGCGCTCTCCTCCATGGCGTTGCCCACCTGCAAACGCCAGTCAGAGGCGCAATCAAGGGGCCCCAGCGCAGTGTCAGACGGCGACTGCACAGCGAAGGCGAATAGCTGCGCGCTCGCCGGCGCCACCGTGTATATGGCTGCGACGTGACCCCTCTCGAATGTCGCGCAGACCAGCAGCGGCGAGCAGCGCGCGGCAGTGGCGGAGTCTACGCTCGCGCTGGTGCCGCCCTGCCTGCCGCGGCTACGACGCCACTCCTCCCGAACGCGCAGACCAGCAGCGGCGAGCCGCGCGCGGCGGTGTCGGAGAGCGCGTGAGATGCCAGCTCCGGTGACCCAGCTGTGCGACATCACTGATACTCGCGCATGCGCAGCACGGCTCATGACCCTCCTCGCGAAATCGGCTCCGGCGAGGCAAGTGTACCTAACGCTACAAAAAATTATTGCTACAGCCACCGGGTTGTGCAGTGAATGGGAATCGGTAAGGCGGGATAAGTTGCATTTGTCGATGCATTATTTTGTGTCTTAGCATTATTTTGTGTTATTTAGTGATGCAATAATCAACACTGATTATGCTAGCACCCTTCTGCACTCATAAGTTTTCACGCCGGAAATAACGGGAATTTGTACAGAATCCGCCTCTGAAGGGTGACATATAGTGGTAGGTGGGCTTCTTGGTAAGGCGGAAAGGTAGAGGGTTTCGGCACTGCAGCGCGAGCGGCCACTGGCCGGCTTTGTATCCCCGTTGGCTGGCTGCCGGCATCGTCCAATGTGGATTTTGTTTGCCGCTGCAACGTTTGAAAGTTTAGGCTGTACTTTTGTTATGTTTTTTTTTTCTCTTGCTCAGCGCGGGCTAGCGAATCACGCGTTCATTTTGCGAGGGGAAGGTTATTTGCCGAGAAAACTAACCCGCTTGTGGTTTTAATAAGATTTCTTTCAAGTGCTTTCATCAAGCGAACGCTGCGGCCTGTTGCGAGGGCAAGTAATTGCCTCCGCACGGAATGTCATCCCAATTTTATTTACGGCAGCTCGCGAAAGAAATAATAATATAACAGCTGGTAATACCTCACCAGCTGTCGTGATTTGTAGTGCAATTTTACTCTATTATTACAAAAGTCACTTAGTTGTAAGTTTAGCAGACACGTTTAAACTGCGCGAGGACTACGCGTTAGAACATAGAAACATACACACCATAAGCGCACAAAACACACAAACCGGGCGCTCCGTGTGTGTCTTTATTTCTGTTGTTGAGGCGTTTATTGGACGGTAGTCGGCGACGATATGCAATGGCGACAGTCAAGGCACAAAAACGGACTCAGAGCGCGAGCGCGAAGAGCCAAAGGCGACGACACACTAGAAGGCTATACAGAGCGCAACCCATTACTCATTAAAGGCTTCGCTACAATTTCCCCGGGTATGAAAAGGGAGCCGTCCGGCGACCTAACAGCTCGTCACTATGAGTGGGTCATAGTAGGCCTTGAGACGCTCCACGTTGACGATGTCGCACCCTCGACGGCGCATGTCCGAAGATGGTTCGATGGGTTCGATCACGTAGTTGACCGGGGATGTGCGCTCGACGACCCGGTAGGGGCCTTCGTATTTCGTCAGTAGTTTTGTAGAGAGGCCAGTTGCAGGGGCAGGGACCGAGAGCCATACGAGCGCTCCAGGGAGGAACGTGGGCTCAGAAGTGGTGGTTCCACCGCGAAGCTCTTCTGCCGCTCTTGTTCCTGCGTTGTAAACGTCTTGGCAAGCTCGCGACACTCTTCCGCAAGCCTGGCTGTGTCAGATATCGGCGCACACTCAGTTGAATCCGGCTTGTATGGGAGTATCGTGTCGATGGTGTGCGACGGGTGCCTTCCGTACAATAGGAAGAAGGGTGAAAAACCAGTTGTGCTTTAAGGGGCGGTATTATAGGCGTAGGTGACGAAGGGCAGAATGGCATCCCAATTTGTGTGATCGGCGGCGACGTACATTGAGAGCATGTCGCCGAGCGTGCGGTTAAAGCGTTCGGTGAGCCCATTCGTCTGCGGGTGGTAAGCAGTAGTTATGCGGTGAACAGCACGGCACCCTTTTAGAATGGCTTCGACGACTTCCGACAAGAAGACACGGCATCGATCGCTGAGAAGCTCCTGGGGTGGACCGTGACGCAGCATGAATCGGTGTAGCAGGAAGGAAGCAACATCGCGCGCTGTAGCCGCTGGGAGAGCGGCGGTTTCGGCGTATCGCGTAAGGTGGTCAACAGCGACGATGGCCCAGCGGTTACCAGCCGATGTCAGAGGAAGTGGTCCGTACAAGTCGATGGCCACGCGCCCGAACGGACGGTTCGGGCAAGGTAATGGTTGTAGACCGGCAGGTGACACGTGCGTTGAAGGTTTTCGGTGTTGGCAATCGAGGCAGGAGCGAACGAACTTCTGCACGTAGCGGTACATCCCTCGCCAGAAGTATCGTTATCGAATGCGGTGGTAAGTTTTGGATACCCCAGAGTGCGCGCATTGTGGATCAGAGTGGAAAGACTCGCATATTTCAGAACAAAGACTGCGGGGTATTACAAGTGGCCACTGGCGGCCGTCGGCGTTGTAATTGCGTCGGTGCAGTAGGTCGTCACGAGTGGTGAAATGGTGGGCTTGACGACGCAACGCGCGAGTGGTTGGTGTTGCCGACGGATCAGTGAGCAAGTCTATCAGCGAGGCGATCCATTTATCCTTGCGTTGTTCGGTAGCGATGGTGCGAACGTCGATGGAAGAAACAACATTGTTAGGTACCGAGCAGGGGGCATCGTCGTCAGGCAAAGGGGAGCGCGAGAGGGCGTCGGCGTCAGCATGCTGGCGTCCGTTGCGGTGCAGCACGCGAATATCGTAGTCCTGTAGGCGAAGTGCCCAGCGGGCGAGGCGGCCTGAGGGATCCTTCAATGACGACAACCAGCATAGTGCATGATGGTCGGTGATGACATCAAATGGGCGGCCATATAAATAGGGTCGGAACTTTGTAAGGGCCCATATGATCGCCAGGCATTCCTTTTCGGTGACGGTGTAATTGGTCTCGGCTTTAGTAAGCGTACGACTTGCATATGCCACGACATATTCAGGGAATCCTGGTTTGCGCTGCGCAAGGACAGCGCCAAGGCCAACACCGCTGGCGTCTGTGTGTACCTCTGTAGGGGCCGTAGGGTCGTAGTGGCGTAGTATGGGAGGCGACGTCAACAAACGACGGAGCTTTGCGAAAGCGTCGTCGCACTCCGACAACCACGAATGGAGGGACCCGTTACTTCCGAGGAGCTTCGTCAGCGGTGATATGATAGTCGCAAAGTTTCGAATGAAGCGCCGAAGGTAAGAACACAGTCCTACGAAACTGCGCAGTTCTTTGACGGACGTAGGTTTCGGGAACTCGGTCACGGCCTGAAGTTTGGCTGGATCGGGGAGAATTCCGTCCTTGGACACGAGGTAGCCGAGTATTGTCAGCTGCCGTGCTGCAAATCGGCACTTCTTTAAATTCAGTTGCAGACCAGCGTCGCTCAAACGCGTCAACACATGCCGGAGGCGTTGGAGATGCGTGGAGAAGTCTGGAGCGAAAACGACGACGTCGTCGAGGTAGCACAAGCACGTGTGCCATTTCAGGTTGCGCAGAACAGTATCCATCATGCGCTCGAAGGTGGCGGGCGCATTACACAACCCAAACGGCATGACGTTGAATTCGTAGAAGCCGTCGGGCGTGACAAAGGCGGTCTTCGGTCGAGCGTCATCAGCCAAAGGTACCTGCGAGTACCCTGAGCGCAAATCGATAGACGAAAAGAATTCGGCTCCTTGTAGGCTGTCAATCGCGTCGTCTATTCGCGGTAGTGTCCTTACGAGTGATCTTATTGAGTCGTCGGTAGTCCACACAGAACCGCACAGAACCGTCCTTCTTCGCAACAAGTACGACAGGAGACGCCCAGGGGCTGTTAGATGGTCGAATAACACCGCGTCGAAGCATATCGTCGACTTGCTCGTTGATTACGTGGCGTTCTATGGGAGATACGCGATATGGACGTTGCCGCAGTGGTGGTTGGGCGCCAGTGTCGATGCGATGCGTAACGGTGGACGTGCGGCCGAGAGAAGTTTGAGCAATATCGAAAGAAGCGCGAAATTCTTACAAGAGGTCTAGAAGCTGGGAACGCTGGACCGGCGTAAGGTTGTCAGCAATGGAAGAAGCAAATACATCAGCCGGCGATGAACCAGACGTGGTAACAGAACTGAGCGTGCCGGAACTGGGGCAGTGCGTGCCATCTGGTTCGTCCATAACTTGTGCGTCTTCGAGGGGTTCCACGCTGCCGAGACATTCTCCTCGCACCAACGTAACACTGTACGGAGATGGGTTGATAACAAAAATTGACGTGCTGCCCTGAGTGACTTGCACGGTCGCGAAGGGCACCAGCAAGCCTTTCCTCGTGCAAACACGGTCGGATGGCGAGAGGAGGGCGACGGTGTCGGAGAGACTGGCGCAGTAGACGGACACGGCCGTTGACGATTATGCAGGCAGTTTGGTGTCGTCTTTGACGAGTACCTTGCTCCCAGACGATGGACTGTCAGCCGGCGTCAGATCAGAGAAGGGTGAGAGCTCTATTTCGGTGGGTGCGCAATGAATCACGGCGTCGTGGTGGGAGAGAAAATCCCATCGTAGGATGACGTCGTGAGAGCATGCTGGAATTATTATCAATTCGACGGCGTACAGAGCATCCTTAATCATGACGCGGGCTGTGCACACCGCTGTAGGGTGAATACTTTGGGCGCTTGCTGTACGGAGGGAGAGCCCGGGAAGTGGCGTCGTCACTTTTCGCAGTAGTCGGCTAAGTTTGGCGTCAATAACGGATACGGCGGCTCCAGTGTCAATAAGGGCAGATGCGCGCACACCGTCCACGAACACGTCTAACACGTTTGATGGGCTTCGCTGAAGGCTTTCGCAGTTCGATAGCGTCGCAGCCCTTGCCTCGTGGACTGCGACGACTAGTTTTCCTGGTCACGTGTGACCGGTCGTGGCCGCATCGGTGACAGTGATCGGCGTCGTGGTGACGGCGAACGGTGGGTAGATGGAGCTGGGCGAGAAGACGGTGACATAGGCGGCGGTGAATCGTAATACGGGCGGCTTGACTGGCTGGGGATGGCTGAGGCTACACGAGGCGGCTACACGCGATTGCAATAGCGGGCGACATGACCGGCGCAACCACACGCGAAGCAGATCGGGCGGTTGTCAGAAGTGCGCCATCGGTTCGCCGGGGTAGGTCCCATCCATGGAGCAGGACGCGGTGGACGAGGCGTCCGCTGATACGACTGCATGACGGGCTGCATCGGTGGCCTAGGTATGGCGTCGGCAAACGCAGCCGGCCCACTCGCTTCGAAGGCTTGAGGTCTGGCGACGGCTTCGGCGTAAGTAAGTGGGGCAGCCACAGGAATCGCTTGGGGTTACCTGGCTACAACCTGCGCGTAACTGAGCGGCGCAGGTGCCAGAGGGGGCTGGTGGTATTCCGGCATGACCTCCGCGATTTCCTGCTGAATAGCGCGGCGTAAGGGAGCCAGCAGCGTGGTCGACGGCTGTTCAACATGCTGCGGGTGAGGGAAGGCCAGTAGGGAGAACTGGCGGGCAATTTCCTCGCGCACGAATGACTTAATCTCGGCGAGTAAGGCGGACTGATCAGAAATGACCGACAAGCCTGCGAGATCGGCGTCGTGTGATGGAGGTCGACGGGTCAGTAGTCGCTGCCGGCGCAGCTCCTCGTAGCTTTGGCACAGCGTGATCACCTCGGCCACAGTACGAGGGTTCTTGGCGAGCAGCATAGTGAAGGCATCGTCGTCGATGCCTTTCAGAACGTGGCGGATCTTGTCAGACTCAGGCATGGCCGCGTCAGCCTTCTTGCACAAGTCCAGGACGTCTTCTATGTAGCTCGTAAAGGACTCACCGGTCTGCTGAGCTCGTTCACGTAAACGTTGTTCGGCTTGCAGTTTACGAACGGCAGGACGGCCAAACACATCGATGATGGCGGTCTTGAAAGCAGATCACGTGGGGAACTCGGTGGTGTGGTTGTTGTACCACAGGCCCGCCACACCCGCGAGGTAGAAAACCAGGTTGCTGAGTTTGCCTGCCTCGTCCCATTTGTTTGGTACGCTCACACGCTCGTACATCGCAAGCCAGTCCTCAACATCGGTCCCATCCGCGCCGGTGAAGATAGGAGGGTCGCGGATGCGGGGGACACCGGGGCATGCGGTCGTTGTGGAAGGGGACGTTTGCTGAGCAGCGTCTTGAGGCATGGTAGTTGGTAGGGTACGGAATCTCAGCTTCAGGGGCATCGAATAGGAGCACAGCACCTCCACCAATTTGTTGAGGCGTTTATTGGACGGTAGTCGGCGACGATATGCAATGGCGACAGTCAAGGCACAAAAACGGACTCAGAGCGCGAGCGCGAAGAGCCAAAGGCGACGACCCACTAGAAGGCTATACAGAGCGCAACCCATTACTCATTAAAGGCTTCGCTACACTGTGTTTTAAAGTATTGTCTTAGCGCAGTTTAAACGTGTCTGCTGTATCTAAGAACCAACCAGCCCAACAACATGGCATACTTGCGACAAGGACTCAATATAGTATGTACTTCATTGTGCAAAAGGGGCAGTGTAAGACGCATCAATATGTTGATTCCGAAATAAATCATTTATCTTTTTTATTGGTGCTTTTTAAATATTTTTCAGGCTCCTTGGAGAAATGCATCTCTTTGTAGCCGCTTCAATTAGAGCCACCAAGGAACTACCGTGATATTTTTATTTACTCATACTGTTGGCCTGTCGGCCGTTACAGGGTGGGTGAATAGCAGCAGTTTTGCATGTTGTACATAAAAAATAGAACTAAAAAAACACTTGAGAAGAGAAAAAATACATAAGAAACCACACTACATAAGAAAAAAAACACAAGCGTACATATAAGAAACCATACTACATAAGAAACCGTGCATAAAATACTACAGAAGAAATCATATGCGTACATTAGCCAAATAGTTCGTATATACGATCAAACAGCACCAATTATACAATTATACAACACCATAAACACAATTATACAACAACATAAATACACAGTTAACGAGCGATGTAAGAAAATATAACCGACCATTGCCGTACAAAAACAGACAGCCGTTCATAAACGAAATAATCTGCACATACACCGATCAAACAATATAAAGCTAACAGCACAATACTAACAAATGAACACAATACTAACAAATGAAAATATAGTGGTGAGGGTTGTCTGCAGAAGCTGCTTGTCGAGGCAAAGGAGTAAGGACAACACCAAGAAATGTAGAAAATATGAATAAACTTATTCACTGCGCTAGTCTGTTGCTTAGTGGAAGCACGGTATTATGGTGCCTGTTTTGCCTGATGACACATTTGGAACGAAAGCTGGGTGTTAACAATTTGTTTTCTGTGGCTAACCTGTGTGCCCTCCCCGTACCTGCCACATACCTTGTACACAGCAGACTTTCTGCCCACCTAGGCTACCGTCCACCATTGGCCCACCTAAACTACTGTCCACTATCCGCCCACCTTGTCCACCATCGACCCCCATCCGCCATTCACCCACTACATTGTTCCACTATTATGGAGGATGGTGGTTTCCACAATGTCCACCATTTGTCTTTTTCCAATACGGATAGTAAACACTGGCACTCGATATACACTTCTTCAAAGCGTCGTGTGTCGTGTCTTTTGTCTAGCCTGGCCGTTATTTTTCACAGGGCGAGCGGAGAACGTGGTGCGACAGCTAGGGAAACGTCCGAGAGCTATTTTTTCATATGTATGGATGCTGTGAGCGTGGCTTGTGCTTGTCGCGTGCTGGCGTGCCGAGGCACCGACGACGACGAAGTTAGTGGAGGCGCGTGCAAGGCGAGTGCGTGGGCCCTTGAATAAAGCAGTTGGTTTTCGTACGTCAATGTAGCAGCATCGTTCTTCTTCTGCCTCTCCGCTACATGCTAAAGCAGCCACCTCGCAGTTTGGTAAAACGTTGACGAAATTACAATTCTCCCATTGGAAACGCACCGAATGGGACAGCTCGTAGTAACGTCGCGTTGCCGGGGCTAATTGCGGAGGCAACGAAGTTCTTTTTTCCGAGCCTTGTGGCACACATGTCACCACCCTGTTATAAAGGTAACGCTCATGGTATGCAAGAGCACTGTGTTGGGAAAGTGTGAAAAATAAAAGACGCGTTCATGTAGTCTCCGTTGTGTCTTTGGCGGCGGTAGTGGGCTAAACGCCCGCCAGCCATCTTCGCGGACCGAGAGGCCGTGGGTTCGATTTCTGTCAACGGGACTTTTTAATAGTTCTTTTTCTTTCCCATGTGATGGCGTCCATTTTGCTGACGAGTCTTGGAGGACACCGGCATAAAACACTTTCGTGTTAAAAAAAACGTCAGACCTGCATGGAAAGCGCAGCACAGTCACAGCGGAAGCTGGAAGAGCGGCATTTCTAGAGTCCATTATAATCTCTCTTGGGGCTACTAATACAAGTACACTAGCAACGTACCCACTACGCCAAAAATCATATTTTCGTGAAGTTAGCAAGCACCTACTACGCCATTATTCGTCATTCTGCGGAGAAGCCAGGTAGCAGCTGCACATCTGTGAGGAATTATGTGCACTTTGTTGATGCGACGACTCATGGCGATGAAGAATTATGGCTGAGCCCTTTCTAATGGGTTGGAAGCCTTAAACGACCCACTAGTTACTTAATACGCATTGTGTGACCCCCGGTCGTTATTTCACTCACCCTCCACGTTATATAACATACAATAACGTGTGAAAGAGGGAGAGATACGGAAATAACTATTGAGACACTGGTCAAATGGATCATGGGGGCCGTATGGGCTTCCTGGGCAACCAATAGAAGTCCACTTGCGAGGAACGCACTACGTTATAAATCATAATTTTTTTTAAAGTAGGAAAGCAGCCACTATGCCATTTTCCGTCATCCTTCCTGGAACCATGGTGGTCAATGCTTTGCATTTTCCGACTACACCGACACCGACAAGCGCAAAAAAAAGAAGCTGTTGGGTCAAACAGTGTGTTTTGTTTTGTTTTTTATGTCAGTTCAGTCAATCAAATAGAGGTGGCTAAGAGTGTAGCTGTCGTCGATGTCGCTACCGCTACCATGTGTATATCTCCTAACCAGAGTAGTGTGCCTTTGTTCCCAGGTCACCGGTACCTGGGTCCCGGGAATCCACAGCGCAACGGAGATCCGGTGGACGAGGACGACGGCATAGCCAAGTCGCACGACGAAGCCTACGAGCGGGCCAGGAGCCACGAGGACGTCTTTGCTGCTGATCAGGCATCTGCGGCTCTCTTCTTGAATGACTTTAGACGCACGGCTAACTGGCATTCCGCTTCGGTGCAGTTGGTCTGGGTACGAAGAATATTGTGGAACAATACGACTTGGGCCGTAGTCTCTATGTAATGCCAGGAGATAGACGGAAACGTGCACATATCGAGGAATCAGATACAGCAGATGCAAAGCTACACTCAAATACCGGCGACGCCCAAGGTGCGCAGATGTCGCGGCAGATGGACTCAGACGCCCCCGCCCGTCCAGGCGGAGCAGGAGTTGGAGGTGACGGTGAAAATTCCACAGAGCTCGTTCAGCAGATTTTGCGCGTACCTCGCGACCACGGAGTGGTTACGCTATTCCGTGACAGCAAAATACTCACCACATGGGCCTACGCAATGCTGAAGACCAATTTAATTTATGACACCGAGTAAACGTTTCCAGGAGTTCTGACTAGCCTGTCACGCTTGCCGGTGGACCGGCCGTATCTTTACATTCCTCACGGCACCTACCTTAAACTACCAGCTCACACAAGAGCTGTGAGTTGCTCTTTCAAGGTAACCCCTCATGGTTTACGCACGCCATGGAAGACTGGCTCTTCGGTTGTCCAACCCGTCAACTCTGGCATGCTAGTTTATGGCCTTAGTTTCGTCGGACTGAACGACTGCTTGGATACCGGCATGTGTCGTGTGAAGAAAGGCGAGACAAACAACCCGATGAAGCCACAGTTTTATTTACCATTTCAGGAGAAGGACCACTCGGATCTGGCTAAGAGCTACTGGGGTCTTAAAATCATACCCGGAAACGAGGATCGCGATGGCGATGACGAAAAGAGCATACCTGCGTGCATGGGAGTACCACGTCACAACTTTGCTTACGACTTTATTCACATTGACAAGGCTAGTCCCCACATGACCAAGTTCGTAAACCAGGTTCCGTTCAATGGTCACGTGGGCACACCTATAGTCAACTATGAGTACCAGTTTGGAAGTGACGTATGGCTAAAGATGGGTGCCACTTATAACGCGGGCAACGAGTTGCTAACTCGTACACACCTTGGCCTGCCTGCTGACGTTGTATCCTACACCACTAGCAACATGTCAAACTAGGAATCGTACGAGCAAAAGCCAGATACCAACATCACCAAGCGAGTTCGACCCGACGATATGCACACGCACCACGTGAAGTATTTGGACCCTATGGAAAGTACTTACTTCACCCGAGGTTTAAAAACGATGGCGCACTCAACTATTCAACCGAGTTTGAGTTTTGGGGTATTGGAAGTAAGCAAGTCTAACAAGGACGACCCAGGCAGCAGTGAAACGTTTCAAGATATTGCCGCGTACGGTACCCACTACGCCAAAAATCACAATTTTTGTGAAGTTAGCAAGCACCCACTACGCCATTATTCGTCATTCTGATGAGAAGCCAGGTAGCAGCTGCACATCTCTAAGGAATTATGTGCACTTTGTTGATGCGACGACAGATGGCGATGAATAATTATGGCTGAGCCCATTGTAATGGGTTGGAAGCTTTAAACGACCGACTAGTTACTTAATATGTACGCATTGTGTGACGTCCGGTCTTTATTTCACTCACCCTCCACGTTATATAACATACAATAACGTGAGAAAGAGGGAGAGATATGCAAATAACTTTATTGAGACCTTGGTCAAATGGATCATGGCTGCCGTATGGGCTTCCTTGGCAACCAATAGAAGTGCACTTGCGAGGAACCCACTACGTTATAAATCATAATTTTTTTAAGTAGGAAAGCAGCCACTATGCCATTTTCCGTCATCCTTCATAGAACCATGGTGTATGGGCTACCGCTAAGACCGTCTATATGCGCCACCCAGTCTGACAACTCGCTCGAGCACTTCCGGTGCCCAGGTAATAAACATCAGTTCTTCCATGGCCACCGTTCATGTCGGTCTCGTTTCATACACGTGGTACCCGTTAAACACCTGTAAGGCACTATGTGAACATTGATGATGCTGTGCCTTATGATGATGAATTATGGCAAAGCCATTTGCAATGGGTTGGAAGCATTGAACAACCCACTCGTTGCGCTATTCGCATTGTGTGACGCCTCGTTACAGAATTAGATTTTGTGACGCCTCGTTGTAATATTACTGTTCTACCACGCTATATTACTTGCGTAAATCTGGTTCCTTCCCAACATTAAGCCTGTATAGGGTCTTTTTGCAAAGCAGTTTCAAGCACTGGCGTAGCTCTGAGGTAAAACACCGGGCTCCCACGCAGAGGCCCCAGGTTCGAATCCCGTTTCATCCTAGATATTTATTCATTTCGTGTTCTTTTTTCTCTTATTTCGTGCGATAGCGGTTACGGACAATGGCGGCGGCGGCGTTGGCGGACAACTATGGTGTCAAAGACCGCCGTTGTTGTGATGTCATAACAGTTTTCACTGTAAAAACGAACAAATAATCTCCCCTATGCTTTCATTGGTTTGATTGTCAGACGGTTTCATTGGTTTTGTCTAACAAACAAATGAGCCGCTCGAACGATTCCCTTTCTTTCGTACATTATAACATCCGTCACGCAAGTAACAGGTTATAACATAGGGTTATAACATAACAGGTTATAACAGGTTATAACACAGGAAAATCGCGTCGTGTATTTCATGTACCTCATGATATGCAGTCTTGCAGCTCTCGCGGCAGCTCCATGAGCTTGATATACAAAAAAAATGGCATGGTGTGACGAGTTTAGGTGCACGTTAAAGAACACCAGGTGGTCGAAATTTCCGGAGCCCTCCACTACGGCGTCTCTCATAATCATATAGTGGTTTTGGGACGTCAAACCCCAGATATTATTATTAACTTGTGGCCGAGAAAGTGAAAGTTAATTTACAGCAGTACGCGCGGTATGCACTGATAACGGCGAACAGGGCGTCGGCTGTCGATCAACTGACAAGCGGTGAAGCGCGTCGGCATTTATATATGTGCCGTCGAACATTCCAGCGTTATCGCTGGTTGTCGCGCAAGCGCTAGAATAAGCTCGAGTGTTCGCGTCTTGCGCGGTATCTTAACAAAACGATCTCCAATAATTGCTGAGAGCCTTTGTGGGCGAAAGCCGATTACAGCAAAAGTGATAATGAGAAACGCACGTGGCAATGCCCCCCTCTGAAAAAAATTCAGCTGAAAAAAGGTTCAGCTGATTATTCTTAGCTTTCCAGATTGTCTAGGATTATTGACCGTCTTCTGTTCGTCTTCTGTTCCGTCTTCTGTTCTGTGTATTAGCCGTCTTCTGTTCGTCTTCTGTTCGTACGCTGAACCGCTAATTGCCAGGCAACTACTTCGGGATTCGATGAGATAAGCTTCTCGGCTCTTCTGCGCCGTTAAGCAGCATTTGCGCTTCCTTCTCCGTACGTTACTCACCTGCAAACGCCAGTCAGAGGCCCTATCAAGCGGCTCTAGCACAGTGTATCAAGCGGCTCCAGCACAGCAACGGCCAATGCAAGCAGCAATCATTAACAACATTAAACCAAGAAAGTACAATAAACAATAAGCCCAAGCAAGAAACTACAATAATAAAGCAAACGTACGGTCCTCAGATTCAGTAGCACGCGAAATATGGCTTGAGGCGCGCGACATGGACGACTTCAGGTCGCGCACGGCGTCGCTGAGAGTTCGTAATGCCGTCAGGGACAACCTCGTAGTGGAGTGCGCTGAGGCGTCGAAGTACCCTGTACGGTCCGGAGTATCGTCGAAGAAGCTTCTCACTAAGTCCCCGTCGGCGTATTGGCGTCCATACTCATACACGGTCACCGGGTTGGTATTCCATGTGGCGTCGTCGAAGGTTGTAGCAGCGGCTGTAAGTCGTCTGCTGGTTCTTGATCCATAGGCGGGCGAGCTGTCGTCCTTCTTCGGCGCGCTGCAGGTAGGTAGTCACGTCGATGTTTTCCTCGTCGATAACCTTTAATAACATGGTGTCGAGCGTCGTTGCCGGGCTCCGTCTGTAGACCAACTTGTATGGCGTCGTCTGCGTCATTTCTTGTACAGCCGCGTTGTAAGCGAAGGTAACGTACGGAAGCATGGCGTCCCACCTCTTGTGTTCGACGTCGACGTCCATGGCCAGCATGACGGCTATGGTCTTATTTAGACGCTCGGTCAGGCCGTTTGTCTGTGGGTGGTACGTGGTGACCCACCGGGGGCTTGTGTGGCTGTATTCTAAGATCGCCTGAGTTAGGTCAGCCGCAAACGCCGTACCTCTGTCGCTGATGAGAACCTCTGGGGCGCCTGTCGAAGGACGATGCTCTCAACGAAGAACTTGGATGCCTCAGCGGCACTGCCTTTGGGCAGGGCTTTTGTTTCGGCGTAGCGGGTGAGGTAGTCGGTAGCCACGACGGTCCATTTATTTCCGCAAGTCGACGTTGGGAACGGCCCCATGAGGTCCCTCCCGATCTGCTGGAATGGTCACCGAGGAGGCTTGATCGGCTGAAGGAAGCCTGCTGGTCTTGTGGGTGGTGTCTTCCGTCGCTCGCTGACGGTCTCGGCACGTCCTTACGTAGTTAGTGACGCCGGCGGCAAGGCGCGGCCAGTAGTACTTTTCCTGTACTCGTGGGAGCGTGCGGGAAAGTTTGAAGTGTCCAGCTGTCGGGGGGTCGTGCAGGGCATGCAGAATTTCTAGTCGAAGTCCCGAAAGTACAACGATAAGGTAGCGGCCTCGGGCCGAAGAGAAGTTATTCTTTACGAGGACGTTGTTTTTCTAGGAAAATGATGGCAGTCCTCCCCTATCGGAAAAACTACCATGGTGGATACTGGAAAAGGTGGTGGATATAGTGGAATTAATGCTGGGTATGCTGGAAATCATGGTGTTCATAGTGGACAGTGGTGGGTGGCATGGTGTACATTAGCTGGGTAAGGTGGAAATGATGGTGGACGATGGTGGAGTGTAGCAGCAAAATACTGGGTAAGGGTAGGAGACAGCGCCCACTATGGCGCGAATGGTGGAAAGCAGCGAGGGAATGCTGGGTGAGGAAAATGATGGTGTACCATGCTGCACCATGCTGCACCACGCTGGAGAAGCTGCGCCAAACACCGTCATTATACTCGAAAGCAGTGGCAGCTATGATGAGTATAATGTGAAATATTATTGCAGTGCAAATGAACAGCATTTTGAGCGAGTTGGTAATGCCTAATGGAGCAATGTAAAACTCAATAGACAGGATATCGAACTTGTTTTGTATTTGTAATACACCCCTTGTGAGCATGCCTTTTCTTTATTTCTTACATGAAATAAATCTATATTTTTGTGGTGAGTGGTCGAGCCCCTTGAGCTTTCGTTTTCAATGCTATATTTGTTTGCAGTGCCTATTGCATTGATCGCAAAAAAATTCTCAAGAATGTATTGCCTGATTATTCGTAAATTTTAATACGATTTTCTTGGCTGAGAATATTTATTCGAGCACGAAGAAAAAGCAAAATTAGTGATCACTGGATAGCAGTTAATTTTTGGACTTCCGTGGGATGTACCTACCCGAGACCACGCCTGTTGCGCTTTAACATTCGCGCTGAATTTGCTGCTCGCTCACATTTATGATAAGGCTGGAAGTAAACATCAACATCATGTGCGCTACGGATGTAAACGTTGAGAAAAATGTCCGTGAAATGCATGCTGCAACCGAATCACCTCGCGTAAACAGATTGACAATGTACTGTATTGCAAAAACAATCTGCGGCTTGAGCCGAGAACCTCATTTGGACGGGGGCAAGGTGCAAAGCACAGCCGTATACTTAGATTTTGGCACACGTAAGAGCCCCAAGTGGTCGAAATTTCCGGAGCCCCCACACTACGGCGTCTCTGAAAATCATATCGTACTTTTGGGACGTCGTCAAACCCCAGCAGTTATTATCTGAGCCGAGCAGCTGCTTCTCAGCTCTCGCTGCGCTGGTAGCGGCTTACAACCTAGCCTCCGAGATTAATGTCTACTGCCCATCTCTGAGGCCGTGTTCGCCATAGGCGCTGTCTCAATGGCGGCGGTGACGTCACGTCCGACAGCGTCGGAAGTGAAATTCGTTTAGGCCGTGGCCACTGGCGTCGCCGCTGTCGTCCTCCCAGATTTCTCTTTGCTGACATGGCGGCGCGCTGCTTACAACGTGGTCATGGCGTGGTGATTGTGTTTGTGCTGATGCGGTTGATTTTCGTGCGTGCCCGTGCTTTGTGTTTTATGTTGCGGTCATTGACTTAGGCGGAACATCTTGAATCATTATGATGTGCGGTACACGGCACACTAAGTGAGCGGCAGGCGCCAGCTTCCCAAGTACGATTCCCTTGTTGGTGATCATCATCGGTTGAAGAGTGCCGGAATAGTTTCTCACAACGCGCGCTGTGGCATGGAGAATCAACGTGACAGTTCGTGCACAAGGGAACTCACCATATTGCCTCTAGACCGACGGATGCCTGCAAAGGGGGTGGTCAGCCAACGCCGACTCGTTACATCACCTGAAGACGGGCGGACGTCGCAACGTGTACGCTGCCAGCATGTTCTCTTGCGAAAGGTAGGTGGCTGTGAGTGCTACTCTGTGCACGTTATGCATTATTATTGCTGTATGCGTATTGCTAAGGGATATTGAATATGGTGGTGCTGAATGTCTTTGCAGTTGTGTTGAAGCTGCTCCCGCCCGACGTTTGTGAACAGCTTAATCGCTACTGTTACAAAGTGCTTGGATATGTGAGACGGGCGCACTACCCGCCGTAAAATTGAAAGCATAGATCAAATTTTCGACAGAAAGGCTTTCGTCTTACGCAGGTATTTAACAATCGTCACTGCACTTGTAATAACCAAACTAAAAAAATTATTGCTACTGCCACCGGGTTGTGCTGTGACTGGGAATCGGTGAGGCGCGATAAGTTTCATTTGGTGATGCAATAAACAACACTGATTATGCTAGCACCCTTGTGCACTCATAAGTTTTTACGTCGGAAATAACGGGAATTTGTTCAGAATCCGCCCCTGAAGGACGATATAATGTGGTAGGTGGGCTTCTGGGGAACGCGGAATGGGGTGGAGGTTCGGCACTGCAGCGCTAGCGTCAACTGGCCGGCTGTGTATCCCCGTTGGCTGGCCGCCGGCATCGTCGAATGTGGATGCGGCATCGTCGATGTGGAAAGGGGCAGTGTAAGACGCATCAATATATTGATTACTAAACGAATCATTTATATTTTTTAATGATGCTCTTTAAATATTTTTCAGGTTGCTTGAAGAAATGCATCTCTTTGTAGCCGCTTCAATTATATCCACCGGGGAACTACCGTGATGTCGCGGTGAGGGTTTTCTACAAGGGTTTTCTGCAGAAGCTGCTCGTCGAGGCAAAGGAGTAAGCATAACGCCAAGAAATGTAGAAAAGGGAATAAACTTATTCACTGAGCCAGTGTGTTTTTGCTTAGTGCAAACATCGTATTATTGTGCCTGTTTTGCCTGATAACACATTCGGAACCAAAGCTGGGAGATACCAATTGGTTTTCTGTGGTTAAACTGTATGCCTTCTGTAACAGGCAAATATGTTTTGAAATATAACTGAAATAGCATTGAAAGGGAAATAGTTCATTGACAAATGTGCCCGCCATCTCCGTAGCTGCCACGTACCTTGTACACAGAATAATTTCTACCCACCAAGGCTACCGTCCACCATCTGCCCACCTAAATTACTGTCCACTATCCATCCACCTTGGCCACCATCCACCACCGTCCACCATCCACCCACTACATTAATCCACTATAATGGTGGATGGCGGTTTCCACCATGTCCACCACTTGACTTTTTCCAATAGGGTCGCCTGAATACTATTGGGACAACGATGGTCCTGCCCTCCAGATATTCCACTAGACCCTTCAGTTCCGGGTCGGCTCGCTGTCGCTCGGCAAAGTCGTCGGCACTTATGGCTCCCAAGAAGCTGTCATCATCCTGGTCGTCGGGCGGTGGTCAGTCGACGGGGGCTCGAGACAAGCAGTCGGCGTCGGAGTGCTTCCTTCAGGACT
Source organism: Rhipicephalus sanguineus (assembly GCF_013339695.2). Lineage (NCBI taxonomy): Eukaryota > Metazoa > Arthropoda > Arachnida > Ixodida > Ixodidae > Rhipicephalus > Rhipicephalus sanguineus. The sequence continues at coordinate 65,290,833 of NC_051181.1, forward strand.
TGTACACGACGACAATGTCGTGTACGGCAATGTCGGCAATGTCGGCTCCACCGTGCCAGGCGACGTGAAGGGTCCTTCAAGTTAGCTAGCCGACACAACGCGTGAGGGTCGCTCATAACTTTGAAGGGCATGCCGCAGAGGTAGGGGCGAAACTTTTACATAGCCCAGATGATAGTGACGCACTCCTTTTCTGTTGTGGAATAGTTGGCTTCTGCCATAAACAGCGACCGGCTAGTATAACTGATAGCCTTTCCAGTCCGTACGTCCGCTGCACAAGGACGGCGCCGAGTCCTACGCTGCTTGCATAAGTGTGAATCTCCCTATCGGCGTAATCGTCGAGATGCTCAAGTATCGGAGGCGGCTGCAGGCGTCGTTTCAGTTCATGAAATGCTTCGACTTGCGCTGTTTGCCACCTGAATTCGACGTCGGTCTTCGTGAGCTGCGTTAGTGATTCGGCGCTACGTAAAAAGCGTTTGACAAAGCGGCTGTAATAGGCGCACAAGCCGAGAAATCGGCGCACGGCCTTCTTGTCAGTAGGTGGCGGGGAAGCGCCGATGGCAGCTGTTTCGGCGCACTCCAGTCTTGCTGATCATGTGACCCAAAAACAAGAGCTCCTGTACGGGAAGCGGCACTTTTTCTGGCTTCAGAGTGAGCCTGGAGTTCTTGATTGTTTGAAGTACGGATTCAAGGCGCTGGAGGTGTTCGTCGAAATTTGAGGAAAACACAACGACGTCGTCCAAGTAAACAAGGCAAGTTTGCCACTTCAAGCCAGCTAATACTGTATCCATAACACGTTGGAATGTCGCAGGTGCCGAGCAAAGATCGAAGGGCATGACCTTGAACTCGAACAGGCTGTTCGGTGTTACGAAGGCAGTCTTTTCTCGGTCTTTCTCGTAGACTTCGATTTGCCAGTAGCCGGCCTTGAGGTCCATCGCAGAAAAGTACTTCGCGTTGTGGAGTCGATCTAGGGCGTCGTCTATACGTGGGAGAGTGTACAGGTCCTTTAACGTGATTTTGTTTAAGCGACGATAATCGACGTAGAAATGTAGGGACCCATCCTTTTTCCTCAATAACAGCACAGGTGACGCCTACGGACTCTTGGACGGCTGGAGGATGTCGTCGCGTAGCCTTTGTCGACCTGTTTCTGGATGGGCTCCCGTTCCCGCGTCGAAACCCGGTAAGGACTCTGACGGAGTGGTCGAGAATTTTCTTCTGTTATAATGCGGTGCTTAGCAAGGGGCGTTGGTCGGACCCGCGATGACGACGAGAAACAGTCCTTCTATTGCGGAAGCAGAGTTTTGAGTTGGTCTTGCTTGACCTTCGGAAGGCTCGGGTTGACGTCAAAATCCCGTTCGGGACCTCAATTCGTCCAAGCAGGTTCGCCAGCATGGAAGAGGGCGAAAGCATTGCTGGCGGCCACACATTCGTCGATGTAGGCAACCGCCGTACCAATGTTGAGGTGCCTATATTCGTGGCTGAAGTTTGTCAGCATTACCTTTGCTTTACCTCACGCAGCTCGGCTATACCTCGTGCGACGCAAATTTGACGGTTCAGGAGTAGGTCCTGATCGCCCCCGATGACGCCTTCAAGGTTCGCAGGTTTTTCGGTGCCGACGGAAATAATGACGCTGGAGCGCGGCGGAACGGTCACCTGCTCTTCTATCACATTCAGAGCATGGTTCCCTAGCGTCGCGTGGGGTGGGAGCGCTTTGTCTGAGGTTAGTGTTATCGACTCAGACCTCAGGTCGATGACGGCGCCATGGCCACTTAGGAAGTCCGTTACAAGTATCACATCCCTGGAGCAGTTCTGTAGGATTACAAAGCTCGCGGGATAAGTTCGGTTGTTGGTGACTCGCCGCGCAGACACCAGCGGCTTTATCAAATGGCCTCCAGCGGTCCGGATCTCGGGGCGTTTCCAAGCAGTCCTTTGTTCAACTTTGCGGCGAAGCGCCCACTGATGACAGAATAGTCGGCTCCAGTACCGACGAGAGCGGTGGCGTTGTGGCCCTCCATCCGAACGTCGAGGTCACTAGTTCGTCGTCTTGCGTTGCGGTTAGGACATGGCGTCGGATCACGACTGCGTCGGTATGTTCCGCTGCTTCCATGTCGGGTCGTCAGATCTTCGGTGCGCGAGGTTTCGTCGTCAGCAGTCTGTCTGGTTCGCGTCGTGTTCTGCAGGTATCGTCGCGTTGTTGTCGTCGGCGGCCGCGTAGGATCTTCGGCATTTCATCGTACAACAACCGCACATCCATCGGTTGCTGCCCTCAGTTTCCCAGATACGGGCTAGGCGACCAGCCCCGGTTTGGGCCAGTGTACTCATCGCGGTGCTGTGACATGTAGCGACCGGGCGATGGCGAGCGGGAAGGCGTCGTTCTTGCCAGTGTGTTCCGGCGAGGTAGTCGTCGATGTCGCGAGGCCGCTCGCCTGGCTGCGGGCGTGGCGCGTTGACGGCGAATCCGCGTAGCCCTATCTGTCGGTACTGGCAGCGGCGGTACGTGTGGTCGGCCTCCCCGCAGTGGTAGCAGAGCGGGCGGTTGTCAAGGGCGCGCCAAACGTCGGTCTTCCTCGGCGCGTATCGCTGGCCGGGTGACGGGTGGCATGACGTCGGTGCTGGCGGCGGACCTGCAGGGGCGGCGCGGCGTCTTGACGTGGTCGAGAAGGAGGGGGGGGGGGGGCGTTCCGTCGGGCTGCAGCAGCATAGTTCATTGCTTGCAGCTGCGGTGGTGGCCGGCTGAGGAACACCCAGTGACTGTTGGATTTCCTCGCGTACAACGTCAGCTATCGATGTCACTTCGGGTTGTGCAAAAGGTGCGAGCTTTCGCAGCTCCTCTCGCACGATGGCTTGGATCGTTTCGCGCAGATCATCGCAGCCGCTGGCTTGAACTGCTGCGCTGTCTTGGATCAAGAGGCGGTTGTACTGGCGGGTTCGCATTTCCAGTGTCTTGTCCATGGTGGTTGCTTCTGAAACGAATTCTTGGATGCTGCTTGGTGGGTTCCGCATCAGTCCCACGAAGAGCTCCTCATTGGCTCTTCGCATAAGGAAGCGAACTTTTTGTCCTCGGGCATGGCAGGGTCAGCGGGGCGAAACAATCGGGTCATTTCCTCTGCGAAGCTGGCCACGCTTTCCTTTGGGAGTTGGACCCGTGTCTCCAGCAAGGCTGCGGCCCTTTCCTTTCGGACTACGCTCGCGAACGTCTCCAGGAAAGCGCTGCGAAAGACGTCGCAGGTTCGAAGGGTGGACTCCCTATTCTTGAACCAGGTCCTTGCTGCGTCTTCCAGGTAACAGTAGACGTGGCGCAGCTTGTCCTCGGAGTCCAAGTTGTTGAATGTTGAGACCCTTTTGAACGTCTCGAGCCAGGTTTCGGGGTCGTCATTTGGCACTCCATAGAAGGTTAGCTCTCTGGGTGGCTGCATCACAATCGTTGCAGGGAACGTCCTCGTCGCGGTCTTGGTCTTGTCGGGTAGGGGTCCGTATTCAGGTGGAAGACCTTGCTGCGTGCGGCTGGCCCGCTGGTTGGCGTTGATGTCTTCTTGACGGTGTGGGCTTGGCTCACAGTTTGAGGGGGGTGCTTGGTACATGGAGCGGGAAGCACCTCCACCAGATGTCACGGGGTCGTGACGTCAACGAAAACCGCAGGCGACGTGTCCAAGATGAAACTCTTTATTGGCTGAACTTGTGGCCGAGAAACTGAAAGTTAATTGACAGCAATACCAACGGTATGCACTGATAGCGGCGAACAGAGCATCGGCTGTCGATCAACTAAGAAGCGATGAAGCGCGTCGGCATTTATATATGTGCCGTCGAGTATTCCAGAGTTATCGCTGGCTGTCGCGCAAGCGCTAGAATAAGCTCGAGTGTTCGCGTCTTGCGCGGTATCTTAACAAAACGATTTACGATAATCGCCAAGCTTTTCGAACAATGACGCGCGGTTTGCGCTGAGCATTGCTGACAGTCTTTGTGGGCGAAAACCGACTACAGCAAGAGTGATGATAAGAAACGCACGTGGCAATATGAAGAACTCGAATGAAAGGTTGTGACATTAATTTTTTTGTAATGCATGACATATACGTCATGACATACATGGCACAAACGCGTCATGACACACATGGCACAAACTTGGCCTCCAGCGGCGGTTTCATTACCTTGATGCAAACCAAAATTGGCACGATGTGATATTGGTGCATGAACATATGAGTTATAGGTCATGACATGAACAGCATGACATACATGAGAAAGCGCCATCGTGACGCGATGGTTGTCGTTTTATTAAATGTGCATTAGGTGGCGTGTGTGCACGACGAGCCTGAACGACAGATGACGACATGAATGTCTCCTGTACACGAGTAACACCAAAGACACGATGCGATAGTCGTGAAGCCGTAGGGGTCGTCACATTAGCATGGCATATACAGAATGTGCATGCATGTATGACAAACAGGTTTATTTATAACGGAGAACTAAGAAAAAGCAGCTATGCAGTGTATCTCAAGAAACACTTGTGCTTCCGTTTATCGATCGCGATGTGACATATGGCACGCGTCATATGTGACGTGTCACCTACATTTTGTCACAAGTGTCGCTTACCTATGCTTTCCGTGAAACCTATGCGGAAGCAGAGTGTATAGATGGCAATCCTCGTTTGCTGCCTTAAGGTTTCTCGCTTTCTTGCAAGTAGTTCTGCCATTCTTGCTGATGCTGGTCTTGACTGTCACGAAAATATTCCTGAAGCTTCAGGATCAACTGAAATATAAGCAGGGCATTTGGTTCTAGAAAAGTTTAGCTTTGTTGTAATTCTCAAGAAGTCTTATCCACAATAGACCCCAATGAACGTGTGCTTAGCATTTGAAAACTCAAAGGCTCCTCGTCAGTTGTTTACAAGGAGTCCTACAAATAGCAGCTGCCTCAGTATGGGCGTCACTCTCCTAAAGAGAGCAATGCTACAGAGGATTATCAAATATTTCACTGTGTCTTTTTCATTCCTAAGCAGCGGTCGAATAATATAACTGCGAAAACATGCTCATACTTCGTCAAATCAGTGAGTACTACTGCTTTTACAAACTGACACATGCCACATCAATTTTCAGTAGTTCGTTTCTCAGCGCCGAGAATCACAATCACTCTTATCCGGCTATTTTGTGTTCGCTCCAGTAAAACGGCGGCTGATCCACACTTATTCCTGTCCTAAAGGCGCTTATTGGTGGGCACTCGGCGACGATGCAAAACAGCGACAATCAAGGTGGGGAACGGACTCTCAGCGTAAGCTGCGTTTTCGCCGAAGAGGGTGACCAACTCGAAGGCGCTAGAGAGGACAACCCACTGCAGTGTTCCAAGGCTTAGCTACAATTGCCCCGGCTCCGAAAAGGGAGCCACCCGGTGACCTAACAGATTGTCACTGAGCGGGTCATGGTAGGCATTGAGGCGTTCCACATTGGCAATGTCGCGCCCTCGGCGGCTCATGTCCGAAAATGGTTCAATGGGTTTGATTAGTTAGCTGAAAGGGGATGTACGTTCGAGGACATGGTAAGTGCCGCAGGGACGACACCGTAGGGGTCGGCAGGGGCGTTCGACTATGCGGTAGGGGCCACGGTAGAGGCCAATTGCAGTGACAGGTACCAAGAGCCATACGAGCGCTCCAGAAAGGAACGTGGGCACAGAAGTGGTTGTCTCACCGCGAATGCTCTTCTGAAGCTCTTGGTCATGTGTAGTAATGGTCTCGGCAAGCTGGCGACACTCTTCAGCAAGTCTGGCTGTTGCAGAAATAGGCGCACACTCAGATTAATCCGGCTTGTACAGAAGGATAGTGTCAATAGTGTGTGACGGGTGCCTGCCGTACAATAAGAAAAATAGGGGAAAACCAGTAGTTCACTGAGGAGCGGTATTGTAGGCGCAAGTGACGAGGGCAGAATCGCATCCTAATCTGTGTGATCGGTGGCGACGTACATGGAGAGCATATAGCCGAGCGTACCGTTGAAGCGTTCCGTGAGGTCATTCGTCTGCGGGTGGTGAACAGTATTTTTGCGGTCAACAACGTTGCACTCTTTGACAATGGCTTCGACGACTTCCGACTAGAAGACACGGTCTCGATCACTGAACAGATCCTCGGGTAGACCATGACGCAGCATGAATCGGTGGAGCATGAAGGAGGCCACGTCGCGCGCTGTAGCCGCTAAAAGGCCGGCAGTTTCGGCGTAAAGGGTGAGGGGGTCTACAGCGACGATGGTCCAGCGGTAACCAGCCGACGTTAGAAGAAGTGGCCCATACAAATCGACTCGAAGGAGCCCAAACGGCCGGTCAGGGCAATGTAGAGGTTGCAGACCAGCCGGCGGCAGGTTAGTTGAAGTGTTGCGGCGCTGACAATCGATGCAGGAGCCAACGAATTTCCGCCCGTAGGGATACATCCGTCGCCAAAAGTACAGTTGGCGATGCGGTGGTAAGTTTTCAATACAACAGAGAACGCACACTGCGGATCAGAGTGGAACGACTCGGATATGTCAGAACCACGATGCAAGAAGTACTTTAGGTGAGCGAACGACGCGGAGGGAGCGCTTCTTGGGGATAGGCGGATTATGTTCTCGTCTTCCGCGTGGGGAGAAATGGCGCCTTGACAATGTCGCGTTACCGCGCGATATCGACCATCGACACGTCGCGCTAACGCCTCGTTTCGTCGCTCATAGCGTCGCTCGTCGCTGTACAGTGCATTTCCGCACATATGGGGGTTGGGCTTTCGCAGTCCAAGTGCTACGTTAGCAGTGCAGTGCACTGCTACCTTTGCTTCTTGATCTCGCTTTTGAAAATAGCATATTGGCCAAGTATTTTTCCGTTGCGGAAGAATGGGCAACTGCTTTGTGCCCTTTTGCAACAGTGGCTACAAATGTTGCAAAGAGAAATGCGTGCTTTTCACGCCACCAGCCAACGAAGAAAGGCTTCAGTCATGGAGGCGTGCAATACCACGAAAAGACCGCGTGCTGCAAAAGACATTTCTTGCACCGTGGCCCCGTTGTTTCTTTCATTCCCTCCTCGTGTTGCGGCGCTGTTTCCATAATGAATATAAACTAACTTGCCCAAATCTCTGTTCTCTTAAACTTTACGTAAGTTCTTCAAAAACAAGGACCCATAGGACCGGGACACTCCTTTAGCAAAGTGAATCCAGCATTGACATGCGTTTGACATGCGTTTGTTTAATTCTAGTTGCGAAGTTCAATGTCACAGGACTTCAAAGTTGGAGATTTGGTGCGGCATTTTGAGTTTCCCACTTAATTTTGATTACTTGGAATGCTCAGGTGCGCGAGAAATCAAAAGAAAAGGGATATCACTGCATTCCTCTCGTTTCGAATTGTAATCGCCGCGGTTGTGAACGTTTAAAAAATAACCTCAGCGACGTATCAGTTTACTGAAGGTGATAAGAGGGTGCTATTTCTTGTACTTGTGGCGAAGCAATTGGTACTGTTTAACGGTTGCGTTCTCCAGCGGCTCCTAGTGGGTCGTCCTCTTATAAACGCCGCTCGCTCTCGGAGCCCGTGCTTTTGCCTTGACTGTCGCCATAGCGAATTGCCGAGTCCCGTCCAATAAACCGCTTAACAAAATGGTGGAGAGTGCTGTGCTCCCATTCGATGCCTCTGGAGCTCCGATCCCGTACCCTACCAGCTACCATGCTTCAAGACGCCGCTCAGCAGACGCCTCCGCCTACACCGACCGCATGGCCCGGTGTCCCTCGTATCCGCGACCCCCCAGTCTTCACTGGCGCAGATGGGACCGACGTGGACGACTGGCTCGTGATCTATGAATGCGTGAGTGTCCCCAATAAATGGGACGAGGCGGGAAAATTGACCAACTTGGTTTTCTACCTCGCGGGTGTGGCCGGCCTGTGGTACAACAACCACGCATCCGATTTTACGACCTGGTCCGACTTCAAGACCGCCGTCATCAACGTGTTTGGCCGCCCTGCCGTTCGTAAGCTGCAGGCCGAACAGCGTTTGCGAGAACGAGCTCAGCAGGCCGGCGAAACCTTTACCAGCTACATGAAGACATCCCCGATTTGTGTAAGAAAGCCGACGTCACCATGTCGGAATCTGACAAGATGAGGCACATTATGAAAGGCATCGACGACGATGCCTTCACGATGCTGCTCGCCAAAAACCCCAGCACAGTGGCCGAGCTCATCACGCTCTGCGAGAGCTACGAGGAGCTGCGCCGGCAGCGGTCGATGACCCGTCGCTCTCCATCCCGCGACGCCGAGCTCGCTGGCTTCTCAACCATATCCGACCACTCCGCCTTGCTCGCAGAGGTGAAGTCATTCGTGCGCGAGGAAATTGCGCGCCAGTTCTCTCTGCTGGATTTTGCTCAACCTCAGTACGTTCAACAGCCGTCAACCATTCTTCTCCCTCCCCTGCGTCGAGCGATTGAGCAGGAAATCGCGGAGGTCATGCCTGAGTACCACCAGCACCATCCAGCTCCTGCACCACTCAGTTACGCCCAAGTTGTCGCCAGGACGTCCCCAGTAATACCTACGGCAGCCCCACACAGTTACGCCGAAGCCGCCGCTAGACATCAGTCCTTCGAAGCGGCTGTGCCGGCTACATACGCCGACGTCATGCAGAGGCCACGCCTGCAGCCAACGATGCAGTCATATCAGTCGCCACCCCGTCAATCACGTCGTGCGCCATGGGCGGGCCCTGCTCCAGCAAACCGATGGCGCTCACCTGACAACCGCGCCATATGCTTCGCATGCGGTTACGCCGGCCACGTGGCGCGTTACTGCAATCGCGTCCAACCGCCTCAAGTCGTGTCGCCCGCCACCAGCCAGTCAAACCGCACATTTTACGCCCCACCTACGCCTCTCTCGCCGACGTCACGCCAGGCTCCATGTACTCGGCGCTCTCGGTCTCCACGACGTCGCTCACTGTCGCCGATGCGCCCACGTCCGGTCGCACGCGACCAGGAAAACTAGTCGTCGCAGTCCAGGAGGCAAGGGCTGCGACGCTGTCGAACTGCGAAAGCCCTCAGCGAAGCCCAGCGAACGTGATAGACGTGTTTGTCGACGGTGTTCCCACATCTGCCCTTGTCGACACTGGAGCCGCCGTATCCGTTATGGACCAAAAATTGAGCCGATTACTACGAAAAGTGAGGACGCCACTTTCTGGGATGTCTCTCCGTACAGCCAGCTCCCAGAATATTCATCCTACAGCAATATGCACAGCTCGCGTCGTCATTCAGGACGTTCTGTACGATGTCGAGTTCATTATAATTGCTGCATGCTCTCACGACGTCATCCTGGGATGGGATTTTCTCTCCCGCCACGACGCCGTAATTCATTGCGCACAAGCAGAAATCGAGCTCTTCCCGTTCTCAGATCTGACGCCGGCAGACACTTCATCGGTATCGAGCAAGATCCTCGTCAAAGACGATACCAAAGTGCATCCAAACTCGTCGACGGCTGTGTCAGTCGACTGTGCCGGTCTCTCCGACACCATTGCACTCATTTCGCCATCTGACCACGTTTGCACAAGGAGAAGCTTGCTGGTACCTTTCGCGACCGCCCAGGTCACTCAGGGCATTACCGCTATTTTTGTTCACAACCCATCTCCATACATTGTTACGTTGGTGCGAGGGGAATGTCTTGGCAGAGTGGAACCCCTTGAAGACGCACAAGTTATGGACGCACCCGATGACACGCACTGTCCGAGTTCCGGTACGCTCAGTGCTGTTTCCGCGTCCGATTCGTCACCTGCTGATGTGTTTAGGTCCTCCATTGCTGACGACCTCACATCGGTCCAGCGTTCCCAACTTCTGTGCCTGCTGGAAGAATTTCGTTCTTCTTTCGATGTCGGGCAAACTTCTCTCGGCCGCACTTCCGCTGTTACGCATCGCATCGACACCGGCGCCCAACCACCACTGCGGCAACGCCCATATCGCGTGTCTCCGGCAGAACGTCGGGTCATTAATGAGCAAGTCGACGATATGCTTCGACGCGACGTTATTCGGCCCTCGGACAGCCCATGGGCGTATCCCGTTGTTCTCGTTGCGAAGAAGGACGGTTCCGTGCGGTTCTGTGTAGACTACCGACGGCTCAACAAGATCACTCGCAAGGATGTTTATCCGCTGCCGCGAATCGACGACTCGATTGACAGCCTGCAAGGAGCCGAATTCTTTTCATCATTTGATTTGCGCTCGGGGTACTGGCAAGTACCCATGGCGGATGACGCTCGACCGAAGACAGCCTTTGTCACGCCCGACGGCTTGTACGAGTTCAACGTCATGCCGTTTGGTCTGTGTAATGCGCCCGCGACCTTCGAGCGCATGATGGACACCGTTCTGCGCAACTTGAAATGGCACACGTGCTTGTGTTACCTGGACGACGCCGTGGTTTTCGCTCCCGACTTCTCTGCGCATCTCCAACGTCTGCGACATGTTTTGACGCGTTTGCCCAACGCCGGCCTCCAACTGAATCTGAAGAAGTGCCGATTTGCAGCACGGCAGCTGACAATCCTCGGCTACGTCGCGTCCAAGGACGGAATCCTCCCCGATCCGGCCAAACTTCGGGCCGTGGCCGAATTTCCCAAACCTACATCCGTAAAAGAACTGCGCAGTTTCATAGGACTGTGTTCGTACTTTCGACGCTTCATACGAAACTTTGCCACCATCATATCACCGCTGACGAAGCTCCTTGGAAGTAACGGACCCCTAAATTCGTGGTCGTCCGAGTGTGACGACGCGTTCGCAAAGCTCCGTCGTTTGTTGACGTCTCCTCCCATACTACGCCACTACGATCCTACGGCCCCAACGGAGGTACACACGGACGCCAGCGGTGTAGGCCTCGGCGCTGTCCTTGCGCAGCGCAAGCCAGGGTTCCCCGAATATGTCGTGGCATACGCAAGCCGTACGCTTACCAGAGCCGAGAGCAATTACTCAGTCACGGAAAAAGAGTGCCTGGCGATCATATGGGCCCTTACAAAGTTTCGACCTTATTTGTATGGTCGCCCGTTTGACGTCGTCACCGACCATCATGCACTATGCTGGCTGTCGTCATTGAAGGATCCCTCAGGCCGTCTCGCCCGCTGGGCACTTCGCCTGCAGGACTACGACATCCGCGTGCTGTACCTCAATGGACGCCAGCATGCTGACGCCGACGCCCTCTCGTGCTCCCCCTTGCCTGACGACAATGCCCCCTGCTCAGTACCTCACATGGCTGTTGCTTCAATCAACGTTCACACCATCGCTACCGAACAGCGCGAGGATAAATGGATCACGTCGCTGATCGACTTGCTCACTGATCCGTCGGCAACACCATCCACTCGCGCGTTGCGTCGTCAAGCCCACCATTTCGCCGTTCGTGACGACCACCTGCACCGACGCAATTACAACGCCGACGGCCGCCAGTGGCTACTAGTGATACCCCGCAGTCTGCGTTCTGAAGTATGCGAAGCCTTCCACTCTGACCCGCAATGCGCGCACTCTGGGGTATCCAAAACTTACCACCGCATTCGACAACGATACTTCTGGCGTGGGATGTACCGCTACGTGCAGAAGTTCGTTCGCTCCTGCCTCGATTGCCAACGCCGAAAACCTGCAACGCACGTGTCGCCTGCAGGTCTACAACCATTACCTTGCCCTAACCGTCCGTTTGGGCGCGTGAGCATCGATTTGTATGGACCACTTCCTCTGACGTCGGCTGGTAACCGCTGAGCCATCGTCGCTGTTGACCATCTAACGCGATACGCCGAAACCGCCGCCCTCCCAGCGGCTACAGCGCGCGATGTTGCCTCCTTCTTACTACATCGATTCATACTGCGTCACGGTCCACCCCAAGAGCTTCTCAGCGATCGAGGCCGCGTCTTCTTATCAGAAGTCGTGGAAGCCATTCTGAAAGAGTGCCATGCTGTTCACCGCAAAACTACTGCTTACCACCCGCAGACCGTGCGGCCTAACCGAACGCTTTAACCGCACGCTCGGCGACATGCTGTCAATCTACGTCGCCGCCGATCACACCAATTGGGATGCCATTCTGCCCTTCGTCACCTACGCCTATAATACCGCCCCTCAGAGCGCTACTGGTTTTTCACCCTTCTTCTTACTGTACCGAAGGCACCCGTCGCACACCATCGACACGATACTTCCATACAAGCCGGATCCATCTGAGTGTGCGCCTATTTCTGACACAGCCAGGCTTGCTGAAGAGTGTCGCGAGCTTGCCAAGACATTTATGACGCAGGAACAAGAGCTGCAGAAGAGGATTCGCGATGGCACCACCACTTCTGAGCCTACGTTCCTCTCTGGAGCGCTCGTATGGCTCTCGGTCCCTACCACTGCATGTGGCCTCTCTTCAAAACTGCTGCCGAAATACGAAGGCCCATACCGGGTCGTCGAGCGCACATCCCCGGTCAACTACTTGATCGAACCCATCGAACCAGCTTCCGACATGCGCCGTCGGGGGCGCGCATAGTCAACGTGGAGCGCCTCAAGGCCTACTATGACCCACTCATAGTGACGAGCTGTTAGGTCGCCGGACGGCTCCCTTTTCGTACCCGGGGTAATTGTGGCGAAGCAATTGGTACTGTTTAACGGTTGCGTTCTCCAGCGGCTCCTAGTGGGTCATCCTCTTATAAACGCCGCTCGCTCCCGGAGCCCGTGCTTTTGCCTTGACTGTCGCCATAGCGAATTGTCGCCGAGTTCCGTCCGATAAACCGCTTAACAAACTAAATACTTCAGATACCATTGCATTCGTCATATTCGCTATATGCACACTGGTTAACTGGAAGAGCTGCCTCAGTAGGCGTAGGTGTAGGCCGTTGTGCACACGGTGGCGTTGCGTCCGCTTGAACTAGCCGTAGAGTATCTGGATGCGCGCGGTCGTCAAGGCAGCCTACCGAGTCGAACTTGGTAGCGCCATCTCTCGGTCTCCTTGCGAAGCAGAACACAGTAGCGCAGCGGATTGTCTTGGCGTTCAATCACCTAAAGTAGTTCTTGCACCGTGGTCAGAACGCAGTATTACTAGTAGCCACTGGCGGCCGTCGCCTTCGTAATTGAGTAGGTGGACGAGGTCGCCGTGAAAGGCGAATGGTGGGCTTGAAGACGCAGCGCGCGAGTGGATTATGTTGCTGATGGATGAGTCATCAAGTCTTTCAGCGTGTCAATCCACTGATCATTGCGCTGTTCGTTAGCGATTGTGTGAATATCGATGGAACAAAGGGCAAGGTGAGACACAGAGCGGTGGGCATTGTCGTCAGGCAAGGGAGAGCGCGACAGGGCGTCGGCGTCAGCATGCTGGCGTCCGTTGTGGTACAGCATGCGGATGTCGTAGTCTTGCAGGCGAAGTGCCCAACGGGCGAGATGGCCGGAGGGATCCATATGACAACCAGCACAGTGCATGATTCCAGGCATTCCTTCTCCGTGACGGTGTAATTGGTGTCGACTTTAGTAAACGTGTGACTTGCATATGCAACTACATATTCCGGGATGCCCGCTTTCCGCTGCGCAAGGGCAGCGCCGAGACCAACAGGCATCCGTGTGCACCTCCCTAGGGACCGCAGGGTCGTAAGGGCGTAATATGGAAGGAGACGTCAAAAAACAATGGATCTTTGCGAAAGCGTCGTCGCACTCTCACGACCACGAATTGGGGGCCCTGCTGCTGCCAAAGAGCTTCTCAGTGGCGATATTATAGTCGCGAAGTTTCGTATGAATCGCCAAAAGTAGGAGCATAGTCCTACGAAACTGCGCCGTTCTTTGATGGACGTACGTTTGGGGAACTCTGTCACGGCCCAAAGCTTGGCTGGATCGGGAATAATTCTGTCCTTGAACACGACATAGCCTAGTATTGTCAGCTGCCGTGATGCAAATCGGCGCTTCTTTAGATTCAGTTGTAGCCCGGCGTCGCTCAAACGCGTCAAAACATGCCGCAGGCGTTCAAGATGCGTGGAGAAGTCCGGGGCGAAAAGGACGACGTCGTCAATGTGGCACAGGCACGTGTGCCATGTTGCGCAGAACGGTATTATCCATCATGCGCTCAAAGGTCGCAGGCGCATTACACAACCCAAACGGCATGACGTTGAATTCGTACAAGCCGCCGGGCGCCACACACGCTCTCTTCAGTCGAGCGTCATCAGCCCTGGGTACTTGCCAGTACCCAGAGCGCAAGCCGAGTAATGAAAAGAATTCTGATCCTTGCAGGCTGTCCCGGCGTTGTCTGTTCGAGGTAGGGGATAAACGTCCTACGGATGATCTTACTGAGTCATCGGTAGTCCACACAGAACCACACAGAGCCATGCTTCTTCGCAATGAGAACGACAAGAGACGCCCACGGGCTGTTTGAGGGTCGAATGGCATCGCGGCGAAGCATGCTGTCGACTTGCTCGTTAATTACACAACGCTCTGCGGGATATACACGATCTGAACGTTGCCGCAGTGGTGGTTGGGCGCCAGTGTCGATGCGATGCGTGACAGCGGACGTGCGGCCGAGAGAAGTTTGCGCGACATCGAACGAAGAACGAAATTCTTCCAATAGACACAGAAGCTGGGAGCGCTGGACCGACGTAAGGCTATCAGCAATGCAGGAACCAAGTAGTACATCAGCGGGTGATGAATCAGATGTGTAAACAGCACTGAGCGTACGGGAGCTGGCGGAGTGCCTGTCACCCGGTGGGTCGGTAACTTGTGCGTCTTCGAAGGGTTCCGCGCTGTCGAGACATCCCCATCGCACCAACGTAACAACACACGGCGATGGTTTGGTAACAAATGCCCCGCCACGGTGGTCTAGTGGTTATGGCGCTCGACTGCTGACCCGAAGGTCGCGGGATCGAATCCCGGCCGCGGCGGCTGCATTTCGATGGAGGCGAAAATGTCTGAGGCCCGTGTACTTAGATTTAGGTGCACGTTAAAGAACCCCAGGTGGTCAAAAGTTCCGGAGCCCTCCACTACTGCGTCTCTCATAATCATATGGTGGTTTTGGGCCGTTAAACCCCAGATATTATTATTATTGGTAACAAACATATCGGTGACGCCCTGAGTCACTTGCATGGTCGCAAATGGCACCAACAACCTCTTCCTAGTGCAAACGCGATCAGATGGAGAAAGGAATGCGACGGTATCGGAGAGAAAACGGTGCAATAAACTGAGACAGCCGTTGACGAGTTTGCAGGAACTTTGGTGTCGTCTTTCACGAGCACCTTGGTCACAGCCGATAGACTGTCAGCCGGCTTGAAAATAATGGTGAGAGCTTTATTTCGGCTGGTGCGCAATTAATTACGGCGTCGTAGTGGGCGATGAAATCCAATCCCAAGATGGCGTCGTGAGAGCGCGAAGAAATTATGGTGAATTCGACGGCGTACACAGCGTCCTCAATGATGACGCGGGCCGTGCACACCGCTGTCGGGTGAATACTTTGGGCACTGACTGTACGGATGGAGAGCCCGGAAAGTGGCGTCGTCACTTTTCGTAGTAATCGGCGGCTATGTTTGGCGTCCATAACGGATACGGCAGCTACAGTATCTACAAAGGCAGATGTGCGAACGCCGTCCACAAGCAGGTCTACTACGTTCTATGGAATTTGCTGAGGGCTTTGGCAGTTCGATAGCGTCGCAGCGGTTGCCTGTTGGACAACGACGACTATTTTTCCCCGTCTCGTGCAACCGGACGTGGCCGCATTGGTGACAGTGAACGGTGTCGTGGTGCCGCTGAACGGCGTGCAGACGGAGCTGGGCGTGACGTCGGTGACATAAGCGGTGGCGGGTCGCAGTATGGGCTGCTGGAATGGCTGGTGACGGTTGATTCGACTCGAGGTGGCTCCACGCGATCGCAATAGTGGGCGACGTGACCGGCGCATTCGCCCGCAAAGCAGATAGGGTGGTTGTCGGAAGTGCGCTATTGGCTTGCCGGTGTAGGTGCCATCCATGTCCCAGGACGCGAGGGACGGGGCATGATGGGCTGCAGTCGGGTCATATCGATGACGTCCGCGTACGCCGCCCGCACATTCGCTTCGAAGGCCTGAGGCCTGGCGGCTGTTTCGGCGTAAGTGGGGGAACCACAGAAATCGCTGGGAGCCAGGGGCGTAGCCAAGGGGGGGGGGGGGTTGGGGGGGTTCAAACCCCCCAGAAATTTTTCAGTTTTGCTTGGGTATATAGGCATGCACACATACAAACGCACGCACGAACATACATAAAGTATGGCTGACCCCCCCCCTCCCGAAAAAAATTTCTGGCCTACGCCCCTTCTGGGAGCGGTCTGGCTACAACTTGCGCGTAACTGAGCGACGCAGGCGCCGGAGGGGGCTGGTGGAATTCCGACATGACCCCCTCGATTTCCTTCTCAATAGCTCGGCGTAGGGCAAGCATCAGTGTGGTCGACAACTGTTCAACATGCTGCGGGTGAGCGAAGGCCAGTAGAGAGAACTGACGGGCAAATTCCTCGCGCACGAATGACTTCATTTCGGCGAGCAAGAAGGAGTCGTCCGAAATGGCTGACAAGCCAGAGAGATCGGCGTCACGTGATGGAGGTCGACGCGTCATCAGCCGCTACCGTCGCAGCTCCTCGCAGCTTTGGCACAGTGTGGTGACCCCAGTGCGAGTTTTTGGCGAGCAGCATGGTGAAGGCATCATTGTCGATGCCTTTCCTAACGTTCCGGATCTTGTCAGACTCAGACATGGTCGCGTCGGTTTTCTTGCACAAGTCGAGGAAGTCTTCGATGTGACTCGTGAAAGACTCACCGGACTGCTGTACTCGTTTACGTAATTGATCTTCGGCTCGCAGCTTACGAGCAGCAGGGCGGCCAAACACGTCGATGATGGCGGTCTTGAAATCGGACCACGTAGGAAAATCGCATGCGTGGTTTTTGTACCATAGGCTTGCCACACCCGCGAGGTAGAAAACCAGGTTGCTCAGTTGGCCTGCCTCGTCCCATTTATTGGGTACGCTCACGCGCTCTTAGATCGCGAGCCAGTCCTCCACGTCGGTCCCATCTGCGCCAGTGAAGACTGCGGGGTCGCGGATACGAGGGACACCGGGACAAGCGGTCGGAGCAGGGGGCGGCGTTTGCTGAGCGGCGTCTTGCGGCATGGTAGATGGCACGGTACGGGATTGAAGCTCCAGGGGCGTCGAATGGAGACCGAAGTTGTGGCGACGGTACAGCACTCTCCACCACTTTGTAAAGGCGTTTATTGACGGCGGGATTGACGGCGACGGTGCACAACGACGACAGTCGACGGCGCGCAGACTCGCAGACTCATGAGCACGAGCACAAGGGGCGTGCTCTCCGAGAAGAGGCGAAGAGGGCGACCCACTAGAAGGCGCTCGGGAGGACGACCCATTACAGCGTTCCAATGCTTCTCTACAAGGCGTTTATTGGTGGGCACTTGGCGACGATGGACAACGGCGACAGTCAAGGCGGGGTACGGACTCTCAGCACGAGCCGCGTTCTTTCCGAAGAGGGCGACTCACTAGAAGGCGCTGGAGAAGTCGACCCACTGACGAGATTCCGGTCTTCGCTGCGCTGTTTTTATGCCAGTTGCATGTAATGCCCGCGAACGAAGGAATGTGTTACTATCGCATCCCTTGTGGCATAGCGACAGGGCTTCCCGTCCTTGGAATTTTTCCTGGTACTATGGCATTCCCCTATTTCTCCACTGTACGAAATGTACCAGGTGAAGTCTATCGAGCCGCAGCCATGAAGCAGCAACGACTACGCTTGTAGCCACGACATGCGCGCGTCTACGAGCAACCAGGCAGACCAGCGTGCGTGGCAAAACTCATCAAACTGAACTTTACTGAAACGCCAACGTTGCCCACTCACGCGGTGCCCAGGTGGCGCCAATTACTGGTTCCACTCGTTCCCCCATTGACTTCACTTGCTTCCGAGAGAATACTAACGAGGAGGTTTCTTTACTACTCTCGCGTTTTATCTTACAGTGTTGGGCACATTCCCAGGATTTGGGGATATCTGTACGTGGCGCCATCTCTCGGCGGCAGCAACGGCGTCCTGTCATAACTCAATGGGAAATATGCGAAAAAAGTCATATCACTTCAATAAAGCTAGTTATCGAAAATATCTCCTGGTTCTATGCAGCAGAGACCTGCTGGAACATTTTGGTAAAATTGCAGTATCGCACTACAACGCGACTGGCTTCCCAGGACAATTCAACACAGCCCATTAGAAACACATGGAGCCCCATTGTAAAATATTGAGCACCTCGGGAAACCACGCGGTTTGTAGAGCGACATTGTAATTTTAACAGAATGTTGAAATAAGTATCTGCTGTATCGAACCAGGAGTCGTTTCTCATAACTGTCTTTTTTCGTCAGCTACGATTATAGATGCGAGGCATCTTATGGCGGAGTTCAAACCAGTTATGTGCGGCGTGACCACCCTCACTGCGCATGCGCAGACCCTCTCCACACACCTCCACTCCCCCTCTCCGCTGATCGCTTTGCTTGTGCAACATTGTTAAACCTTGCTCCACACTGCCAGATTATGCACTGAGATGTCACGCAATCGATGCTGGAACCTTTAAGTACAGCAGGCCTGCAATTTCCTCTAATTGTTGGTGTTCTAGATTGCAGTAGCGTAGAGAAATGACACCTTCATTCAGCACATGGTCTTTGGTTCAGGTGTATCTATCGGGGGGCGCGCTGCAGACTTCATCTTAACACATCCAAATTCTTTTACTTATTTGCCTCCCAAAATAATAGCTCGCACAGTGATTGGCCTATCACACTGTGTGCAATTGTTATAGACAGGAACAACACTCTTACGAGCGGGATATTGCAGCCACCTAGTGCACTTTCTATGAGTTTTCCTTTAATAACCGCCCACATTGGTCGCAGTTTTACTAGAAGCAGAATGGCAAGAGGTACCAGCATGCACGTATACATTTAGGCTGCAAGAAATCTGCAAACTCTGAACTTCTAGGTACACGTGTATTGTTTGTCAGGGTTGCCATGTCCAGAAAAAGTAGACCTGGATAAAAAGGTTGTAGCCTCCGTATTTGTGAGAGATCTGTTTGAGCATCCACGCACTTGGATATAGCTTCAACCATTACAAAAGATAGTGACCTAAAGAAGACCTCGAAAATGAACATGAAGTCTCGACCGCGGTTTTTCCAAAAATGATCGTGCTGTGATAAGCTCACCACCAGCCGACTTCTCGTGGACTTGACATGCAGCACGGCTTTGCACTTGGTTCACGACGGTGTAATCGGTTTTTGACTACCACGTATATCACCTTGCAATTTTTTTGTTTCTCCAACACCAGGATGCCAAGCATTCAGAAGCTTAACTACACTTGATGTTGTATTTTTGGGTTGACTTCACAAAAACCCCGCAAGATGTATTCTTATTGTAAGTTGAGTCTTCCAGAGAGTGAAGAGTTCCTGTGAGCTCAGAATGAGCCGCGTATGAAAGCACTCAATCTCTCCCTATTTAGAAAACAATTGTAGTATTCTATAATACATCAAGATAGCATATTGATTCACCCTATCTGCAGGCATATCATGAATAGCTTGGCTTCTCGGTAGAAATCCCCTCTCACTGTCGGCATATCTTATTGAGCATCCTGGTTTGTTAGATAAGCATGAATTTCCCGATTGACAGAGTCAACGCCCACATGTACTCGATCTTGCGCGCTCCAATTGATATAGCTACGTGTCAGTACTGGGCCGACACCATTCTAAAGTTGGGAACAGTTTCTTGTTGGTATTCTAATTCACTTATACGAATGCGCTGATCAGAAGCTCTTTCCTTTCAAACAAAGCTTGCTCTGACTCCATCTGTCCCTTTCTGCCCTGTAAGAGTAGTTGATGGAGAGACCGCTGTTCAAATGAAATGTTAGGCAAGAAGCACTGCGAGGGATGCACCGCTACGTACAGAAGTTCATTCGCTCCTGCCTCGATTGCCAACGCCGACAACCTGCAAC
Source organism: Rhipicephalus sanguineus (assembly GCF_013339695.2). Lineage (NCBI taxonomy): Eukaryota > Metazoa > Arthropoda > Arachnida > Ixodida > Ixodidae > Rhipicephalus > Rhipicephalus sanguineus. The sequence continues at coordinate 65,310,727 of NC_051181.1, forward strand.
GCACGTGTCGCCAGCAGGTCTACAACAATTACCTTGCCCTAACCGTCCGTTTGGGCGCGTGGGCGTCGATTTGTATGGGCCACTTCCTCTGACTTCGGCTGGTAACCGCTGAGCCATCGTCGCTGTTGACCATCTAACGCGATACGCCGAAACCGCCGCCCTCCCAGCGGCTACAGCGCGCGATGTTGCCTCCTTCTTACTACACCGATTCATACTGCGTCACGGTCCACCCCAAGAGCTTCTCAGCGATCGAGGCCGTGTCTTCTTGTCGGAAGTCGTGGAAGCCATTCTCAAAGAGTGCCATGAGTGCCCGCAAAACTACTGCTTACCACGCGCAGACGAATGGCCTAACCGAGCGCTTTAACCGCACGCTCGGTGACATGCCCTGAATGTATGTCGCCGCCGATCACACTAAGTGCGATGCCATTCTGCCTTTCGTCACCTACGCCTATAACACCGCCCCTCAGAGCACTACTGGTTTTTCACCCTTCTTCTTACTGTACGGAAGGCACCCGTCGCACACCATAGACACGATACTTCTATACAAGCCGGATCCATAGGAGTGTGCGCCTATTTCTGACACAGCCAGGCTTGCTGAAGAGTGTCGCGAGCTTGCCAAAACATTTACGACGCATGAAGAAGAGCTGCGGTAGAGCATTCGTGATGGCACCACCACTTCTGAGCTCACGTTCCTCCCTGGAGTGCTCGTGTGGCTCTCGGTCCCTACCACTGCAAGTGGCCTCTCTTCAAAACTGCTGCCGAAATACGAAGGCCCATACCGGGTCGTCGAGCGCACATCCCCGGTCAACTACTTGATCGAATCCGTCGAACCATCTTCAGACATGAGCCGCCGAGAGCGCGACATTGTCAACGTGGAGCGCCTCAAGGCATACTATGACCCGCTCATAGTGACACGTTGTTAGGTAGCCGGGCGGCTCCCTTTTCGTACCCGGGGTAATTGTAGCGAAGCCTTCGAACTTTGTAATGGTTTGCGCTCTCCAGCGCCTTCTATAGTGGGTCGTCCTCCTTGGTTTCCCCTGAAAGGACGCCGCTCACGCTGAGAGTTCGTGCCTGCCCCCCGTGACTGTCGCCATTGCGCATTATCGCTGAGTGCCGTCTAATAAATACCCTAACAATATATACATATATATATATATATATATATATATATATATATATATATATATATATATATATATATATATATATATATATATATATAGAAGCCACAAAGGACATAATTCAGAAATACTTTTTGGCGCGCGGAATCAAACGGGCGATCTCTCGCTCCGCAGCGCGCGGCGTTACACGGCTAGGCCATGAAGAGTACAGTCTTTCAGCATGCTAAAGGCTAGCTATTTATATGCAGCATCTACTTCAGCATGCTTTCTTGCTCACCAGCGAGATGGCGTGAAGTGCGCGAAGGGCGCGCTTTAAAGGTCACTGCTCCGCTCGTAGCGTTGCGCGCGCGCGCCTCCATGCACTTCGCCCTACAGGGCGTGGTCGCCTGAGTGCGCGCCTATTTCGTGGAGGGAGGAGGGGGGGGGTTGTATATCTTGTGCTTTCACCGCGATGTCCGCGCTGAAGTTACACAGCGCACGAAGGTCACTTCGCTCGTTGCAGGTTCCGCGTTTGCGAAACGAGCACACTGTTCAAACAGAAATAAGTAACAACTGTGACACTCGATAGTTCGCGCTCGACTTGTGTGCATGTTCTTTTCGTGTGTCCTTTGCGCTTGAGCGACGCGGCGGAAATTTCGAGCTGCTTTCCGTTTTTCGCTTTACATTCCAATTTGTTGCCATCATATTCATTGCTTCGCCGTTGCGGCGAAACTGACTTTTTTTATGTCAATGAAAACGACAGCGACTCAGAGAAGTGAAGAGACTGCCTAAAGCGACCATGCAACTTTGAAACAAACCTTTCTGACAGCCCCAACGAAAGCCTTAAACCGCGAGAGTGTATTACGAAGTTTACCCCTCGCATTCAAGTATAGCCCACGAAACTGTGCCATTATTAGTACCACATCGTGAAAATATCGGACTCTTGGTTTCAATGTAGCCATCGTGCAGGAAACTATAGTGCTCGTGTATTTCAATGCGTGGTACGACATGGCAAGACTGACTCTGGTCCTACATCATATGCTTTGGCACTTTCCGGCAGGAACACGCCGCCAATTCTGGCGCAATGCAAGCACTTTGAAAGCGTGTTGAACAAGTCGGTCAAAAATTTGTTTCATTGTTCTTCCAGTGTACAGGCTCATTTATACCAGCAAATGCGACACATATTCTCGATTGCCGACTTCAATAAAAATTCGCTACACTAACGCGCCCCTTGCCCCTCACTTCAGCTCGGTACCCGCTATATGTAAAATTCCACGCTCTTGGTGCCTCGAAAAAATCCAGCCGCCAATATGGTCGGGGTGGTAGCCTCTAAAGTTCCTATTTGTAGAGCCAGGCCTGCGCGGAACATACACCACAATGATAGCATAAGCCCGTTGCAAACTCTCTTAGGGCGCTTTCCTTAAGTGCAGTTGCGAAGTACCCGCTACGTCAAAATTCACCATTTTTGCGAAATACCGAAGTACCCAATAGCTTTAAAGTGCGCGCTAGTTATACAGTTCACATGGTGTGACGCCTGATGCGATTTTACGCTTCTCGCAAGCAATATTTGTACGCCTGCTAATGACTCCTCGCCCGAGATAGCACCTCGAGATGTCTTTTTCCGAAGCAGTTTCAAGTCCTGGAGTCGTTATGTGATAGAAAATTTCACTACAACACAGAACATCTGGGTTATATTCCGGCTCGAAAAATAATTTTTAAATGCGAAGCATTTCATGACGAACTTCTGCGACTTTGAGCGTATCTATCTATCTATCTATCTATCTATCTATCTATCTATCTATCTATCTATCTATCTATCTATCTATCTATCTATCTATCTATCTATCTATCTATCTATCTATCTATCTATCTAGCCGCCTACGACTTTGAGCTCTCCTGGCCGTTTCATTAATGGGATGTATACCAAAATTGGTATGACACAACATGACCGTATTACGAACACAAATGCGAGGTCATAACATGACAACCATGATATGCGTGTCATGAACAGCATGATTTACATGCCACTGTTTTCGTGCTCCTGCGGCCGTTTCGTTAGTTTGATATAAACCAAAATTGGTATGGCGTGACAAGAGTGTATAACGAACATAAGTGACAGGTCCTAACGTGCAAATCATGCACGCATGTCATGTACAGCATGACTTACGTGCCACGCTCATGGTGCACTCGCGGCCGTTTCGGTATCTTGATATACACCAAAATTGGTATCTCGCGAAGTGACTGTGTGACAACCATAAATAACAGGAGTTAACATGAAAATTATGACACGCATGTTAGGTACAGCATGACTTACGTGCCATGCTCATGGTGCACTCGCGGCCGTTTCGCTAGCTTGATATACACCAAAATTGGTATCTCGCGAAGTGACTGTGTGACAACAATAAATAACAGGAGTTAACATGAAAATCATGACACGCATGTCATGTTTACTGAAAAACCAAAAAGACGCGTACCATCAAGGAAAAAGTAAGGACCGGACAGAAAGGGCGCAAGTTGACTAGCCTGTTCCCACGAATTTCTTCTGCACCGAGGCCCTCCCCGTGTGGGAAGAGGCACGCAAGGCCCTTTGTCGCCTGCTCGGTTGGCGTGGTGTACGAGATCCCGCTTAGTTGCGGTAGGGTATATATCGGCCAAACAGGCCGGTGCATAAACGACAGGATGAGGGAGCACGAACTTTCGGTGAAAAATAAACTTTCAGCACATTTGCCTGTGCATTGCGGTTCCTGCAAGTGTGAGCCTGGGTTTGCCAGTGTTTCCGTTCTTGGACAGAGTAACAATGTCTTAGCGCGTGAAATTATGGAAGCATACTATATTAGAAAGAGGAAAGAATGCTGTGTTAGTGACACATCTGTTGCTCTGCGTGGGGGTGAATTTAGTTTCATCGATTCATTTTTCGGTTAGTTCATCTTGTTATCGCGGGTTTTTGACGAGCGTGTGGGGCGATGTGCGCGCGCAGGGTCGCTGTGGTTATATATGACGGTGATGTTCTGGGAATAAAGTTCGTTGCGAGTGACGCCCTTTCTGTCCTGTCCTTACTTTTTTTACTGTCCTTACTATGCATGTCATGCATAGCATGACTTACGTGCCCTGCTCATGGTGCCGTTGCGGCCGTTTCGCTAGCTTGATATATACCAAAATTGGTATTGCGCGACGTGACTGCGTGAAGAACATAAATAACAGGTGGTAACACGGAAATCATGACGTGCATGTCATGTAGGGTATGATTTAGACGCCACGCTCATGCTGCACTCGCGCCGATTTTGTTAACTGGATATATATCTAAATTGGTATGGCATGACAGGAGTCCGTGACGAACGTAAATATCAGGTCACGCATCGTATATACGTAGCAGAATATATGTTTCATTAGCATGGCATATACGAGATTGTACACTCATGCATGTATGACAATCTCGCGATATATAGCGAACTAGATGTCACGACATGGATGACTTGATTAGCCTCAATGACAAACAAGACGTAGTATGCAGCTCTTTGCTGGCTGCTTCGCACTACATCGATTCCTACATTGCGTGGGATCTGCCGATTATTTTCTTTTCTCATTGTGCGCGATTGCGGCGACGGACACCGATGGTGGCGGCGGACATCGCCACCCAAATACGCCGTTGTGAGCTCAAAAAAAGCTTCCGCTCTAAACCTTAAAGTGTTGACGATCTAGCAGAAATGTGCCCCTTCCGCGTTGTACTCAATAGCATACTTTTCTCGAATCAAAGAAATCCTCTTTCATAGCGACGCTATCTTTTATTATTTTTGTTGTTGTAATATTCATGTGTATTGAAACATAACTGATAACTGCACCCAACATGAAACTGCCGTGTTTTTCAGGTACATGCGTCTACTCCTGGATTCTCATGGCCACATTAGCTGGTAAGACAGAAAAATTAATTATTTTTTTCTCCATAAATCTAGTCAATAGTGGGTAGCATTTGTTCGATCACCCTGTATATTTATATACGTTGCCCGTTCCTATTCACAAGTATAAGGTGGTATTGGAAGGCTTGTTTGTTCTTAATTTTAATTTCAGCGAGAGTGCTCTTAATGACGCATTCACGATCGCAAAATTAAAACAAGACACTTTGCCTCTGTCTGCTGTTTGTGCAATTCAATACACATCGAGGAATGAGCAAATGTGCTTCGTGGTGTAGCACATTTATTTATTTTATTTATTTTTGCATACTGCAGCCCAATTAGGGCTATCGCAGGAGTGGGTTTTCTGTACATCAGCACACACAAGAATACAACTCCTAACAACAAACAAACAAGAATACACTTTTAATAAACAAATCGCAAATAAATACATTCATGCAAATACAAATACAAATTACAACTCTTCATCAACAAATCGCGAATCAATACATTCATGTAACAAATCTTCTAAAGGCAATGATCTAGTTTACCCAGGCAATAGACTCCATTTTTCTATAGTGTGCGGAAAGAAGCTGAATTTAAATAGGTTAGTATGTGGATGGAACGGTGTCAGGTTGAGTGTGTGGCTATTCCTTGTGGGTTTCAGTTTATCAGGAGACAGATATTCGTTAGTTAACGTGTAGCGTGGGGTATTAACAAGAATATGGAGCGACTTTAAGCATTCGAGATCGCGTCGCTCGGACAAGGTTTGTAGACCTAGCGTAGCAAAGTGAGAGGACAGCGAGAAATTCCAGTCGTAACGGCGGAAAATGAAACGGATGGCTTTCTTCTGAACGGATTCTAATGTGGTGATGTCCGATTTTTTATGAGGGTTCCATACGGGGCAGGCATATTCGAGGATGGGACGAATGAGCGATTTATACGTTAGCAATTTTGTTTCGCGTGGAGCATCTTTTAATGTACGATTTAGGTAGCCCAGTTTCTTTAAAGCTTTATTGCAAGTGTATTCGATATGTTTAGACCAAGACGTGTTGGGTGTGAAGATGAGGCCTAAGTGCTTATAATCGGACACACGTAACAGAGAGGAGCCATTGAAAGAATAATCGAACAAAGAAACGGAGCTGCGTTTACAGAAGGAAAGAGCGACTGTTTTAACAAAGTTTATGTTCATTTGCCATGTGGCGCACCATCTGCAAAACTGTGCAAAACAATCATTAAGTAAAATGTGGTCATCATTAGTATTAATTACATTATATAGTACACAGTCATCAGCGTAAAGGCGGATTTTCGCAGACACATAATTGGGCAAATCATTTATGTACAATAAGAACAAAAGTGGCCCCAGGACCGAACCTTGGGGGACTCCGGATGATACATTCACAACAGACGAGTTTGAGGAATTAAAAGAAACAAACTGAGAACGGTTGTTTAAAAAGCTAGCAATCCAGTCAACTAAGGAATAATTGTTAAGAATAGCGTGAAGTTTATGCAGAAGTTTAGAATGTGTAACAGTGTCGAATGCCTTTGAAAAGTCGAAGAAAATTGCATCAATTTGGTAACCAGAGTCTAGAGCGTGCGAAATGTCGTGCGAGAATTCTACAAGCTGGGTTATTGTACTAAAACCTTGGCGAAAACCATGCTGGGCATCACTTAGGATGTTATTATTTTCAAGAAACCCCATGATATGCTTAAAGATTATGTGTTCTAAAAGTTTGCATGATTGTGACGTTAATGAAATCGGGCGATAGTTTAATGGAGACTGCTTGCTGCCAGATTTATGCACAGGAAGAATTTTAGCTAATTTCCAAGTTGAAGGAACAGTTGAGGTGCTTAAGGACTTTTGAAAAATTACGGTCAAGTAGAGGCTCGTCCACTCACAATATCTAAGAAGAAAAATATTAGGAATGCCATCAGAACCAAGAGATTTCTTATTTCCCAAGCGCAAAATTAGGTTCATGACACCGTCGAGAGACACGGAAATGTCATCGACTGATTTATTTGAACCATGTTGAAAGCTGGGGGTGTGCAAGTTGTCAGTAGTGAATACCGATTGGAAGTATTCGTTGAACGCGTTGGAAATAGTTGAGGGGTCACTACATGGGACGTTATTTATAACAACTGTATTTGTGGCAGCTGAGGTGGGCAAAATAGATGCCCAAAATTTTTTAGGGTTGCTTTTCAGTAGATCTTGCAACGTAACTTTGAAATAGAAGTCTTTCGAGGAATTAATTTTGATCCGAAGTTCTTCTTTGGCGAGGTTAAATTCCTGTTTTTTAAGGGGGTCACCGTTTTCTTTTAAACGCCGCAGTCTAGCCAGGTGTAGTATGTCACGCGATATCCAGGGAAGGTGGGGGTTTTTCTTTTTCGTTTTTATCGGGACGAAGCGCTCAATACAAGTTGACACAGTCTTCTCAAAAGAAGCCACCAAGGAATTCACATCATTACATTCGCTGAGGCGTTCGAAATCATCAAAAGAATCTGCCAAAAGATCAAGAACGGACGTGTCATCGGCTCGTGAAAAATTGGGGAATGTAGAATAGACAAAATGGTTGGTACGCACAGGAACAGAAATGGATACTAGAACAGCCTTGTGGTCTGAAATACCATCAGCGACTTCGCATACATAACCATTGTCTAAGAGGAAAGGACGAACAAAAACTAAATCTAAAACTGCATCCCCTCGTGTGTTAGTTTCAACAATCTGTTTTAGACAAAAATAGAGCGAAAAATCTAACAGAACTTTGCTGATTTCTACGTCATAGCCTGTGAGCGATAGAGATGGCCACAAAATACCTGGAGTGTTAAATCACCCAAACAGATCAAACTGGAAGCAGATAAGAAGCGCTCATGCATGAAAGTTGTTAAAGCAAGCAGCTGATCTATGTTCGATGATGGTGAGCGGTAGACTACGCCAGACTATGGAAATGCTTCCAAAAAAGACCTTGCACCAAACAGATTCGGTATCAGGTGGACTGGGGATAACTGAAAATTTAAGATCAGACCTTAAAAATAGTGCGACACCCCCTCCCCTGCCATGACGTCTGTCATTTCTGACGACTGCAAAACGTGGAGGTGTTATTTCGCTATCATATATATGTTCCTTTAACCAAGTTTCTGTTACGCCAGCTATGTGCGGTGAATGGGCCGTGATAAGTGAAAGAAAGTTTGGAAACTTGTTGACTAGGCTTCTGGCATTAACATTTAAGATGCGCAGTGGCTCGTTAGGATCATTCCCGAGGCGTCAAGGAGCATTAGTGGTGACATTAGAAGAAGCTTTTGCTGGGCGAGAATGAATCTTAATGAGGGCGTTAGTGTCATCGTTCCAGTTGTACCTAACTTGATCTATAAACACATGATCAAAACTCAAGCGTACAATGGAGCCATTATCCCGAAAGGGTTTTGATGCTTCCCATATCCTCTTTCTGATAGTTCGTACGCGCGATGAATAGTCTTCGGAAATGCGAAAGTTAGACCCTTTAGGTTTGTAGCCGTTTTTAAGGACATTTGTTTTTTCGCGATAGTCGAGCAGCTTTATGATAATGGGACGCGGTCGATCGGCTTGCCTACGTCCAATCCTGTGACACCTTTCGATATTCGGGCAATCAATTTGCAGATTTCCTTTGAACCATTCAGAAAGGTTAGACAGAAGAAGGTCAGAGGATTCGTCCGGTGTCTCAGCGAGGCCATGCAGCAGCAAGTTATTGCGATGAGATCGGTTTTCTAGGTCATCATTCCGCATAGCGAGTTGATTGATTTAAATTTGTAGCTGTTGAATATCGCTGTTCACTTTACTACCGGTTGCTGTAGAAGGCGTGACGGGAAGCGATTCTAATGCGGAGACACGAGTCTCCAAAGCATCAAACCTAGAATTGACAACTTCATGATGACAACTGACAACTGATGACAACTTCATCTTGTGGTCACTAGCCGAACAATAGCACCGTGTCTGTATTTTAATTTCCAGGTCAAAATTTCATGCGAACGAAGCTATTTTCACTAAATCGTCTGCCCTGCGATTTCTCTGACGGCAGAGGAAGCGCACGAGTGAAGTCGCGCTTGTAGGCAGTGAGCAGACTTATGGAAAACGAGACTGCCAGTAGAGAATAATGAATGGCGGGAAGAGCATAGCTTTACCGACACGCGACTGCGGACCTCCTTATATTGGCTGAGTGCGCAACTGCGCTTCCTTTTATTGCGATAGCAATTACATGGACAGTCTCGACGGGTTTTTTGCCGTTGCCGTCATGTCCCTCCCGTATAAAGTCCAAAATGATAAGACCCCCCCCCCCCGTGCATCGTATGTTCTACCGCGGGTAATAGCACGCGAGTGGGGGCGACGAACGCGGCCGAAGCACACATCAAACAAGCCGGCCCATTTCCAACGCTCGAAGGGTGCATGCGATAGCATCACCCCGCTCGGGAGGCCTGCCGTCTAAACCGACAGGAAACGCCCCGCCCGTCTTTAACGACCATGAAAAGACTCTAGGTTGGGGGGGGGGCAGTTGTCGCACGACTAGCCACTTTGAACTTTGAATCTAAGGGCACGGTCGCGATCGCTGGCGCTCGCGCTATCTCGACAGCCATCATAGCGGGCGGCTCGTATACCCTTCTACGTGCTGCGCTCTCAACGCAATGTGACTATGTCAAGAGCATCACTCCCTGGAGCGGCCGTATTCTCTTACACCAGCGTTTTGTAGTTACGCAAGATCGGATACAAAACAGTCAGCTGCCAGCCCCACTTCGTATAACACTACAATTTAATGCTATCCCATTCATTAATTGCTTCGCCCTTGCGGTGAAACTGAGACTGTTTCGTTTTGTTCTTTTTTTTTCATTCCAAGCATATACGCCTTTGTCGCCAGAAGTATCCCGAAGGGATAGAGGGAGAGAGGACGTCCAACTACCTATTGCTGTATTGAGGGACGCACACGAAGCATCGCACACTAATCTGTCGTTCATGTTGTAAACAGTTTTAGAAGTTTATTTACGATAGCGGTCTTTCTGCGGTATGCTACATGTATTGGACAAAACGCATCCCGTGATAGCGGATGCTATGAGTTTGGGACGCGAAGAAGAGAACAAAGAGAAGGAGGGGGAGGGAGTTCAGGAGCATCCTTGCCCCCCCTAAACTAACAGTGCATGCTCTTTCTCGCCTTCGTACGTCGTCGCAAGCGAAATGCAGTGCTGCCACGGTTTCACTCTTATCTTAGCGTAAGACGCTTTTGGTTAAGAATCTAAGTAGAAAAGGTCTGCAGTTTATTGCGTTCCTGCCTTGACTGTTACTTTATTATTCAGTGTTGCAATCAAAATTAAATACAATCGCTGAAATCTTAATGCTTCAGTAACAGACCATTTTTCATGCAAGCGATTTAAGAATCGCTTGCATAAAAAATGGCCAGTTACGTAGGGTACTGAAGTGAAGCACAGGAAACATGCTTTTTTAAAGAGTAATCTGTATCATAAATTAGTTCCAAAAAAGAGCTCGTTATATGTGCTATTCAAGAGGCCCTTCAGTGTAATGCAAACGCAGCAGTGACGCATTCACAATGTTGTTTGACTCGTGGTTTCGCTTAGCCTTCTCTCATTCAGCGACGCCCAATTGCAATGCACCTTAGCTGTTCATGCACGATGCAAAATTATATTGACAATGCTTTTGTTGGGTTATTATCTAGAGCATAGAATTTGAGCTTAGAGGCCAATAGACTAGCTTCTTTAACGGCCTCAATAAACATCAGGACGTAACCGCAACTTAGCCACGCTGATTACTGTGTCAGTATGACATCCTGCCTCTTCTTCTTTCAGATACGACGTACAGAGAGGATGTCCTGCGGAGATATTTTAACAAGCTTGTTCCCCCTAGGATGAAATTCAATTTGCCGGATCATTATTTTGCTCTCCGTAATCCTTTTGACGTCAAGGGTACTCAGTATAGATTCAACCTAACGGCTGGGAAACTTCGTGTTAAAACCCCCGTTTTAACAATATTTGACGGAAAAGCTTGCAAGATCAGCCGTGCACTGATGAAAACAGTGCAATGCATATTTCCAATTGATGGCTCCTCTGCGAATTACACCGGCAAGTTATCCTACGGGCGACACGTTGTTCAGACGTTCAAAGTGAAGCTTACTGTCGAAGCGTACACGTATGAAAATTCAGGCTGGAGAAACCCTGCGGATATATCTGTTTACATGAGGCCCAAGATGTCTGCAGGTAAGCCCTCTATCCTGGTGACACAATTCTTATTCTGTTCTACTCAGGTGACGTCAACGTGTGTAAGCAAGCATCCAAATGAAAACCTATAGCGGAGTTTTTACCAGCTTAGCTGTTTAGGGGCTCGCTTTCTAAGCTGTCCTTGATGTCACGCTCGCAGCTGGGATCTAGACGACATTCCACGCGATTTCCCCCTGAGTCAAATAGGGCGCCACCACCTTAGAGAACTGAGCGTGGGCGTCAGGACCGCGGCTCGGTGCCAGCCAATAGGCGTTCCCCAATGATTGAGAGAGGATAGTGCATGGAAGGAGAAAGAGAGAGAGCGCTTCAGATGGTCGTTCCCGCCATGGATTCCATTCGTGTAGGAAGCGGGAGTGCGCTCGCCAGTGCCGCCCAGGCCGCACCTTCCCTTCAAACATCCGATACCCAACGCCTAGAACGCAAGCGCGCACTGGCGCGAGAACGTCAACGCCGACGAAGTTCCAATAATCTATCGGTCTTCGCTAGGCAAGCAGCAGCCCTGCGCCAACAAAGACAAGCTGTTCGCAAGCAAATGAAGTGTACAAACGATGCAGACAGTTTCCCACAACGCGATATATACGCAAGGGCAACCCAATAGAGAATACATGTGAACAACAGAGAAGAATACAGCACAATCACAGCTGCGCTGTTTATTCAGATTTCACATGCTTGGAACGGGGTTTAACTGTTTTAAGCGAAATATTATCACTCACAATTTTAATGCCGGCGTCGTACGCGTAAAAAGCTGTGGCGACGAACGTATAGACGTGCGTCCCTCGAAGGTGCGCCGATCACGTACAGTGCCGTCCACTCTTAGGGCGAACACGGCTCAGCGTGGCCGCGCTCTGCGGAGCGCCAGAGCATATAGCGCGGTCGCGCATCGAAACGAAACGGCGCAGGCGCACGGGAACGCGCTGCTCTTGCTGTACTACAGCGAAGCAATTCCGGGCGTGCCCGCACCGGCCAGCACTGCAGCAGGCGATGCGATGCAGTCGCTCCTGTGGGTCCTTGTGCGCCTGCGCCACTGCGCTTTGAAGCGCGGCCGCGCTGGATGCACTAGCGCTCCGCAGAGCGCGGCCACGCTGAACCGTGTTCACCCTAAGAGTGGACGGCACTGTACATGCGTATCTGTATGCGCTGTTTTTCATTAATTGATGTTTTCTCGATCGTGGGTTTGTCAGCGATGATCAGCGGTTTCTCATATGGCAATTTGATCTTTTATCGAGGTCAGTTGCCATTTCATGGTGCCACATTTCACTGTTTCCTGGATATGAACGCATGACCGCTGTTGTGGCTTGTGACAACTGAAGTGTTGCGCTGCCACGCGCGTGGCTAACGGTCCAATTTCCGCCATGGAGGCAGGAAACCGCTAGGAGGGACCATTGTGCAAATAGATAGATAGATAGATAGATAGATAGATAGATAGATAGATAGATAGATAGATAGATAGATAGATAGATAGATAGATAGATAGATAGATAGATAGATAGATAGATAGATAGATAGATAGATAGATAGATAGATAGATAGATAGATAGATAGAAAAGTCGTACGTCGTCTAGTCACACACGTAATTCTTCGCTTGCGCCCATTTTTCCACTAGGGTAACGACTCCCGAATGCATGTTACTGCGTAAGCATTTCTATATAGCGTCTCAAAGAGAAAACTATCTGTATGTTCGTCGGCCACGTGAGACGATCGCCTCTATAAATATATAAATGAAAAAAATTCACTTCGGTGCTCGGGTTGGAACACGGGCACCCACGCACTGAAGGCAAGTGTCTGCCATATATTAATAATATAAATAATAATATCTGGGGTTTCATGCCCCAAAACCACGATACGACTTTGTGACACCTGTCAGCGACATGGGCACTTGAAAGTCTTTTCACAAGAAGACTGCTTTCGAAAAAGAATTTCGCCCGCCGACACACGACCGAAAGCTATTTCCCATTCAGAAGCGGTCCTTTCTTTTTTTTTTTTTTTTGAAACAGTGTTCGTCGATCTCAATCACGGGCGTACACGAGTAGTCTCGAAACCAATGGGAACCAGCAATTATGGACTGATTAAAAAAGGACAAATGCTTATTTTGTCACCTGGGGACATACTGAAAACAAATTTTTCATTGCGTATAAGGTGTAATGAACCCTTCAATGCTTATTTTCTTGTGTACTCTCGTAAGCAGATCGAACGGGTCGGGGATATCACGTGCGGACGCTTAGCGCGTCGCACGCACGGTCATGAGAAGCACACCAACGCCGTTGACTATATCATTGTAGTACACTACACCATTGACGAAACAGCTACGGCACACGCAAAAAAATATATTAAGGCATGTTCGCACTAGTGGTGGCCAGCCTGAAGGAACGTCGGAGCTGGGCGGCCTTCCTTGTCTCTCGGTATTTTCCTCTTTATTTCTTCCTCACTTTCTCTATGTTTTTCGCATCTCTGTTTTTTGTCTGTCTCTTTCTATTTAATTCTCTTCCTTTCTCGCTCTTTCTATCTTCTTTCTTCCCTTTCTTTCTCTCTCTCCCTATTTATCTTCCTCTCTCTTTGTCTCTCTCTTTCTTTCGCTTTCTGTCTTGCTCTCTGTTTTTCCATCTCTTTTAGTGTCTGTTTCTTTCCAGCTCTTTCTCTCTCTCTCTCTTTCTTTTATTATCTCTCCTTCTTTCTCTGTTTGTGTCTGTTTGTTTCTATTTCTTTCTCTCTCCCTATTTCTTTCTCTGCCTACCTTTTTCTCTTCGTTCCCTTTCTCGTTATTTCGCTTTTTCTTCCTATCCATCTCGGACGAAAACGTCCGAGATTGAAGACCACGAGACACATGCATTGAAAAAAAAAACCTAGAAAGACGCATGCGCACTCACCAAACCTTAACATTGAAATCACCAAGCCTTAACATCGAAACCCAAAAGGAAGCAAGCGCCATCAAAATTAAACAGGCCGTCAACGTCAAAACAAAAAATAGCCTTACTTACTCCATGCAACAGTCAGCCACATGCATGTGATCCCGTCGTGCGTCGGCATATTTTCAAACTCTGGCAAGAGATAGCTGGGGCACCCTGCTGTATATTAATCTTTGCGCACCAGTATCTCGATTATTCCTTTCTAACATTGAAGGAATTGTTTTGTGGATTAATGTGCTGCCAATTTAACTCGCTGCTGAATTAATGTATCTTGCCTGTTCCTTGCAGGGAAAACACGTCTCGCAGCAACCGACATATTCGTTACGGAATTTATAGTGAAAATAACCGTGAAGCCCGACTTTCGCAATTCCTCAGTGTTTCACGGCAACAGCACAATCATCAACAAAGTCTACGACGGTTTTTGGGACTATGTGTATAGAAAGAGCAAGCCAGATATGCGAAAAGTAGCGAGAGACTCCTACGCTAGACAACTGGCCAAGAACGCAGAAAAAACACCGATAATTGAGTGGTTGTTCTGGAAACAGTGAGAAGGAGCATGTAAATCGAAACAAGAATGATGAAGTGTCACCAGCTGTAGAATATCCAATAAAATTTAATGAAAGTGCGGAAAACGGCGTCTCTTAATTCATACTATGTCGCAATGAAACCGACACAAGCTTGCTAAGCGCTGTGGTGTATCCAGCCTTTTCTTTTCTTTTTTTTTTTTTAGTGGCGTTTGTGCTCCGACCGGGTTGAAGTGGGGAGGGCGCAATTTCAGTGATGTAGTTCGCGCGTATCATTATTTTTACGCATAAGTATCTCTCATTTTGACAAATTGTTTCATATAAAGAAGCACTAGGCACAGCCACATTATCTGGGGAAAACGGTTACTTTGAGTCTACGGCTGTAAGAAAACTTCTCCAGGCAAGCAGGCTGGCATCGCTCTTTATAAACCGGCATGAAATACGGCGCAGATACGGGTTGCGCGGAGTTCAATAGAGTGCGGTAGTAAATAAACGATCTCTAGGTCGCCAGCATAACATGAGGCGTGTTGGTGATACCACAACAAAATGTGTTTCTATCAAAATATACCACGTTGGTCGGCTGAATATACTAATCTACATTAACTGTGCCTCCTCGCTTGGCCAGGCTTTTACCCTCTCACCTCTCTCTTTCCCACCTCTTACTATTCTATACCATACATTAATATGCGAGCTCTCTTTTTTTCCTATCTCTTTTTTTGTGTTCCTGTCTCTCTTGTTTTCTCTCTACTCCTTTCTATCTACTTCTCTCTTTCGTCCCTTTCTTTTTGTCTATTTTTGCCTTCCTTTCTACGTCTTTCTTTTATTCTCTCTCACTAGTTGTACCCTCACCTTGTGTCTTTTTATCTGTTTCTTTCATTTTTTTTCAGCTATTCCTCTCTTTCTTTCTATCTATTTCTTTCTCTCTGTCTCTTCTCCTTCTCCACTCCATCCTTCCCACCTCCTCACCCTCACGTCTGTCCTCTTCAACATCACTTCCATTTCCCACCCCTTGTTATACTATACTATACTATACTATACTATATATAGCCGAGTGGTTAAGTCGCTCGCCTTCGTATCGCGGGTACGCGGCTTCGAATCTAGCCTCACTGGGAAAATGTTCCCCCAACAATTTCTCTTTTTGTACCTCTATTTCTCGTTCTTTCTTTCTCTCTATCTGTACTGGTTCTCTCGCCCATCAGCGCTATTGTATCCCGCGCCTGAGAAATCGGCGCGCGTGTTCTGGGAGCAAAACAGAAGATGAAGCAGACGACGGCGATCAAGAAGGGGGCGTAGAGAGCGCGTACCGGTGCGTGATGATAATTTTTCTTGACTCTGCACTGACTTGAAGGGACACTAAAGACAAATATCAAGACGACGTTGATTGTTGAAACAGCGGTCCAGAAACCTCGTAGTGCTACTTTTGTACCAAAGGAGGGCTTATTTTGAAACAAAATAACATTTTATAGGTCCGCATCGCGTTAGCGTACTTCAAATCACCCGCCTGAAAGTGGTTTTTCTTACGTCACTGCTGCCGTGCCCAACGATTACCGCGCGGCGGTGTGCCCTGGCGGCGTGCACCATTCGGGCATCCCGCAACATCACATGCATGCAGCATTTTGTCGTACTTTCTGTCAGAGCGACTTTCACGAGCGCGCAAAACACACGATGCAGTATGCGATAGCGAAACTACCAATGAGACGGTGCCGGGCGAAGCGCAGTTCGGCGAGAACGGAACTTTTGACCCATGTGCGCTGGCGACGCCAAAGAGGTTCTTTTTTCTGTGAATCAAACAGAAACGACCAAGCGGCATTTTATTACGTCTCTTGATGCACGGAAGGTTCTTTTTTTTATTGCAGCTAGTTTGAATACTAGTGAATAATTGTAGTCGGACCCCCTCACGTCATCGGGATCACTTCCAAAATGTCCCACTCGTGGCGCTGATCGCGTGATACCTACATTTAGCTTAATTTCGCGGTATGTAGGGCACTTCTGTTGATAATATTCCCCTTTTAGACGTTGTCATACATTGAGCTTTCACTGTCACATGAATTGTTATTTGCCTTTAGTGTCCCTTTAAACAGCTCCGCTGATAAAATACGCACCGCCTACACTAAGTGGCGCAAAACTGAATCACAGCGTAGCTGGTTCTTTGCTAGACAGTCCCTGCTCTGACTGGTTAATCCTAGCCGCTGACATGCTAAAATGCGATAAAAACTTATCCCTCTTTAAGCCGATATTAAGCTTAGTTTAGGTTTGGCAGTACTTACTTTGCCTTAACTAGGCTTATCAAAGTTGTAACTAGGCTCAACGTGGCAAAGGCAAGCTGTGTTGAGTTTGTGTTCGGCTACGCGGCATATTCATCCTCGATCAGTATCGATTGACTATCGATTGGTATCGTTTGGTCATCGGCGGTGTTGCGGAGTTGCCACTCCGGAATCATTCCACATTTTCGCGACCCCGGAATTGAATGGGAATGGAATGGGGACAACCCTTGGAGGAATGGAATGGAATGAAATTAAGCGCCTTTTGCACGGAATGGAATGGGAATGGAATTACGTCTTTTTCCGAAAATAGAGCATGTTTTCGTCTACGCGCTGTTTTTCAAACTTCAAACTTCAAAAATTAGTAAGTCAGAGCCTCGAACTTAACAGCAAAGCAGCATTTTTAAAAATGGCTTGGCTGATTACAAGCACGGTACATTTTTAAGCATCACGCCCACTAAAATTCTGTCGTTATATAGGCTGTGTTGCTCCGAACTTTGTCACTATTCTTCGCGTAACAGCGTTTTTATGCCGTTAGTATCCGTCGTCGGAACTACAGCGACGGCATACCCCCCCCCCCCCTTAAGTCTTCTTGGTGTTCATCTGCAACAGCCGAGCAGATGCTTTCTGCTGTGCTGGGGAGGGGGCCTCTTTTGTTAGGGCAGGACAGCGCCAGCACCGTCGCGAATGCAGAGGGAACTTGCGCAGACACGGTTAAGCCCCTGCCCTATTGGACAGCGAACGAAAGCTGCTCTCCCCTGCTTTCCCCCCTCGCAAAGGCAGTTTTCACTGTGAATGCAACGTCGGCTGAGGTGGAACTCATGTTTTCCAAGGTATATGTAAACTGGTAGCGTAACTTCCGTAGAAGCCCACGTGTCAAGCCGGTGGCTAGTTGTTGCAACAGTCGCCATCTATGTGAGGAGGGGACAAACAAAATTAAAAAAAAGAAAAAGATGACGTCACAACCGGAAGCGGAAATGACGTCACGTTTTAACGCGATGGGCGCGAAATTATGAAATTTTTTGACAGAGCGCCGCTTCTTACTTTTTTTTATAGCTGCATGTTCTTTTTCTTATCACTATGACGGCTCCATAATGGAAGCCTGCAAGATAACGGGAAGACGAAAAAGACAGATTTGATAAATAAGGTGTATTTTATTGGCGAAATATTGCAGTTGAACAGGATATTACCCCAATATATATAACACAGAAATCAGAAGTAGCATAACAATTCAACGTGCACACTGTGATGGTGCAATGTGGGCCCAGGATCCGAAATAATTCAACCGGCAGTCAGGTGATTCTGTACACACAACACAGACTTTAACACAACCGATAACTCTGACGATTCACACACAACACACTACAGCATTCCTTATTTACATCCTAAACGTCCTACGCGCCTCGCACACAAACTGTCCTACTCGCCGTTATGAACTGTTGCCGCTGCGGCGAGGTCGGTCGTCACCGGTACTCCTTGGGCAGTCAACAGTCACGTTGCCTTGACCGTGGCGAGGTGGTAGTGGTGGTGATGATGGCACTGCAGGCCGGTAGATCACCAGGCCACTGCAGCGCAGGTTAGCTGCCCGTCGCCAACATGAGCCGCGGCCACCTCGTGACACCACTCGGGCCCCAGGACCTCAGGCCAGGTCTCTGTGTCAGCACCGGGCACAGAGCGGGAATCAGGCTCACCAGGTCCACATGGCTGCCGGACGCCTGGTTAAGCGATGTCGCGACCCGAACCGTTCCAACCGTGTCGCGCTCCAACTCCTCGAGCCGCACGCCCCGCTCGCGCTTCCTTTTCGTCGTCTTCCCCTCCAAGGCGTTTCGCAGAGCAGAACTGTCGTTCCCTCTTCGCCCCGTCACGGGCCACACAATCCACATCATCACACACACAAACCTTGCACACGTGTTGCTCTTGCATCCGTAGACAGCGCAGCGTTTCTTCGCGTAGCGTGGCGGACTCATCATCCCGAAGGGCGACAGCACGCCGGCCGTGCGCTGGCAAAACAGTCACTGAAACTGTTCTCGATGGCTGCGATGGGCTATATTACCTTCTGCCAAGTAGCACGACTAGAAAACAACGGTTATGCGAGGAAATATCTACGGACGACAGGCACAAACCTACTGCGCAAAAACGAGCGACGACGTTTGCATCTCAAGATGCGCAAAACCGTTGGCCCATGTTACCAGACTGCCTGCATGTGCCCGCTGTTTCTGAAAATAAACGAAAAAAATGGCCACTCAACCACATACCGAAGACTAAAATTTGATTAAAGTAATCTACTAATTTAATTCGTGACAAATAAATTTAAAACTAATGAAAATAAACGCTTAATTAATTTTTTGTTTTCATTATTTGTCCCCCCCTCACCTAGTAGCGCTTTAATCGTCACGCGGGTGTTGATGTTTGTCGCAATAGGTTTCCGACCACTTTTCGTTCCGATTTTCGCGACCTATTTAGATTGACCTTGTGTTTTCTACGGCATCCCCGATAATGACAGCGAAGCGAAATTGGCTTTCAAGCACCTCTTTCGAGCGGCTCATGTTTGTGAAGCGCGCAACACATATATATAGTTACGTAGACGCAATTGCTTTATGTCTTTTTTTTCTTTTTAGAACCAACCGTTGAAGCAGCCGTCATTCAAACTTCGGGTCTTAAAACCTAAGTGGCGACGCGCCCATTTAGCTCATAACAGTTTGTTGCAAAATTTCGATGAATAAAATCAAGATAAAGCTTCTTTTTGCACCTTGCACTGCTTGCGGCCTTTATTGCAGCATTTAAAAGTCACGAGGACGCCTAAGCACTTTTTATGACGTAGTGATCGCCAAAGAACTAGTGACCAATTGCCGGACGTATTGTTGTTGTTGTAGAAACATTTGTTTGAGCCGATAAAAATAAAATAAAGGTGGGTGGCCTGTTCAGAAAGCTGCGAACGACCGCTGCTGCTCTAGCGCGGGATGTCAGGCGAGTCTAGAGCTGAAAGCTGGTCAGCCCGCGCTCCCACTGTTCCGGGGTGGGATCATTTCAATTCAATATTATCGTTAAGCTATGACTCGGCACATACCCGTGTTCGCATCGCCAAGCAAAGAGGGCATTGGGGAGGAACGTATTTTGCTACACCCTTAATTGCTACTACTGTAATATCATGCTCAAATTAGCCGTGTAGGCCTGGTACATGTTTTTTCGAAGTCGAAGGCGGCGACACATTCTCTATGTCAGTTTAGTGCCTGACAGCAGTTTAGTGCCTGACACACGTAAATAACCTTTGCGACAAGGAAGACATTGATACCTGTGCACAGGCGAACATAAAAAGTTCTCCTCACCCCATCCATGCTTGCGAGGCGCGCTTCACAAGAGTGAGTCCTGAAGAGCAGTGCGGCCCAGTGTTCCGTATTCGATGCAAAGGCACAAGGCAAGGGGCCCTAGCGGTGCACTGTTTGAATTAATACCAGCAGACCTAGAGGATTTTGTTCCCCATGAACCAAATCTTCGTTTTCTCCATATTCACGACCGCTTCAGACGCGTGGCAAATCTGCTTAGTCTTCTTGAACACTACTTTTGTCAGCATAAAAATACGCTACGTCGTCATTTTAGCACTAACACATTTAAGTTCAAACGCGAAATTACTAAATTACGAAATTCCGATGTGTCTGTTCATGTCACATTGATCGCCGCGGACATACCAATTTTGGTGTATATCAATTTAGCGAAACGGCCACGAGTGCGCCATGAGCATCGCATGTAAATCATGTCGTACATGTGATACATGTCATGATTCTTATGTTACCACCTCTCATTTACGTTCGTCGTACAGTCACGTCCCGCACTGCCCAATGTGGTGCATATCAAGCTAGCGAAACGGCTGCGAATGCACCATGAGCGTGGCATGTGAACCATGACATGCATGTAATAGTTTTTCATGTTACCAAATGTTATTCATGTTCTTCATACAGTCACTCCGCGCAATAGCAATTTTGGTGTATATCAATCTAGCGAAATGACCGCGAGTGCTCCATGAGCGTGGCATGTAAATCATGTCGTACGTGACATGCAAGCCATAATTTTCATGTTACCACGTGTCAATTATGTTCGTCATACAGAAATGTCTCGTCAGACCAGTTTTCGTATATATCCGTTCATTTAAACGCCCGGTGGGGCCCCGAGACCATGTCGTGTAAATCATGCTGCACATGACATGCCTGTCATTATTTAAACGTTAGGACTTGTCATTATGTTCGTCATGAACTCTTGTCACGCCGTACCAGTTTTGGTATATATGAAGTTAACGGAACGGCCGCAGAGCCCAAGGTCGTTGAGTGTAATTCATGCTGTTCATGACATGCATGCCATGCTTTTTATATTCTCACCTGTCATTTATGTTCGTAAGACGATCATGTGATGCCATACCAATTTTAGTATACATCTGATTAACGAAACGGCCAGGAGAGCACAAAGTCGTAGGCGGCTAGATAGACAGATACGCTCAAAGTCGCAGAAGTTCGCTAAGAAATGCTTCGCATTTAAAAACGCGCCGTTGCTGCGACCGTCCCATTCGGCGCGTTTCCAATAGAAGTGAAATTCCGTTTAACACACCGCGAGGTGGTGGCTTCGCCCAAGCCTCGCTCATAGCGTCCATCCATATCGAAAAATAGCTCTCCGACGCTCGCCTGGCTGTCGCACCGCGTTCCCCGCTCGCCCTGTGAAAATTAACTGCCACGCGTAGCGCGTAGCGTCTTTCTTCGCGTTTGACGACGCTTTGGAGGAGTGCATACCGAGTATCAGTGTTTATTATGCGCTTGTTTATGCCATAGTTGCGCGGGATTCACCATATGCGATGTCCCCAGGCAGCACAGAACGGTGGGCCGATGTCGGCGATAGGCTGGCAGTTCCTGGCCCATGAACGGACCATGATTGACAACGTGCCGCCAATATTGGCTGTGCCAGTCTAATGGAGCGCCGATGTTGGACCAGCAGTGACAACGTGCCGCCAATAATGGCTGTGCCAGTCTAATATAACGGTAACGTTGGGCCAACATTCAGAACGTGCCGCCGATATCGGCTGTGCCAGTCTAATAGAACGGACATATTGGGCTGAGTTATACAAGCAGCAGCCAATATGGGCTGAGCCATCCAATTAAGCCGGAATTATTGGCCTGTCGTTCGAACGATATTGCCGACGTCGGCTAAACATTCAACTTCGTCGGCGTAACATCGGTCCGTTATGAGCCAATTTCTGCGCCTACTGCTGTTTGGTGCTCTTCGGTGGTCCCACTTCACACGCCGATTTTTGAAGTCCGAGAGATGTAATCTGCCGGACACAACATAAACATATTTTGGTCATTAAATCATACACAGCTCGTAGATATGCATGATCGTTGGTTGAACTAGCGCAAAGACTATTTAACTGAGAAAAATTTACCCATTTTATCACCTGCCAGGCGTCCGATCCGGTGCTTCGCTATGAAGCAACCGCGAATCCGGCTACCGTACGTAACGCAACCGTAACGGTGCGCTGGACGTCGGATGGGACTTAAATTGTATCGTGTCGTGTGTCCTGCTTTGCTGTCACCGCGATCGATTAGGCTGTCTCGCGTTGTTCACAGCGCAGTACCGGTTAACGGCTTCCCACTTGTAGGTGCTCGACGTGTGCGAAGTGAGAGTTACGCAGTTGATCGAGTTAGAGCGTTGTGGTGATTGAATCGTATAATACGTGCGGTTGCCGTAACCTGACACGTATACCCACATAGTATGTTGACGCCACGACCACAGAAGTCAACTTCAACGTCTTGAAATGCGTGTAGCGCGGTGTGGCGGAGTGCGTGGGCGTCAAGCACCTTGTGTACGCGCCGCATCGTAGCGAGATCGAATCTCGGCCTGCTAGCTTTTCTTTCGTGTTTTCTTTGCTTAGAATAGGTTGTTTACACCCTACTCTACCCAAAACAGACGGCCCGCGCAGCACGACGCGTAAAAAAACGCTTCCGAGACTTTGTACGTGTTCTTACACTGAACATAGCACGCCAAACCTAAATAACAAAAAAAGGAAAAAACGCGTGCATGCGTCCACGAAACCACTTTGATTAAAGACAGAGCCAGTAACGCCCCCCCCCCCTTTCCTTTTAAATCGATGGAAAGAGGGGAGGAAAGCTGGAAAGCTGTTGCCTGGAAAGCTGTTGCCTCCATCAAGAGCGGAAAGTTTTATTTTAGACGTAGCTGCTATCCATTGTTATTATTCTTTCGTTTCGTGGTGGGGCGAAGGCTCGCTGTTTTTCGGGAGATTTGTGGATGTACCCATACAATTGGAAGGATTCGTCAGAATTCGCGGGAGTCTCCCAAAAAATCGGGATAATCATTTGGCAGCTGGTGCCAGGCCTTGTCCACCGCACTGAAAGGGAAATGTTTATGATTAAATCTCGAAAGCTACGATTGTTGCAGTTACTGCAACCAACAAGCTGGCATAAGTGACTGTTTACAGCACTGGAGAATGTTGCCTGTGCTGTGAGCAACAGTGAATTTGGGCATGCGCTCTGTTTAAATTTCTCTCTCTCAGTGTCTGAATATTTCGATCCTATCCTTATCTTTCTAGTTCCCTGCCTCCAGACTCAGTGTAGGTGAGCAAAAAGGATTTTTGTGCTCATTAACTTGTTTACTTGATTATCACATCTCTCTATGCAATTCTGTGCTGTATATATGTGCCTGCAGAAGCTTCTAATCGAGTGAAACAGAACTAGATACGAGGGTGAGGAGCATGTTGGTGCAAGCCAAAGTAGCTGCAGGCGCATATCACTTTTGCCGTATTGTCCTTATATCTTTGTGATATAATATATGCTGCTATGCACACATAAAGTCCTCATGGGGTCTTCATATTCATATAGTACAGGAACATGTTTCCCGCAAGACTTAATTTGTTGAACTGCATGCAACAACCATTTTCACCTTTACTTTCATAGTACAGATAAGATATTGAGCTCATCTGTATTAGTAAATTTTAAGATGGCCGATGTTGTTAGAGAGACAGTTTAATTTATGAGCCACAGAAGACACAAATATGCAAGATATGCACTTTGTAGTTAAGGCCGGTTGCATAACCAGGGCAGTGGTGTAAATCATAGAGAGGTCAAGGGGGTCCTGACCCCCCTTGTATTCAGGCTCGACACCCCTTCCAAGTGCCCCCCTCTTGAGATTTATCCTTGAAATATCATATTTCAAAGGTAAATATGTCAATTAAGCAATTCAATTGCTTGACAGATAAGCATAGTGCACTCTCCCTAAAATCAACTCTGAAATCTGAAACCCTTCCAGTGAGTAGAAACAAAGTACTACAAGAGGGAAAGCTGTTTTTGGTTTCAAAAGACACTGTAGATGTCATGCTTGCTTACATGATACGGGCGACATCTGACGTGCCGAAAATGTTTATTATTCTGGCCTTTGAAGTGCAATGTGAAGGATCCCCGATCAGCTACCGTTATTTATTTATGTACACGATTGGGTAGAAGATTCTGACAACAAAGTAGTATGAGTTTGATTTCTGAAATATAATAGTGCTATTAAAAAAATCTCTGGTTAATATAAACACGCTTTACAAGAATGATTCCATGGGTAAATCGTGGGATACTAACAGGATATACGGTAGGAGGTGAAGTTAAATAAAAGTATTTCCTTTACATGTTACAGTAAAAAAGCGCTAGCATTTTCATTGGATGGTTTAACCCGAATGACATGTCAGCTATACCATATAGCTGACGTATGCTACAGCCAGTGGCGGATCCAGAGGGGGGGGCGGTAGGGGCGATCGCCCCCTCAATACCTGTATCAGCCCCCCCCCCTCCCATGCCTGCAGTGCCTGTCGCCCCCCTCCTTTAGCAAGTTGCTTCGGTTGCCATTTAACAAAAGGGGAAAGAGAAACTTGTCCCCGCCCTCTACCTCTCTCCTCAATACCCTACCACTCCCCACAACAAACACACCACAACAAAAAGAAGAGCCTGTCGGCCACTTCAGCAGTTCAGGCACAACACTGAAATACTTCACAAATACCTTCAACGCCTTTCTTGCACGATAACGTTAGGAGTGTACGCAAATGCTGGAAGTACCGATGGAAAAGAAAGCCATGACGCATATCTGGCTCATATTCCATGCACTGACAGAAGAAATTTGTGCTAGGATCCTGAACTATGGCTTCGGTACATCTCTTGAATGTGCCCTCAAGAATGCTGAAGCCAAGTGGACGAGACATGACTGCAGACTGCATCGCCACAAGTTGAACACGTTAACCACCAACCACGTATCCATGCTAGAGTGGATGCCGCAAGGAATCCTGAACACCTAACGCCACTGCCTCTAACTCATCATTCCCGAAACCTCGACCAACGTAAGATTCTGCTGACAAACTGCCATCCCTCACCAAGTGGTGAAACAAGGTTACCCCGCCTAGCTTGAACCACCTCATCGTAAGGTGGTTCAATTTTTTTGGCTTCCATGCTTATAACACTGTCTCGCCGAATTCCCCGCTCTAAGCTCACCATGTTCATCATGGCTGGGAGTGTGTTGTAAAGTGAACGAGAAAGAGGACATTGGCGGGAGTGCGCACACACAGTATTTTTCGAACATGGTCATTTCTGACTGGCTTTCGCGTCTGTCCCTTCCATACTCACGTTGATATTCTAATGTTTTTGCACTAAGCAAAAGGCGCGAATGACTGATAAATTAAGAGAACAACAAAGTATGCGCGCAAGCTTTCAGAAGGCTTTTCATTATTGCAGCATTTACAATGTGCTAGAAATAAAGCACTAAAATGGTCCTCCAATGACATTGTACGTCTTTTAAACAGAAATATTTATACTGTGTTTCTGCTATCTTTCCGCATGTGTGGAAAGAGCCAGGCTTGCTTCAGTAAAGTGAGGCTTAGATGCTGACATGCTGAATGAAGATCAATGTGCTCTCTAGTATAGTCACTCTCAGATTCAGCTCGCACATTCCTCGATTGATACAGCCTTTGTTACTACGTAATGCTGTTTCTTGCTGTAAATAAGTTCTTAGATATGAGAAGTAACAACACTATAATCTCTTGAAAGAGTGCTAGCAATATTTGAAACCATGAATATAGCTGTCAGCAACAAACTCAGTTTGTTGTACTAAAGCTTCTGGGAATCTGAATAGCATTATTGTAGTGTGCTGGAATTACGTGGAAAGAACCAATTGAGCAGCACTTGAGCAATTAAGGCAACAGTGAAGTCGAAGAGACCTCGTACTAGTGAATTTTCCCATCAGCAAGTAGAGGAAGAGCTACTACATGTGAATATCCTGTGTACACAGTAAGCTTTTTGGGTTCTATAGCTGTGCTAAACCAGTTTCAGAGTTGCTGTGTGACCAAAAATGCCTCTGAAATTGTTTGGAGTACTGTACGTCTGACATGTGGCGGGCTTCACAGCATTTGTCACATTATAAGATATCAAGGACAAAATGCTTGAACACTGCTTTTTGCTGTTCATGGGCACAAGTACCATCTTAATCTTTATTTTTTTTCAAATGTGGCTTTACCTTCAGTGTTTATGATGTGGGTCAGTTGGGAAAGACGAGCACGACTTAGGACCATGAGCTTGTTGAAGTATACAAATAAAACAAAGCTCAAGATGTGTGAGCATGCCATCTTTTATGCCTACTGATAAAAAATGTAGTGCCTGAACCTTCTTTGTGTGAGAACTGGTTGCTGGAATCAAGCTCACAGAAAACACAAAGTTGCACTTTCTTTTCAAAGCCACTTAAAGAGTGCCACAGAAGGCCACAGAAAATTAAATTAACTTCTTCACTCTTATTGTGGCACTCAAGAGCTAGCACATTTGCAAACCCCTCCACAACATAGATTTACTCAATGGTATGAGATATAACTTAAAGAAATGATTCAATAATTTTTATAGCTATCATAACAAAAGTGTCACAAACACAGTTGTGGGTTATGCATTTTTTCTCACACCTAAATGATTATTTCAAGATACCAAATGTGGTGCATAAATGAAATACAGAAAAAGAGATTTTCCAGAATCTTGAAGAGCTGATGCCGTAAAGATTTTTTTACTGGCTTTACTCAAAACAGGTGAACGTGCAGTTTTAACCATGGCCTCCTGCAGAATGTTATTGATTCTATGAAGTAGGATATTTTCCCTCTTTCAGGCCATTTGTGTACTAATGACGACATCCACATAATAGTGATACATCTGTCTTGTTTCCATGACATATTTGAGTAAAGGTTACTCAAAAGAAAAGTTTTGTGAAGTGAGCGCAGCATGTCACAGATGACGGACGGTTTTCATCCTGCATCATTTCATTAAGATATGTGCAGCACTCAAGTTCACTGCTCACATATGTGTCCTTCTTCCTGTGCGCTATCCCTGTAGGTCAGAGCTTCTTCATGATGTCAGGTATACGAGATGTGTAGTCACCAGCAGGAATGTGGGCTTGGTGTTGGTCAGACTCAAAGAACTTAATAACTGGGCAGACCTACAGTCATGCCGTAAACAGGTCTTACAGTGCTTCAGCCAATATGTCTGCCTTGAATGTCATGCGTATATGTTCCATTCCATTGCTCATTGGGTGGTAGGTCGTGGTCAAATAAGGTAGGCTCAATTTGGCTTTCTGTCTCTGTTTTGATGGAGGACGACATGCCAATTTAAAGTGACACAGCCAGCGGCTGACAAAAGCGGGAGCAACAGTTGCAGCTGTAATGTCTGGAGTCGGAATATATTCCATGCAACACTTGAAACATGCAGTCAACACGAGCCAACAAGTTTGGCTTTGGTAGGGTGGCAATGGCACGATGAGGTCCACAAAAATGTGGTCGAATCAAGTGTTTGGGCCTGCAAACATATCCAAGAATGTAACAGTGTGACTGAATCTTGAAGTGCTGCAAAGCGATCAACACACACGAGTCTGCTGGTGGAACACCCACGTGATGCTACATCATATGAAATCTACCGTGAAAAGCTCTTGGATTGCCCAGATACTACTTGGGTGTGAAGGATTCTCTAGTGGTGTGAAGTCTTAATGATGATTGCAAGTGGGCATAATTGGTCAAGGCTTGTGTCACAACATGTGTCACAACAAGCGTCTCCTGTTCCTGGCAAAGAAACCACTGAAATTCTAGCAACGTTGAAGCTTATAATTCTTGTACATGCCAGAATTTCTCGTCATCATGTCAAGCAGTTGCCACTTTTTTGAGGTCTATTCCTCTGAGACAGGTGACAGCATTAGTTGGGCAACGTGTCAGGGCATCAGTGACAATGTTGTCAGCTCCCTTGATGTGCCTAATGTCTGTACTGAATTTCGATATGTACGACATCTGCTGCAGTTTGCGGGTAGTGTGGACACCACCGTTGCGACTGAGGAACTTTAAGGCATACATGAGATGTGGACTCATGTATTTCATGACAAAAACTCACTTCCCTACATGTAATGATGAAAATATTCTGCTGCTGCTTCAGTCTTCACCCAAAAGTGCTGTAATCTCAGTGGTTTTCAATTTTCAGGAAAAGGAAGCGATTGGGTGCCTGCACTTCTTAGATGAGTTGTTGAAGCACATCCAGCACCTAAAGCTGCATCCAAGATGTCAATGATGATGCATAGTACGTGGAACTCTCATTTGATGTTAGGGGATCCATGGTGTCACCAAGGTGTCTCTCGATCCCTGAAAGGCTGCTCGGGCGTGCTTGGTCCAAGGGAGCTCAATAGCAGCACTTATGTGTATCAACAGCAGCATGGGCGTGCGCAGGGTTCCCCATCAGGGGGGGCAAAGGTTCATCACAGCGCCCCGCCACCCTAATAAGTCAATGTATGGGGCAGATTTTGTGCCCCCCCTCATAGGTGACTGTAAGGGTCAATGTACGGGGCAGATTTTGCGCCCCCCCCCCTCTTAGGTGATTAGGGGGGGCGGCCGCCCCCCCCCTGGCCCCCTTGTGCGCACGCCTATGAGCAGCAGGAAGTGGAGAGGATGTAGAATGGCCCAGTGCCAAGGTACAAAATGGTAGCAGTAGTTCACAAGACAAAGGGACTCGCAGAGCTGGCATCTAGTATTCAGAGATGGGAACTTCTCAACAGCCATGACTCTGTCTGGGTGTGGTTTAATACTGGAGACGCCGAGACAAGATGAAATGGCCAGGAAAGGTAAGCTTGTTGATGCCAAATACAGGTCTATGTTGACAAATGTTCCAAGCTTGGCCAGGTGCTGGATCACAGATTGCAGATGTGAATTGGGCTCATTTGATGAACTGCTTGTGAAGAGTAAGTTGTTGAGGTAAGCATGAAAGAGGTCGAGGCTGTGTGAAACGCTGAAATGTCCATCTGGAGTTTCTCGTGCCGAATGGCATGAAGAAACTCAAACAGACAGAAGAGTGTCACTATCAGCATGTTCAGGATGTCTTCTGGAGCCACAAGGATTTGATGGTAGGACCGTACGAGGCCAATTTGGGAGAAAATTGTTGCACCGTGTAGTTTGGCTGTGACTTCACGAGAATGTGAGGTGCACTGAGTAATGATCGGGCATGATTGCTTGCTTGAACTATATGGCTCAATTGGTAGTTGCTGCCAGGCCGTCAGCCTCCTGGTTTAGGATTCAGAACCATTTTCAGAGCAACACCATCACACAGAACACGTTGGGCTGCAGGTGAAAGTCAGTGAAAAATCTGAAAATCTATATATTTGAGATAGGCTGCCTCAAAAATTCTTTTGAACTGCAGCCCAAGACCCTCTTTCCAATACAATTTATCAGTTCTGTGGTCCCGCCAAACCGTCCAAATTTGTATTTTTCTATCTTTTTCTCAGGGACCATATTTCACACTAACTTTTCATTTGGTAATGACAATATGACACCGCGGTAAAATAGATAAAACGGTGATGATGTAGTGCGCAAGAACGTTGCAACGAAAAGCAGCAGCTGGGTTAATTGTCAAGCCTAAAAACGCAGTAGTCAATCTGACATATCTTGCACCAGGCCCGTAGCCGGGCGGGGGGGGATTTTGGTGAAGTATGTGTTTTTACCAAAAATTCATAATAAAAATAGGTGTTTTTCTCAGCTAGTCGAGGTTTTCAGCAATGCCCCCCCCCCCCCCAAAAAAAAAAAATTCCTGGCTACAGGCCTGTCTTAATTGCACAGATCCAGAGTCTTCCTCATCGGTTAAGCTGTCAACAAAACGTAATCTTGTTAAGGCTAAGCTAACAGAGAAGGCTGCGGGCGTGAGTTGGTGGGCTGTTATGGACATGCGCGTTCCATAACCGTGGATGCTTGGTCGTTGTTGTTTACAAGCTGCCTATCGTTTGTACGCAGGGCGAAGTGTATTAGTGTGATATTATAAGTACGTACACACGCCATGTGACCAACTAGGTCGCTTTGTCAAAGGCGCAGCCAGAATTATTTCGGGGTGAGGTGAAACGCTCACCCCGAAATAATTCTTACCCCACCTTATGGCAACGCCTTAGCAGATTGTTTCTCATGGCTTTTAACACATATGCCGAGCTCAAGATGACTGCAGCTGCATAAGTCAACCATCCGGAGCTTCAGCATGATGAAGCAAAATATATGCTGCATTCTCGCGCCACCTGATCTTGATTTACACGTGACTGCGTCGATCGCCTGCGTTTTCTTTTTGTTGAACATTCTTTGTAACGGTGTCTTGATCGTGATCGGACCAATCCGGATCGAATTTCTTTATTGCGATAGACAATGGTCGCTGCTACACGGTCCAAAATAATCCGGGTTGTGTTTGGTGCAGACGCCAGCCAAATCACGATCTGGTAATCAGTAATCCCGACGCGCCGATCGCGACCGTATTGATCCCACCGCTATCAAAAGAGCCCTGTGACACCTGTATTTAGCACAGTCGTGGTTCGCTTGTTTTGTCAGCTGGCGCTATATGAAACGTTTCAATTTCGTGTTATTTTTATAAAATTCTATTTGAGAGTCAGCGCGCCGTTCTGTAGCCGCCCTGTGCCATCATACCAACTCGCCCAGCTGAGCGACAAGCGGGTTTGATTTTTGCTGGTTGATTGCACCATCGCAGCCTTTCTTTTGACTGCTAAATATGGCTAAATAGCACTTTTGTTAGAGAGACTTGAAGGCCTCTTTGCTTTTGTTATGTCTGGATACTCCTCTGGCTACATTTCGGGATATTTCTGATATTTCGTCGACGTTTCTTCACGAAGACCTGGCAACCCTGCTTTTGTCATCCGTGAATCGTCCGGCGCATCAGCAACAGCAAGTCAGCTGATGTCAACTTGTGAGTATAAGTACTGCAGAATGGGCAAGTTGGTGCATTATGACAACGTGTTGGTATAGCACAGCTCAGTTTGAGCAATAAAAGAAAAGAGGCTTCAGCGAAGAAGGAAACACAGGCAACAGGATGAGCGCTAAACTTCCAACTTTTTGTTTATTGCATGACCTGGCTATGCATTGTAAGACGTGTGCATGCACTCCATTGTTTGACCGTTGTGTCGTTTTGGGCCGCAGTCGTAATCAGTTGACACGTGAGATCATCGAGGCGAATTCTATTGCGAAATATGTGAAGCTGTGTGTGAGTACGCCATCTATAGCCTTATCTGAAAAAGAGATCGATTTTCTTGAGCGTGTGCAGTGAGGTGTAGGTAATGTGATATTTGTGTAAACTGCGTTTTCTGGTCACGTGTGCTGCGCCACATGTTTGGTTTTTGGTCAGGTAGCGGCGTCACGTGTGCTGTGAGGTGAGCCATATAATGTGCTGTAGGGTCATGCAATAAACAAAAAGTTGGAAGTTTAGCGCTCATCCTGTTGCCTGTGTTTCCTTCTTCGCTGAAGCCTCTTTTCTTTATTACTCAAACTGAGCTGCGCTATGCCAACACGTGGTGAGTATAAGTTATTGTTCTTTCCTACGAGCGTTTTCTTGTTGTTCACGTGCATCTTAATGAACTGGTCACCATCGTGTGCGAGTGTTCTGCTAGTTAGTAGGGCGAACAGTTGCGGCTCAGCCATCAGTCGCGTACGTGCTATCCGAGTGATCGATCTTTGTTATGTCGAGCGGAGGGTACGCAGTAGGGCGCTCTATTGAGGGATTTCATGTGCAATTTGCGTAATCGTAACTTGCAACTTGCGTAAACGCACAGTTAGATGACGACAGCCTATGTGCCTGCCTCTGTCTCGGGGATCGTTTACAAAAGGGGCACAGAATTAGTGAGCCTCTCGCGCAAGAAATTTCGGTGTCACAATTTCGACAGTGCAGTGAAGAATGCCGTGTGGATTCGATGTGAACAGTAAAGAACCTGAAAAACAAACGTAACAGACTCTTTTGGTGTTCACTGTGGTCAAACGGTACATTTCGTCCCTTGTGATTGGTGCGAGAAAGGTGTCGCAATGCACCACCACGCTTCGGCCTAGTGTTCTTCAAATTTTACTGATCATGAGTTCATGGGCTGGCTGGGTTCTCTTATTAAGGGCGCAGGGTAAGCTCTATATATCCTGTGCATTTTTTAACAAGTTGAAGAACCGTTTTCTAAGTAACTAGAAGAGGTATCACCTTAATGTGTGTATCATTGTCTTAAAAAAAAGTTGTGGTCTTTTAAGTGTAGAAGTTTAGCGGAAATCTGACTAAATGTACTATTTTTCTAAAAATGTTCTTCAGCTAGAAAAAGCGACTTTCTCAGAAAAGAACGAGTACACAAAATATACACAAATGGATACACGTCCTAAATAGCAAGGAAAAAAAATTTAATGTTTTTAGAATTCCGCCCTACACTGTGGTATCACAGTGAACATGAGTACACAAGAACGAGGAGAATGCTTTCTTATGCTGTTCTCCTTTCTTTAGTCACATTTTCCCCGGCAGTAAGCTGGCACTCATTCTTGTGTCACCATCTTCCCTGTGCTGCTGCCTTAATATTTTCAATTCTGATCATGCTCACCACCTTGTGCTATGTTTTCCCTCTAAGAGACTAGTAGTGTCAGCCACGTGCTACAATATACATGCTTGTCACTAAGGCTAATTTTATCTGCTCACATGTCAAACTTGGGCAGTGGATCGACAGTGTGAGCCAAATGGTGCATGCGCATAGCAGAGCACGTGTAGCACCCTTTTGCAAAACTACATCTTTTCTGTACATCTAAAACTCGGCCAACTACTGGAATCTGCCGTGACCTCAGCACGGTAATTATGTGCAGCACGGCCCATTGCAGCGTGTGGCAGTTCTGTGTGGTAGGTCAGTACGCTAGACAGGGTTTGCGTGACTTGCCAGCTGCATCAGATTTAATGTGCATCGAAGTTTAATAGTTCTGTGACAAGTAACGAGGTGGCTTACATCAATACGAGTAAATAAAAGTGGCACGTAACATTTGTATCAATTTGCTACGAAAGGTGGGCTTACTTACTCTTTTTTTCATTGCTTTATAAGTGCAGCACTTGCAACACTTCTTTTCAGTTTGTTGCAAAAATTCACTGGTGTCAAATATGAGGAATAAAATATCAAATTGCCAGTCACGATTTTCCCAAATGCTTATGTTTGCTTTGTCTGTCAGCTTCATGTGGCTTTAATAACAGAAACCACGACCCTCAGTTTCTCATTGACAAAGAACATTTGTGTATTACCAAAGCACTGCTAAAGTTTGTGCTTTAAAAAAAAGTAAAGGTCCACAAAGTGATGCATGTGACTTCCAAGTTTGGTGGGAGAAGTTCGTGTGGTGTGCTGCTGCTTGTACCCACGCCTTCATGGGCACAATAAATTCTATGGGATCATAACCTGTGCGGGTTGCAATGATTCAGCGTCAAATGGCAACACACGACCAAAGATAATTCGTCTGTAGTGACCTGAAGCCCTGGACTTGGTGATAACGAGATTGCGGGTCACTTTCAGAGCAGATGCAGTCGCTGCGCTGTATTTCAAAGTGGCAACACTGAAAACGCGACAGCCGTCTTCCTGCTGCTGAAATTACTCCTTCACTTATTTATTATGGTCTATCACTTGCAGTGAAGTTACCTTTACTGCAGGCGGCTCATTTTCTTGATAGCCATCGAATGAAAGCTTAGCACGATCTACAGCCATGGCTCGCGCCTCCTTGTCTGTCTGTTGCTCGGCGTCGACAACACAATTGTCAATTGTGACTTAGTCAGGGAAGCTCTCTTGAATGCCTCTTTGAATCAAAGCCACACTGACTGGTCCTATGGCTCATCATTCAGGTCGAAAAATTCTTCGCTGTCAGGGTTGTTTTCTCTCCTGAAACCGGCCTTTTCAAGCAGTTCTTATCAAAGAACCCCTGACATCAACACTTAAACTTCGACATGTTTGTGTTGTTTGATTGTCCTGTATACATGGGCACTTGTGACCAATTATTAGTGGTGTACATTGCCTTTAAGGTATTTTAATTTGGTTTTAGAGTAAGCGTGAGTGCTCATATTACTTGGCAGCGCCTCGCGACATTGCCACTCTTTGTGACGTTCCACGAGTGAAGCGAGTATAGTCGATGCCACAGGATATTTAAGGCGTACACAATACCATGACTGGCAGCCGGCATGGGCCTTTCTTACTCACTCCTCTCGCTTTGTTGTCGGGCTGCTCTCAAGGCAGTTATGGCTGCTTAGGCCAGGAATGCTTTTCTTTTTCGTGAGCGGGCACACACTTAACAGGCATAACTCATACCGAAGCAACCACATTGTTTCATTCCTTACTGTGTGCGAAGCGCCGATTTGAAAACTGCACTTTCAATGTCACCACAGCTTGGGCACACGTGACCTTAGGTGCTCCCCCACGGTCAGGCACTAGAGTCAGATAAAACTTTAGAAGTCAGTGGCATTTCCTCCTCCAAGACGGATGAACACAAGCCTGCAGCAGTGGGCGCGCACTCGGGACTGACGTCATGAGCGGGATGGCCAGTGGCTCTGCCTTCGGAGAACATCTGCGCGTGCATGAGCAGGACTGTTTCTTTAGTCGCGGAGGCGATCGGCTGCCGCGCTTCAGTCGTCTGGGTGGAGTTTCTCCTGTCTTCTCAAGTTGTATCCATCTATAGGTGCTTACTATTTTAGGCAGCCATTTCAAAGTGACGCTGAAATGGTCACAATTAACTGTGCCAGGATTAATTATATGATACGTTGTAGCATTTATGATTGAATATCAGGATTACCAGACACAAAGCTACAAATTGCTGTAAAAAAGTCTCAAACAAAACTTTTGCTGTCAGGGGTCCTTTAACACCTATTTTCAGTTTTTTCAAGATGCCTGCCAACACCTTGATAGAAATTCTTTTGAATTCCCGATTCCTCTGCATGTCAAAGAGTTTGGCTACAGGCACTCAACAAGGTGTATGCGGTAGATAGCTTTCACAGTGGGCGCGATAGCTTGATCATTTGGCAGGAGTACTGATGTCATATTTGGGGGAAAGTAAGCCAGCTTAATTGCTTCTAGATAGGCTAGATTCCTGTGACTTGAGTGCCCGTTCAAAAAGAAGAGCACTAGCTTCTGCCTCATCTTTTGCCTACCAAAGTACAGCAGCTAGGTGTTTAAAAGGTTTTTGTTTATCCCTGTCTTTGTGTTGGCAGTGCAGTCAACTGTCCCATTTATGCGCTGCTAGGTGGGAGGCTGCTTGTACTTCCCAGTAAACAGCAGTTCTTTTTTTACATATGCCGTCCATAAGGCAACGAAGTACCTGGTCGAACCCTTCTTGGAGCACTTCTGTGACAGCGGTTGCCTGAAGGAGTGTGCGAGGTTTCACCTAAAAATAGGTCTACTTTTATCGGCATTAAGCACACCTTCATCCTTGTGCCTCACAAGAAGCATCGGAAGCTAATTTGCTTTCCACTCTGGCACAGCATCCACACTGGTGTTGTCGCATTCACCTCAGGTTTGCAAGAATTTCACTCCATGCCTCGCCTCGCAAAGTTACAGCAATCTTTGGATGATTGTGACACCACTGTGTCTGGGGACCTTAGCTAGCTGTTCCACTTACTTCCTCAACAATTCTCCATTCATTGGAATGTTGTAAGCTTATGCATCTTGGAGCCACATCAGAAGTCCTGACTCAACCTTTAGGTATGCTGCGTCACGGAGCCTAAAGCGCATTGGACGAATTTTCTGCGAGACTTGCCTGTAGCAATTCCTTTGCTCTTCGCAGTTGAATTCTCGGCCTGCTTTGACAGTCCCATCGTTCCTGCGACATCCGCCTGCTTTCCTTGTCACACAGCTCTGTTAAAGATCTTGATCCTGTCGCTCAGTGAAACTTGCTCATTTTCTGGAGGCCACTGTCTGAGCAGTTGCGGGCTGCAGCTGACCAGCACAGGAAAACAATGCCAAAATGGCGTTAAGCTACAACACATCACGTGAAAACTGGCTTGGCTAGAGGCTCGGCTAAAAGTTGCCCAGTTGCCAGCAGTGATTTAACCTTGCCATGGTTTAACCCTTTCAGAATCGGTGACAAATATACAGCACTGTTGTGGGCTTGAAAAACACGTTAGTTTACCAACTCTCTTTTTTTAGCCCAGCAAGTGCTGTCATCTTGTGATACAAGACTTTTTTCTCTTGTGCTGTTGACCTTTCATTTGCATTCGTAGGCTTGGTTAGGCCAGTGTGTTGGCTATAGCTCGGATGTCCGTGCTAGTGCACAGTGGCCAGTTTCATTTTGTCTCTTGGGTGGTTTCTATTCGTCGTGCACACGAAAACTGATATCTCCAAATGCAGATCATTTTTTTAGCGAACCAAAAGCACTTTGATCGTATCTATCTATCTATGAACTCACTCGTAAGCCGACTCACTCAGACTGGCTCATACTCCGATCAAGCCACGAGTCTGACTGAGCACGGGCGAGTAACATTTTGCAAGTCTGAGCTGGAGCGAGTGCGGCTGCGAAAAATTTTGGTGAGTTTCAGTCCGAGTGAGCCCTAAGCGCAAGATATATTTCTTGAGTGAGTCTGGGTGAGCTCCACCTTTTTGCCAAGCTATGCTTGACACAAACCAAAATTTGCATGGGAGGACAGTGTATGACGAACACTATTAACAGGTCATGACATGAATAGCGTGATATGCTTGTTGCATGCGTCGTGAAACCCTTTCCCTCAGTCATGTGTGACGCATACTCGTATACCACAGCCCATAGAATATGCTTATGAGTCACAAGCTATTCACATTCCGCATCAACCCAGTAATGGCTGTGACACATTCTGGAAATCTTAATGTGACAGTGTTGAAGAACCTGTGTTGCAGGAAATCTGGTGGCGGCGTGGGCAGCTAAACGAGTGAGCGAAGAATTGATGTACACAAAGAATAAAAATCATGTTTCAAAACGGAATCGAGCCCTGGCATTCTGTGTGGCAGTCAAGTATTCTACCATGGATCCATGCCAGTGCTTAGAACTGCATCGAAAAAAACCCTTTAGAGGCGTCGTTTAGGGGCAGCATTAATTGTGGTTGCAGTGTTGGCTATCCGTTTGCATAACAATGGAATAAACATTACATGCGAAGTCCTATGACTCTAGAGGCTATAGTCAACTGTTGCGCGACCCCGGAGGTCTACGCGAACAACTGCTGCTTATGATCAGCACATCACCGCACCATAGCATGAAGTTCATTTCGATAAAATTGACATCTGTGCTTTAACGTGAGTACCGACATGACAACTACACTGGCACCCTATGGGTGCCAGCGTAGTCGGCGTGACTGGTAAGCCCCCAATATAATGATAACTACTGAAAGTGCACAAGGACGTCGTCCACCTGTCAACATTTGGCTCAAAGCATAAAAAAAGTGGCATAGGCTGCAACTCGCCTACTGCTTCGCATGACATCAACTCCCAGAGCGTGAGGGATCTGTCGGAATTCTGGTTCATCGGGTTGTGATTTCAGCAGCTCACAGCCAAACGCTGCATACAGACGATGCTGCCATGCTTGTGCATTTTCTTTAAGATTCATCAAAATTGCTTGCCTCCCGGTAGCAACAAGGTGAATAGTTACCAGAATTTCCTGACTCATTTGGTTTTTCTGACAGGCGCATGACCATAGCGCTTTATTGCGTACGCTCACATACCCCGTGATTACAGTGTGAATGTGCACAATGGTTCCTCTGCTGCAAACAAGTCAAGCACTAATTCGCTTGATTCAGGCTACTGCCAAATTGCAATCATATTCATTGGATGTTAGCCGTAGAGACCAGAATTAGCTAACCAGTTTAAAATTGAAATCTGACCGAGGAGCATCTTCTCAGAAGTGTGCAGGGCATGACGATTCTGACTAGTCCATGGGTGACAGTAATCTGGTGCACACATTTTTCGAAGCCCTTGGAACATGTTTGTGAATAGACATTGCATCTGTACCAATGAAAAATATTTTTCTCACTTTGTTGTCATTTTCAAAACTAAGGCTAGTTTATTTCAAAAGAAGTCGGACTGTGAAGATTGTAAATCTGCAATAAAAGAAAATGTGACTGTGGTTTCACATTTGGCAAAAAAATGACCATCAAACGGCAAAGCGAGCAGATATTGGCACGGTCAAGTTTATTGACAGCCCCTGTCGCTGCAGCAAAAGTATGTTTTACAACCTAAAGGCAAAAAAATATCTAATTTTGTTCGCTGTAGTTGATAGTTCATCCTAACGTGGTTTTTTAAGAGCAAATTAATTTGCATGAAGTAGGCTGACCAAACTGAGCTTGAAGTATACAGTCAGTTATATCTGAAAGTCTCTTGTATGCCTGTTTGTTGTAATGAGAGCTTATCCTGTATTTACAATTTTTATCATGCAGCACCACATTCGTGAGGCACCACAATCGTATAGAAACAAGCATGTGCCTACTAGTGCCATAAATTCCAGCCAGCTAATCACGCTCGCACTATGGAAGTGCGATTACACAATGTTTCAGCCTCGGTTATATTGCAATTAGTACCTATGGCTGGCCAAAGTGCAACACTGATCATGGAAGAGGGAACACGCACAATCACAACAGCAGATGCCACGATGGCCCTGCACGGCATTGTGCGCATTATTGTGGTGCTCACATAGCTGTTCACTTAAGTTGCTGCCTGTTTGCCCCACATATGTTTTCCTGCATGTAAGTGGAATTAAAATACCATTCATACTCTGCAGGCAGGAGAAAAGCGTGTTCAGTGGTGGGCATAAAGCAAGTTGAAATAGCAGAGAAACGTGCAGCCTCTGAAGAGAACATGCATTGACCAAAGCAGACTGGTCATGAATCTCTAACCACAGGCGAAGACACCTTGAGGTCGATACGAAAGCCAAGACAATCCGCTGCTTGATGCGTTTAGTATCACGTTTGGTTTGGTTTGACGGACTGTTTCACATGTGAGCATTTCTGTTGTTGAGAAAGGCCAGTTGACTCGCTTTTAGGAAGTCTTTTCAGCCTCCGTTGCAGCCACGCTGCCTTCGACTGCCGACATGGGTGCCACTGTTTTGTTAGTTAGCTTCCTTAAGTGAGGTGTTCGATCTCGTTTCTTAGTGGCCACATTTAGTGGGATAACTGCGATTAGGCTTTCCGTCTAACTGGATCTAACTACGGTTTAAGGGAACTGAGGTTTGTCGTAACTAAGGTTAACGTGCCTGTGTACCCATGGTTTCAAAATGGTGCAATATAACAAAAAATGACGACGTTTCGTCTCCCCACACGGGAGCCTTGTTCACAATGATAGAAAACGGCGTAGTGTGCTCTTCTTATGCATGTGTCATCACGTGTTGCAGACATCGCGCATACACGGGGGGGGGGGAGTGCCCCGATATTCCTGTTGAGTGTATGCGCAGTAGTCTGAATGGCCAAAGGTTCCATGTGCAATCGCAGAAACAACTTTCTTTCCGTGGCAATGATGCAAGCGTTATCCCAGTTGATATCGTGTCCAGTAGACGCAACTTGCTCGGCGAAGGCATTAGAAGCTGCTTTCTTGTTCTTGACGTCATTAAAATGTTCCCGGAGCCTTCTTTTGTAGTTACCTGTTTCGCCAATATATACATGTTCACAGTCTTTGCAAGGAATTTTATACACTACACCGGGAAAGTCGTTGCTGTCCAACTTATCCCTGACATTATTTGCGAGACGACCTCTGAGCTTGCGTGCCGGAACGTGAGCCACTTGGACATCGTAGCCGCGCAAAACCCGAGCGGGAGTTTCACTGAAGCCTGGGACGTAAGGCACCGATGCGCGTTTTCTTGTAGAGATTGTGCAAGATTGAGCTGGGCGTTGCAGTTGTCGCTGCACCGACTTCATGAACGAACGCAGGTATCCGCAAGCAGCCAGCTCCCGTCGAACGGTCTCCACATCTTCTAGTGCGTCTTCTTGCTTAGAGCAAATCCGCCTAGCGCGCTTCACAAGTGTTGACACCACTGAACGTTTATGGCAGGTGGGGTGCACAGAATGAAAGCTTAGGAAACGACTGGTATGTGTATCTTTTCTGTAAACGCTGAAAGTCAGGCGGCTACCGTCTCGTTTCACGAGGACATCAAGGAACGGAAGGCATCCATCTGATTCTTCTTCCACGGTAAATTGTATCGCGGCCTCAATAGAATTTAGTCGTTCTAAGAATCGTGGCAGGCCATCCCGGTGCAAAATACAAAAACAATCATCCACATATCGAAGAAAAGTTTTGGGCGGGGCAGCCCAAATTGTTTTGTAATGATTGTTTTTGTATTTTGCACCGGGATGCCCTGCCACGATTCTTAGAACGACTAAATTCTAATCGGGCCGCGATACAATTTACCGTGGAAGAAGAATCAGATGGATGCCTTCCGCTCCTTGACGTCCTCGTGAAACGAGACGGTAGCCGCCTGACTTTCAGCGTTTACAGAAAAGATACACATACCGGTTGTTTCCTGAGCTTTCATTCTGTGCACCCCACCTGCCATAAACGTTCAGTGGTGTCAACACTTGTGAAGCGCGCTAGGCGGATTTGCTCTAAGCAAGAAGACGCACTAGAAGATGTGGAGACCGTTCGACGGGAGCTGGCTGCTTGCCGATACCCTGCCTTCATTCATGAACTCGGTGCAGCGACAACTGCAACGCCCAGCTCAATCTCGCACAATCTCTACAAGAAAACGCGCATCGGTGCCTTACGTCCCAGGCTTCAGTGAAACTCTCGCTCGGGTTTTGCGCGGCTACGACATCCAAGTGGCTCACGTTCCGGCACGCAAGCTCAGAGGTCGTCTCGCAAATAATGTCAGGGATAAGTTGGACAGCAACGACTTTCCCGGTGTAGTGTATAAAATTCCTTGCAAAGACTGTGAACATGTATATATTGGCGAAACAGGTAACTACAAAAGAAGGCTCCGGGAACATTTTAATGACGTCAAGAACAAGAAAGCAGCTTCTAATGCCTTCGCCGAGCAAGTTGCGTCTACTGGACACGATATCAACTGGGATAACGCTTGCATCATTGCCACGGAAAGAAAGTTGTTTCCGCGATTGCACATGGAATCTTTGGCCATTCAGACTACTGCGCATACACTCAACAGGAATATCGGGACACTCCCCCTCGTGTATGCGTGATGTCTGCAACATGTGATGACACGTGCATAAGAAGAGCGCACTACGCCGTTTTCTGTCATTGTGAACAAGGCTCCCGTGTGGGGAGCCAAAGTGTCGTCTTTTTAATTTTTGTGTATTTTACCTTGGTCGG
The DNA here is from genome assembly GCF_013339695.2 of Rhipicephalus sanguineus. Classification (NCBI taxonomy): domain Eukaryota; kingdom Metazoa; phylum Arthropoda; class Arachnida; order Ixodida; family Ixodidae; genus Rhipicephalus; species Rhipicephalus sanguineus. The sequence continues at coordinate 65,352,254 of NC_051181.1, forward strand.
CAGTTTTTTGTTATATTGCACCATGTTTGTCCCCGACCAGACGGGATTCCGTCGGACTCTTGACTATGGTATCAAAATGCTGCGTTTGTGGCAACCAGCTGGTGTGAAGTTTGTTGGCATGAGCCGCTGCCCTTTCACTATGGTTTGCAAGAAGTCTGAGTGGAATCTGAGAAGTAGCACATGGTTTAGGCAACATGGTCTGTTTCGCAGACAGTAAGCAACAAAATTCGGCAGATCCCACGCGTTGTGGGAATCGGTTTCATGCGAAGGAGTCAGTGAGTACTCCTATGCTGTATTTTATGGCTTTGAGCCAAGCGTTACGAGGTGGATCGACGTGTTCTTGTAAGTGTAGTAGCTGTGTGCACATTGTGGGCTTACCAGGCACGTCGACAACACTGGTGTTTATAGGGTAACTTATGGTGCGAAGTAGCCCTCGCGTTAGAGTACATACATCAGTATTATCGAAAGTAAGTGCACTTTACGCTGCACTCATGCGAATATCATACGCAACTTTTGTTAATGTATTTCTCTGGGGTCGAACAATGCTTCAATATAGCTTGCTGAATCATAGGAATACAAATGGAATGTTTATTAGACTGCTATAAAAGTGGAGCCAACATTGGAACCACAGACGTTAATCTGATGTGACACCTCTGTCGTAGGAGTACATATGTAGTGTTTATTGCTTTCTTGTAAAATTATACATCCAGCACCACAATTGACGTTGCATCGACATTACGCCTGCATAGGCTGTTTTTTTAACCAGTTTTTACACATGGCGTGGCTCTATGGTAGAATACCTGATTGCCACACAGAATTCTTAGGTTCGATTCCTGCTGGGATCCTAATTTTATTGCTTCCATTCGTCGGGTCAGCACTGCCGATGTCAGTTTTTCTTAACGTTCTCGCATTTAAATTACTAATGCCCATTCCCGCGGTTCCTGGATATATATAAACTGTCAGTTACCTGTGGCGCATACCCGTACACCGCTGCCTGTGCTAAACGGGTATGTGCCACACGTGTCTGGAGGAAAGGGTTTGACGATGTACACGACAGGATTTTCACATTATTCGTGTCATGAACCGACAGTCATATTCGTCAAATCTTCTTACCCTCCTATCCAATTATGGTCTACGCCAAGTTAAGGAGGCAATCATGAGAGCACCCAGACGTAGGTGGCTAGCTGGAGAGCTAGCTAGCTAGCTAGGCAGACAGACGGACAGACAGACATGTACATAAAAACGCTCAAAGTGCCGTAGGTTTGCTAAGAAATGCTTCACATTTAAAAAGCTGCCTAAAAGTGATATGGCAAAAAACTCCGCAATGAAAAAGCACCTCTAGATTCAATTGGGCATGTTGGTACATACTGATCATGTGCAGCACAATGAAACGAAGACAAGAGAAGACACACAAATGACAAAGAGTGGCGCTGCATTGCTACATAATGGAAAGATACTGCAGCAAAAAAATAAAAAATAAAAGACAAGCGAAACAAGAGGACAAGCACGAGTGCTGAACTTCTGAATTTCATACGGAATTATTGTTCATACGCCGTCTAATCGAGGTGTCATCACCTGCCCATGTGTAAATAAACAAGCTCTTTATCTGCGTATGTGACAGAGGCCATGATTAGGAATGCTTCATATTCTATGATTTCTCATGTCATACAAGTTTTGCTCTTCTTAAAGGAGTATTGACATGATTTGCAGGCATCACAAAAGGGATATTTTTCATTCCCTTGGCATGTAATATTAAGGCCCTCCAAACATCGGAGGCAGGAAACACGTATTTTATAATATTTTAGTTTATTTGAAGAGCTCCTAAACCACTCCGAGTTCAGAGAAGAGGAAGTGGTTTCTTTCTTGCCTTCAGTGTCTCGCCCTTCCTACTGGCGATATCTCCTCGCCACATATTTCTTCATAAAGCATGTGTACAACGTCAGCACTAGGCGTTGAGCTTATAAGGATCTCACGCTTGTCGGCTACACTCTGTTATGTTCACTTGTGCAGGCAGAAATGTAGAAAATTAAGTAAAATCAGTTGATGACACACGATAATCATGCAAGACAAAGGAAGCACAGGTGGGCTACTGCATGGCAAAGCAGGGTAGGAGACAATTCACAACTGATATTTCTTGTATATAGACCAGTTGAGAGTTTGTACCCTAATGATGTCACGTGAATCACCGTTCTGGCGTCACGAAGTGTGCCAAAAAGATGAGAAACGCCAAGAGAGAATAGTGCGCTTGTTTTTTGTGTTTTCAGAGGCTGTTTAGGGGCTCTTTAATGTCACCACGATAGACGTTAGGATGACGAGTCAACTCAGTTTGCTGTGTTTGCGAACTCTGCATCCTGCATGTGGCCAAAATCGCTCTCAGAGTTGATAAACAAATTCACTCATCACTGCTTACGTAAGACTGATGGCAGACGATAGACTGTAGCTGCTGCTATACTCGGGGACAACTTTTCTTGGCAGTGCTGTGTATGCTACCGAACCTAAACGCACGACTGCTAGCACGCCAGGAAATGGTACATAACTTTCTTGATAATTCTCCCATTAGCCTTAGGCCAACGAATAATGTTTTATTTATTATGAGACTAAAAGAGTCATAGGTAATATTATTGCTCACTTTACAAAAATTCCTTCTTTTTTGATTTCTTAGAAGCACTACTTATTCTGCACACCCGTTTTCCGAGGTAAAAATGGCATTCCCGACATGTGTTGGTCCTTGTCCAGTCGCAAACTCTATTTCTCAGAAAAAAATATACCCAAAACATGACACTGAAATATACCCTGAGCAATTGAAATGTCTCTTCGATTCACATTTTTCATGTATATGTTTTTGTAAAGGCACTAATGCTGTGAGCAAGCAAAACATAAACTGGAATTTGCCTTCATTTTCCTGTGCTGCCCTCTGTTTTTTGGTAGGGGCTGGAACGGCCGCTATCGCCAGAATGAAAGCCTCAGAGATCAAGACGCATTTTGCAAGTTTTCCATTAGGATGAAGGTGCTTGCATTGTGACATAATGAAAAAAAAATGCAGATTGAAATCGACTGCAAGCTGCGTAATACTAGCGGAGTACCATGAATATGCGGTAACCTCACCTCGGTAGCCTTTGCTTGACTGCCAAGATAAGCTGTCTTCGAGTATTGTACATCGCGAGTTGCTGTCCCCTCATGACCTAGACCTATGCCAGACTGTGTTAACATGTCGCTGTGAAGCCGCCCCCTCGATATCGAAACAGAGTGATTTTTTAAGGCAGCGCAATTAAAAATATACTCAATGCATTTCGAGGCACGATTATATATACTCTAGGGTTCTCGACACCAGTGTTTTTGTTTTTAGACCACCAATGAAAAATTTCTAAAAATTGTGTGTCCACTCCTTCAACGACAAGTGTTTTTCAAGTTGGTGAGCAGTCCTTACAAGTTACACAGTGGTGAGCCAGAAAACGAAACCTTCATGCACACTTTTTATGTTTGCATGGTCCTTGAACCTATCATTGATGCATGTCCCAGTTTGGCCAGTGTACACTTTTCTAGATCTTCGAGAAGTTTGGTACACTACCCCTCTTGCACACTGTGCAAGAGGGGTAGTGCCTGTGCTTTACGCCGCAGACACATTGCTTGCTTGCTTGCTGCTGGGTCAATCATTCTGCTGAGATAAGATAGCCTGTAGTGTGTATTGACTTTTTACATCATACCGATGTTTTCATTTGTGATCCGCAGGTTTTAAACGTGAAAGCAAAAAGGTGTTGGTTATGCTCAAAGATTAATGGGCTTACTTGACCTTGTGCACGAAGGCTTAGTCAATGGCCGGATCAGATTTTTAGATATGTGGCTTCATTTCAAAGGTGTTGGTGCCTGCTGGTGCTTTGAGACACACGCTAACAAACCGCTTTCGCTTTTCAAGCCCGCCCACTCCATGCTTTAAAGGAGCTGTTGCCCCATTGTGCCTAAAGAACACTCTTGGCAAATGTTGCCTGCACTGTATCTTAGTAGCGCTCAACCTTCAAACTGAAAGACTGCTCAGTGCTCGGTATTTCTAGCATCTCCTCATTTCATTTGCAGAGGGCATTCTCAAAAAGACTTGCATTGATTCAAAGCCTTTGTTTTGTTGAAGATAGGCTTGCAGCTGCCCTGTGTGCGGTGCGATGCCAAGTGTCCCGGTTATGAAGCATCTCTGTCGCATATTTACGCCCTCTTCACCTACTTGTATGTCAAAAGCAGTGCTGGCAAAGTAGAAATGGACACGGGCGAAACCACACAGATTCAATGCTTAGTGTGTGTAGTTTTGTCCTGTGTCTGTTTCTTTGCAGCGCTGCTTTTTAAGTACAAGTAAGGTATTCAAACTAGCCCCAACACAAGCTCTTCGCCTAATATTAATACATCGGCCTGTTTACCCTATGTACGATTTTCCGCACGTGAAAGGGATCTTGTAGATAACATTGTTGACACATTTCAAATACTTGCTTGTGTTCTTTATTAAATGTGAAGCATTTCCTTCGCGAACCAAAGGCACTTACTTTTAGCCATTTCCATGTGTCCGTATATCTAGCTGCCTACTTCAGTGCTGTTGTGGTCATGTGCCTAACGTGGTATATACGAAAATTGGCATAGGAGGACATAAGTGCCTGATGAATGTGATAGATCACGACATGAATAACATGACATGCCTGTCACATACGTTATGAAACCCTTTCCTCCATCGCGTGTGGCACGTAGCCACCAACACCTTTCGTGTGTGGGCATGTGCCACAGGTGAAACCCAAGAACGGTGATAATAGATATTGAAAATTTCATAGCACAGTAATGGTCACTGAAGTGTGACTTGCGAAAACCACGATACGATATGAGTCATATCATAGGGGACACTCAAGATTCATTTCGAGCATCTGGGATTCTTTAAGTGCACCTAACCTTTAAGGTGCACCCTATCGACATGCGACCACTGTGGCCGGGAATTGAACCCGCACCCTCGAGCTTAGCTGCGCGATGCCTGATGTGCCAAGCTATCTCGGCGGGTAATTTTCAAGACACTTTGCTTGGGTTAGAGAACAGAAAGATGCACGATTTATGATAGTTGGGGATTTTAATGTACCAGACAAGCACTGACAAATGTTCTGCAGTGACTCTTAGTGAGAAACCACACGGTACAGCTTGTACGTAAATGTATTACATGAGCAGCTGTGGTGGTGGTGTTTGTCTTGTTACTCGGGGTTGCATTGTAGGCTTTCCATTCTTATAGCAGTGTAATAAACTTTACATATGTACTCCTATGACTTGGCAAGCTATAGTCAAGTGTTCCTCGTCCCAGCAAGAATGCGTCAACGAATGCTCTTTGTGATATGCACATCAGCACACCCTAGCGTGCACTTCGTTTTGATGAAACCGATGTCTATGCTCACTTTGAAGCATAAGCTACTATTTAAATGTTCTGTGGTCGATGTGCCTGGTAAAACCACGATATGCCCAAACTCTCTTTACAAAAAGCCGATTCACCTCTTGAAATTTGGCTCAAACAAAAAATGTGGCCTAGGCAGCTACACGCTGACTGCTTGCTTTTTGACAGGTTTTTCTTCATCATTTTCTTTTCTGCAGCTGCATGAGCTACATAGCTTTGGAGAAGTTAAATGTTTCCCTACGTTGATTTTTAATTTTTTTATATATCACTGTTTTGTAGAAAAGACTAAAACAGAAAATGTCTAAATGTTCACACGTACACACCAAGGGCTGGAGTTTACGGTTGAAATGCCAGATGAAGATAGCGTCCAATTTTCAGGCATCGAGTTTATGCGTAGAGCAGCTAACAAGCTAACTGTTGGGAGCGTAAAACGAGGAGGAAAACAAGGTTTCTCTCATGCGATTCAGTGCATTTAAAAGCATTAAAAAGAACAATTTCCGCTCAATAACAACCAAGCCCTCAGAAACTCTAGTCGCTGTAGGATCTAAAGTAGACTGTAGTGGCAAGTCGCGAAGCTTAAGGGCAGTGGGAACACTGTCACTTGTAATGCTCGTGGCTGAAAAAGTTTCGAGTTTAGGTAACGTAAAAAAAGCAGTACAGAGGATGGTGAACATAAAACGAAGGTAACTGCGTTACGTTATGTGCATAAAATCTCATGACTCCAATTTGGTAATGAAAGGCGTCGAGCAAAAGTGGTTTTTTTAAGTCCTTGAGAGTTGAAAGGATTGTGCAGACGAAAACGAAGATAAGTACGCAAGAAAAAGAAAAATGTGTTATAAAGCATGCATAATGTATGGAATTGCACAGCATGGAATACAGGATGAAACACTTGAAGAAGCACGCACGGACAACGCTGACTCTCAACCAAGGTTTATTGCACACGACACATGCGCATGAAAAATTACTGATGAGCAAAAGAAAGGAAAAACAAGAAGAACCTCAATCTGTTTACCGTCTGTGCGTGGCTTTCAGGAATTGAACTTTTTTATCACTTAAGGTGATAGAAGGCTGGCTGATACACTGCTTCCTATATTTGTTAATGTGGTACGTCTCTAGGATAAGTCTTTTGTTCATGTTACAGTGCCTGTCTATAACTTCCGTCGTGTTGAAAAGTGGCTTACAGTGATGCTGTGTGCAATGAGCTACCAAGTTTGATAATCGGTCATTCTTTTCGCGTTTCCTCTGGTGATCCCGTAATATAACATTTGCGCACCTACTAGTCTGATCGATATAACTACTGTCGCATGACAAAGGGATCTTGTATACTACTTCTGTAGCACGCGGAATGAAGGTGCTTCTGTGTTTCACGCCACAGTCACCTTTCTTTTTGGTTTTGCCTTCTGCCCTGCGCTTAACACACTCGCAAATGCTGCCCAGATTCTTGGGAGCCATAAAAACCACCTTCACATCATATCTGGATGCTACATTCTTAAGGTTATGCGCCATCTTGTGAACGTAGGGCAGCGGGGCGATGCGGCTTTCATTATCCTTCCCTCGGTCCTCGCGTTTACTGGATTGTTTGATCCATCTCGCCACCTTCTCACAGGATCTAGTGACCAAATAATGCGGAAACCCTACTTTTTGCAACCTCTGGATCTCAGCATGAACACTGCTCTGCACCAGTGTGTACACATGACTTGGACACGGCTGCCCTTACCAAAGATGCAGCCAACCCATCTTTAATCACTTTGGAATGAGGGGATGTGTAAGTCAATAGGGGTTTTTGCGACCTGGGCACGTACTGCCAGCACACATGCTCCGGGTAAAAAGTTAGCCTTAGGTCTAAAAACCGAAGAATTGATTCCTGTGGCAGTTCTCTCGTAAAGTTAAGTCCACTTAAGTGAATAACGCAGAGTTGAAAGTTCGTGCACTTGTGTGCATTCTGTTGTCCTTTGTGTAAATGTATAGAGCCATGAGCAATAGGTGCAGGGTTGTTCATCTGGCTTGGAACGCCGTAAGGCATGTTTCCAAATCATGAAGCCCTTGTGTCCACTTGTAAATTAATCACGCGGGCTTGTTTCAACGAACTTTAATTGAAACCTACTGCCAATTATTTTGTGCTGTGGCAGATTTTATTTTCACAAGGACTGTTGAAGTCGCTGTTCATTTCTTTTTTTTTTGGACATGTGGCATTTGTTCTTGATAGTGCAATACGATTTCTGCAGTCGTTGTTTTTCGTTGTCTTATCTTGCATGTGTGTTCTGCAGCAGTGCTTAATACTTATTTTATGGTCTTTATTTCTATTCTTGTTGCAGGTGTCTGTGAAAAGGAAAAAAATCTGCCAGAAGCACAGCACTCCATCAAAAAGTGGCTGCCAAAGTCTTGACCTGAATGGAGGCATGGGGAGGCACTTCACAGATGCATTCATAGTGTAGCAGCCCAATCACTGATTTCAGGACTCTGGCCAGCCCACCATCGTTACCTCATCCCCTGCCGCTGCCTGTGATGTTCCGGCCAGCCAGCAGTCATCAGCACCCTGTCCCCGCAGCCCTGGCCAGCCCTATGCCCATGGAGCCTTGCTGGGCTCCCGTACTTTTGGCTGTGTTGCTTAATTAACTACAGTAACTTGAAAAACTGCACTGGAAAATAAATGGTCTGGCTTGTACTTTTATAAATAAAGTTTTCTAAAATGTCTTCTAGTATTCTCATTTATAAATAGCTTGTGTGCAGGATATCTGCATCCAGCAGTTATTTTAGTCAATGTTTTTTAGCATTTGATGGAACAACATAGGGGGCACTTGCCAGCAAGACAGAGAAGGAATACGTGGAGGAAAGCTGGCAGGTGAACTGGACTTCGTGCAGTTTGATAATGCAAGCAAAAAAGGCATAAGTAGACGATTTAGAAGCATGGTGCAGTGCGTTCAGTCACTAGGGCATGCAATAGCCTGTCGCCTTCAAGTAAATTGCACCGCAGAGCTTGTACGGGGCTGCTGAGCTGCCAGGACAAGTTCTCGATGCGTATCGTAGAGCCTACTGGAAAAAGAATGCCAGTAGCAAAAGGTCCATATTAATAATGGTTGCATATCGGCAAGCCACAGGTAGCCAATATTCGTCGTGCAGGGAACATCGGCATAATACTGGCATTTTATTGGCTGCAACATAGCACCGGAACGGCCCGATGCTGGACACACATCTGCAACTACGTTGGCGATACGACGGCCCATTGCCGGCATATCGACAGCGGCCCGGTGTTGGCTGCATATCGGCAAATACAACGGCAGGCCGTCGGCCCAACGTCGGCATGAGCACCCACCCGACGTCGGAAGAAGTTTCACTTGTCCGAAATGCCGACGTCGGCCCAATGTCAGTGCCGATGTTCGACGACGTTGGACCGAGATTGGACCAACGCCGGCGTGCTGCCTGGGTCCACGTATACGTTAAGAACTTCAGGTACCGCAAGGGTTAAATCATTATCATGGGCGTTAGTCGTCGGTACGGAGATGTTCAACTTGGCGTCAACGTGAGCGCGTCCACATCAGGCGGTGCTACATCTACCAAACAACAATAAACATTATACAAGCTCTCATATACCACTGCACTAAAGCAATCAACTACTTGTGTGACGACGCGTTTCACTTTCGTGTTACACCGATTCATATGACAGAGGGATTAATCATCTTTTTTTTCTCATCCCTGAAGTATTGAATGCGGACACATGTAATTGGTTGACGAGCTTAAACATTGTCACATACTAAATATATAAACTTGAATATGTCGTGCTCGCATACTGTCATAAATATTTCAGTTATCGTTGCTTTCTTCGCGCAAATACAAAGAATGTTTTATCGTGAATCTAATTGCTGTCATCTTAGCATTGAGACGTCTGAAAACATCTCACCCACAACACTTTTGTTATTGCTACGATTGAAGCTGGGCTCAATGTGTACGATCGTGAAGCCAAATAAATATTTATTTCGTCTCCGAATAATATTTACCCATCTGATGTGCTACCACATTATCATCCTTTCGGTACGATTTCAAGATGTCGGAGGTGTCTTACGTAAAAATGGCCACACATTTTATTTTTTTAGCTGCAGCAACCATGCGCTAAAATCCTGCCACCATTCCCTCTTTCGGGGTGTGTTCAATATACCTCGCATGAGTTATCACACTTTTCCTGCTTGTCAACAATGACACTTCCTACAGGCTTATTTGAATATAAATTATTGTGCACCTCTTACGCAGTAAAGCTGAGATAGGAAGTCTTTACTTACTGTACTCATTCGTCAGCATGTGGACAGAAAACATGCAATGAATGACAGGTAATTTTTCGAGGCGATAACTCTGTGTCAATCACTACAGCCTTTATCAACAACGTCCTCTCTAAAGAGCAGACCCTTACCAGGATCCACACGACGACGAAACAGTACGTCTGCAGCGCACTGGAAGAATGAAGGCTGCTATTTGCGTGGTCGGCCTACTTGCAGCGTTTCACCTACCTCAACTGGCACGCTGTAAGTGTGAGCAGTAAATTCAAATCCGAGAGCGTTCATAGCTGGGCGACTTTGCGCGATTGCATCTTTTCAATAACTACGCGCGAAGACAGTGCCTCAGATCGCTTCTGTTTCCTTTTTCCATGGTTCCTCTGTTGCAGGGCAGTTCACGAAAAAAATTTTAAACGTGATCGATTACCAGCTTATTTGGGTCTAGGTGTCCATATTCTGACAGCTTATGCGCCGGAATCAGGCACGCGTATTTGCGCGAAACTTCTAAAACCTAAAAATATGTTATTTCTTAACCATTTCTTGATCTGGAAGAAATATACAAGAGTGCCAGTGCTTCAACTGCCATTAACATAGTTTACCTTATTCCGCGGAATTACGCTGGCAACGCGGCGCCGTGCAGTCACTTATTCTCAGTGAAGACGTGTCATTTCTGCCAGAGGGGACAGTCTGAATAGCGAGGCAGCGCAATAGAAACGTAGAGGGTTTAACTACGTACCGCTGCACAACTGACTACTCCGCAAACCATTATAGTATGAAGCAAGTGCAATAGCCTGCTGGTGCTTCTCAGGGAGCACTAAAGGCTATATTATAGCACACTGCACGAGCCCGGCCCGGCCTGCGGGCCAGGCCGGGCCGTTCGAAGCTTTTACCAGTGGGCCCGGGCTGGGCTCGGGCTTCAAAGTGCGGGCCTGGGCCGGGCTTGAAGCCGCGGGACTGGGCAGCGCCCGGGTTTGTGGATGCGGGCCGGGCCGGACTCGGGCCCCCTTATTAAAGGGCCTAAGTCGGGCATTCGAGCACACGCGAGCGTTATGAAGTGCATGGTCTAAGGCATTCTGTGCCGAGCTGAAGTGACACGTGCAAAGAGCTGGCTCTTAGTAAAGCTAAGCAAAGAAAATAGCAAAACAGTCGAATTTCTTTTTTTTCCACAAAAACGAACATGGCTTCCACGTAAGGAAAAACGAATTATACAAAACCCGCTCTACAAGCAATTTCCCCGCTACCATTTTTGCGATTATACTCGGGGCTCTATAACATGTATGCATCTATACTATGCTCATGAATTAACCTGGGTATATATATATATATATATATATATATATATATATATATATATATATATATATATATATATATATATATATATATATATATAAATATATATATATATATATATATATATATATATATATATATATATATATATATATATATATATATATATATTTATATATATATATTGGCAAAGCAACATTTCGATGCATGTACACACCGGAGTTTCCGTCCAATCACCCGCTACAAAGCGCCAGGCATCATTAATAAATATCATCAACAAATGATATCCTTACTTGAAATACTTGGCGCAAGGTTGCAACTGAGAAGGAACAAGAAGAGACAGAAAGAACGCCAACTCCCAACTAAGTTTATTTTCATGAAGCATTCACAATATAAAGACTATTGGAGGACATGCGCAGAGCATTTCCCTCACCGCACGTGCAGGAATGAACAGACGAGGTTTTAAAAAAGAAGATCGCAATTATGGTAACTGTGCTTCGTGTGGCTGCACACCGCAGTTCGATCGCATGCGACTACTTCGAAGGACCCGGGACTGCGCTGGCGCGGGAGTTACTGGAAGCCTTTCACATAAGGAAGAAAGGTGATTCTTGCGTAAGCGTGCCGTCAGTATTGCTGCATAATAGTGAAATCCAACTGTTGGATCTATATGTACAGTCTAGAGCACTGCACGAGCTCGGGCCTACCAGAAAACCCGGGCTCGGCCCGGCCCGAGGTCCGGGTCGGGTAAAGTAGTTTTCACGGCGGGCCCGGGCCGGGCTCGGGTTTGAAGCTCCGGGCTTAGGGCCGGGCCCGGGTTTGAGGTGGCGGGCTCGGGTCGGGCAGGGCTTGGACTTTGCTCAATTCTTAAAGGGACTCTAAAGCGATTCAATGAATCGGTTAAGACTGATAAAGTGAGAACACGAATGTAACTGGTTTAACCATCCTAAGGAGAATATCAAGGGCACAGTTTCATTTTTAAATTCCCCGCCGAAAACTCCGCACCGTGACGTCACGGATTTCAAACTGTAATTGTCGTATTCTGGGGACACTGGGTCAACGAAAGTTCTTGAAAGTTCGTATATTAAGTTTATGGCCCTCTCAGAGGTCAATGTACTTAATTTTTACCGATTAGGAACTGCGTAAATCCCAGTAGACGCCACGACGTCAAGGTGCTCGTTGCACAGTAATCAAGATGGTGTCAGCACCCGCATTTTCTTTTTGTGCGTTTTCTCGCTTACGAAGGCTCTTGTCGCGGCGAGCGTATTCATTGTGGTATTTTAAGAATAATTTACTGATAATAGAAGAATCTTTTTTTCTTTAGTGTTCCTTCAAGTGTCTTCCTCGTGCGTTGCACGGCTTCAGATTTTATCTCAATAAAACGGTTCTTTTTTATGTGGGGCAAGCTATTTGGACAAGTTTTATGAGTGACAAGTACTGATCTTCTTTTGCCTCTTGCGTATGGGGCTACTTTATTTATCTGAAACGGGCGAGCTAAAAGTAAGTACACAAGATCGCAAATATAATTAACATCTCGTTACTCCGCGCTTTATTTGCATTCTTTATTATTTTATATCCCGAATGTTATTCTGTAAACACCGTAATAAATGTAATATAATAAATGTACACCTATAACTTATTATCGCAAGTGCGATTACGGAGCTACCAGGCGGGGAAACGTTCTTGAAAGTTCCAGCCCTCCACTAAAACGAATGACTGCGCGGAGTCTCGTTGCGTAAAATCCCTACAAAGACATTCTTTTTCCGTGGCTTCGTCTTGGTTCTCAGAGGTCTTGTGACACGAGATGGACATGCACAGCCTGCTTTGTGTGCTCGCATTGTTGAAATGTGAGTATTCGTCTTGCCCGCTCTATATCAGGGGTCTCAAAGCCGCCTCAGCTAACGGGCCGCATTCACGAAAATTTACTTCCGCAAGGGCCAGGACAGTGACGAAGGTAGGAGTCGAGGGGGGTGTGGATGGAGGGAGGAATAGGCTGTACCAGGCCCATAGCCAGGAAGGGGCGCTCCCCCCCCTCGAAATTTTGGTGAAGTAGGTGTTTTTACCAAACATAAATGATGAAAATAGGCGTTTTTCTCAAATAGTCAAGGTTTTCAGCTAGTGCCCCCCCCCCCCTCCCTCGAAAAAAAACTGCTGACTACGGGCCTGGTTGTACCAGATGTCAGATAACGTTGCCATTTGAAAGACCTTTTTAATATATCATATATGGGTAACTTCTGAAAGGCATATTTGGCGGCAAGTTTCACCAACATATCGATACCATCTCCAAAATGACTAACATCTGGACGCCAATTCTGCAATATAGTGTTTTGTTTCACGGTGGCTGCAGGCGGTGCCTCACGAAAAAAATGCTTTAAACCTGTTGTGATTGTGTAGCTCAAAAACGTACTTACAAATAAATAAAAAAGTGGGACGAAGACAGTCATGTGCGGGCCGCAGGCCGCGAGCAAGAGGTCCGCGGGCCCCGTGTTTGAGACCCCTGCACTATATAGTGCGAGAGCTATAGTGCCCAACAGCGTTGGAATGTGCATGGACAGCACAAGTCCATTAAACATGTATATTCATGTATAAAGGCAAAGTATATTCGCTTGACGAAGTATCTGCCTTAAAATAAGAATCACGAATTCCATGCCGGGTGATGTCCACTTACCTCGAATAATATGCATCCAATGAGTAAGCGTGGAGAAGCTTATTCGCACCTTAATTACCAAACTGGAATGAACACCGAAAATAGATCGCAATCACTTCGTCCATCTACTGCCAGTCCTATGCCCACCAGCGTAGGCCACCTTCAACCGGTGCAATATCGTTAGGAAGGCATACACCGTTATATTATGAAAAAACGAACAAACAAGAAAACAGAGTCCTGTGCAAGCCGTGCTTAACAAACACTGCTGAAAACTGCAAGGACAAGCTCTCAGAGGCATTTATAGATTATATTGAAGAATGACACAACATTCGGGAACGAGAGAAATGAAGGGATCAGCTTGACAGCTATTGTCATTCTGCAGAGGTCCAAAAAGACCTAAATTTGCTCCAGTGGTGGATGTTAAGAACGACGACTGCCGACGCCTTCACATTTCGCAAGGCAGATGTGCGCCCCTGGGACTAGCGCAAGCAGGAAACTTTAGCGCGACAGGACATGCGATGCAACGGCGCATGGTCTGCTTATAGCAGAATCTTTTTATAATTTGATTTTTGTTGTACAATAATATGCGAGCAAATACACTATAAACTATGCCACAAAAGCTTATAGACAGTATACTATAGCAGTAGTGTGGTATATGAAAAGAATGCTATGACAAATAGTTTCTTTTTTGCCATTCCGCTTCATATGCGTATTTCCAAAGTGCATGCGGTGCACGCGGTTCGTTATAATTATTATCTAGGTTAGTGTAATTACAACAAATGTAATGAATCTGTCTTTTTTCCTCTATTTCTCTTGATGTGGAAAGGTGCTACAATGATGAAGATATATGTGCTACATATCCAGAAGGGTGCACAATTGACTTTGTCTTACAGCACGCTTTAAACAGATACTAAAGGGAAAAACGATTTTCGTATTATTAGTGAATTACTCTTTCACAATTCCAAAATCCCCACGCCGGTCGCCACGAGGGCTCATGGGACGCGAGAAAACGCGCGAAAAGAAATTACGGCTGGTAACGCCACCTTGAAATTCCCGCATCGAACGCGTCATAGATTATGACGGCGTCTGCTAGGCCCTACGCATTTCATAATCGGTAAAAATGAAGTGCATTGTTTTCCGACGGGGGGGGGGGCCATAAACTTAACATACGAAGCTTCAGGAAATTTCGACAAGCCAAAGTCCCCAAAATACGAAAAATACGCTTTAAAATCCGCGTTGTCACGCCTGGAGATTTTGGCGGGAAATTTAAAAATGAAACCTTGACCTTAATTTTATCCTTTATTAATGCATCTGTATTGGTGGAATTAACGACATTAGATTTCTCAGAGTACAATTTGTCAATCTAAGCGAATTCATAGTTTCACTTTTGTGTCCAATAAAATTTCAATGGAGAGCGCACGCGTCTCTCATAATCATATCTTGGTTTTGGGACGTTAAACCCCAGATATTATTATTATTATTAATGGAGAGCGCAATAATCACAAAGTGAAGAGATCGTCCTGTTGTCTGTCCCTTCTGTTTATATTGCGCTCCTTAGCGAAACCGGACTCATCCTGCAAATCACTCTTCTTCCAGCAATATCTGCTACAAAACGCTCTTGATGATCCCGATTGTATTCCTAGAAAATTGGGTACAGTATACCACTGCCGAACAAACGTTCATCTTACTCAGAATGTCCGCTCAGCTGTGTCCACGGCGAGCCAGCCCCTTTTTACAAGTACCGTAGGTTAAAGTATAATTGCTAGCGAAGCATGCGCCAAGCATGCGTACATCTTTGCCGTTTAAAACGCCATGTGGTCGATTCTATGCTCGGGCAACACCACCTATATTAGTGGCTTGGGCCCCTATCGAGTCCGATCTGTGGTCGGGCCGGGCCGGGCCGGGTAGGCGAAATTTTATCTCGGGTTCGGGCCGGGCCCGGGTCTCGCTTTGAAGTCGCCGGGCCGGGCTCGGGTGGGTAATTATGAACGAGTCCCGGGCCCGGGCCGGGCCCGGGCCGACAATCCCGGCCCGTGCAGTGCTCTAGTACTTTAGATGGTTTTGCTACGAAGTGTCTGTCAGTCTTTTTGTGGTTTTTTTCCTCGACCTTTGCGTAGGTTTGTGTTTCTGGTTTTTTTTTTTCGACGTCTTTACATTAGGATGTATTTGTTTGTTGCTGGTTTCCAGATATCATGATTGCGATCTTCTTTTTAAAACCTCGTCTGTTCATTCCTGCACGTGCGGTGAATGAAATGTTCTGCGCGTGTCCTCCAAGAGTCTTTATATTGTGAATGCTTCATGAAAATAAACTTAGTTGTGAGTTGGCGTTCTTTCTGTCTCTTCTTGTTTCTTCTCAGTTGCACCCTTGCGCCACGTATTTCAGGTAACAATGCACCAACTAGCGCAACATAACGTACTGTTAAATAATATCCTCTAGTGGGCCCGGGCCGGGCCTCGTCATGAACATGCGCGCCCTGGATAAGTTTAGTAATGAACACCCGGGCTCGGGCCGGGCCCAGTCTTGGAACCACGGGCTCGGGCTTGGCTCGGTTCGGTCACGTACGCCAGGGCCCGCGCCTGGCCCGGGCTTCGAACCACGGGCCCGGGCTGGGCTCGGGCTTCATAAAGTGGGACCGGGCCGGACCCGGGCCGAAAAATCAGGCCCGTGCAGTGCTCTAGGCTATAAGTCTGTGTAGCATAATTTTTTTCCAGTTTCGTATGAATTTTCACCCAGCCAGACAGATCTCTGTCAAATATGTTCACATTTAAATCAGTTTCATAGGGTATCGAAAAATTTCCGGGAAGAAATACCGCGATTATTATGTTTTCTTGTGATAGCGAAGCTAGAAATTTCGTTCTGAAACAATTTTTCTTTTAATATTCTGGATTTTTCTTTTGCTTCTCTGAATACATTTTTCCTTAATTTGTTCAAGTGCTACCCCGTAAACAGTCGTCAACATTACGCTCAAATATACCTGCTTAGTAATTTTGAGACATTTGCGCTTGGCTAAGGAGTTAACGACGCGGTAGGCCTAATTTTCCCATTGAACTTTCTCTTGAGGAACAAGGATATATGGATAATTTTCGCTAACAAACGCTTTCAAACTTCACAGGAACTTCCTTCTCAGTGAAGGCCTTTTGAGAGCCTTTCGTGAACACTTCATAGCATACCCACCCGTTCTAACTACTGGAATTTATTACATCATTTGTTGTGGCTTCTAGATCATTTATCAATTACATTAAGAAGCACATTTTCAAGGAGCGTCATAGCCTTCGTATAAGCAGTTCATAGCCAAGGTACACACCGGCGCAGAATATTGTGGGGCGTTATAAACTCCTGGGATGCCTATGCCGGAGATTTGTGATTTGCTCCTGTAACCCATTTCCCGGTAGCTAGGTATTTATCAATTTCTACACGAAGGAACCCGGGTGTGATATGCGTGCTACCGCCTAGCATCTAACGAAGATAAAGATCGTTCTTCAATCTTCAGTGGTGTGCGTACTGAACATGAATAAAACTGGAATGGCTGCGAATTCGGCCATCTCCCTTAAACCAACCACTTGAAGGCCTCAGTAATGTATTGTATAGCTTCTGAGGAAATTAAGTCACTATGCTGTCATTGCTGAGGGACCTTGCAAGTCCCATTTAATCTACCACACAAGAGGCTGCAGTGTAGCATTCGGATTTCACAGCAGGTCCTTGGATGAGCGCAGTACCATTCATGGTTCATAGCTGCAGAAACTGAGCTGGTTGTTGTGTATCGATGTAATCCAGCTTGGATGGAGCTGCTACTTTTGAAGCAGGGATGGTCGAATAATTTTTCTAATGTATCAACAAGGAATTGTTCGCTGCATCAGCCATTAAGCCCGCTCATGATGAGCAAGCACAGAGGCTTCGACTGCGGCAACGCCAATACAGACAGCGAAAGCGGGACCATGCAAAACGGAGAATGTGGCCAAAGACCGTGTGCCCTAGGAAGGACGTCGCTTTCGGCAGTCGTTCACGCCGCAGGTACGAGCGCGAAGGTGCCTAAAGCGGACACGCCGATACAGCTTCGCTGGTAGTGCGTCCCCACAAGAATGTTGCGGCCCCACGAAATTTGACTAGTGCTTGTCGTTTCATCACTTTTTTTAACGTGTAACCAATCCATGGCCGATTCCCGCCCATAAAAACACTGTCCGTCCGCAAGGTAACGCGCTCTAGTTCATGGAGATGCATAATTCCTTAATTTGCTGCTTACATCGGGTATCATTTGACAGTGCCGCACTGCTACAGACGGCAAGCAGGATGGTGCAGTGGCCGCTACAAGTAACCGTACCACACTAGCAAGAGTGAAAAAATTCCATAAACAGAGGGTGGGTGCTCGAGCCGACGTTTCGACAAGTGGACTTGTCTTCTTCAAGGCTGGAACTGATTTCCTTAGCTATCGTGTGTATATGATTCGTGCCCTCTCCAGAGTGGGGGTGGGGG
The DNA here is from genome assembly GCF_013339695.2 of Rhipicephalus sanguineus. Classification (NCBI taxonomy): domain Eukaryota; kingdom Metazoa; phylum Arthropoda; class Arachnida; order Ixodida; family Ixodidae; genus Rhipicephalus; species Rhipicephalus sanguineus. The sequence continues at coordinate 65,370,331 of NC_051181.1, forward strand.
ACACGGGGAGAGGCCGCCGTGACGAACTGGGTCAGTCATAAGCAAGGCAGAAAAAAAAGCACAAATAGTGGGGATGGGCGGGGGGAAAAGGGCAGGGTGTACGTTTCGCTGAATGATTGTCAGTGGAAGCACGTGGCATTTTAACAATAGTAGGTTCGACGTTGCCTATACGAAATACTTCAAGCACAAAATCAGGCAGTCGGACTCACCCACGTGCACCACATGTAACACTCGGGAAGACCTAAGGCACGTACTCTGCGACTGTTCCCGTTACGACGCAGAACGACGGATTCTGAAGGAGGCACTTCATTTGCAACGCGGCTCGAGCTTGGAGCTGCGGCACCTTCTCGGCCCGTGGCAAGACAGCAGTTGTGCGATGCGCAGCACAAAAGCGCTGTTGGCGTTTTTGAAGAACACTCAGCTCAGCCAAAGCCTGTGAAGGACTCTTCTTATGTATATATGTGTGTTTGTGACTGTATGTACTATTTGTGTGTATATGGTGTATATGTGATCATTGTATATACCATAATCACCCGACACCTGGAGTAGCAAGCCAGGCGACAAACCAAGCTAACCTCTCCGGGCATTTCATTAAAGAATCTTATCTCTCTAGAAGGGCTTAACTCTCGTTGGTTTTTGTTGTGTATGTACCATGCCGAATCGATTCAAGAGCCCCCTTAGAAACGTTAATACCTGCTGACTGGAGTGTATTGAACTTGTGAATAAGGTATTACTCTATATTTTCTGTCCCTTGGGGACCGGAAGTTTGACTGAAGTATGTAAAGTTTGAGATCTTCGAAATTGTGACCAGCTGCATTAAAATGCTGTGCCACTGCTTTGGGTAACTTCTTCGCGAATCTTGCACTAAGTCGCGCAAGGCATGAAACAGCGAAACTGGAAGATTCTGAAGTCAAATCTGGTTGCTTCTACACTCTAGGAAAAAAAGAAGAATATGTGTGACTGTTTTCGGAGAGTTCTGCTGACTCGCCACGTGATACAACTTTCTTTAAACAGTCACGGTGACTCTCTTCGTGGGTTAGAGTCGGCGCGCTCTAGGAGAGTACCCTGACCCTCTAGGAAGAGTGGAAGGACTCTTATCCGAAGGATCACATTACCACTTATGAGGGAGTCAGACGACTCTTGCCGGTAACACCCCTACACGTGTCAGATGACACACATCGAAGCGTCAAGCGACTCCACAACTATTTTAAGTTGTGGAGTCATATTGACCCATGCTCTACTTTTTCGCGACTGCTGTTGGAAATACTGAAGTATTTATATTTAAAGAGGCACTAAAGGCAAATAACAATTTATGTCAGAGTGAAGGCTCAATGTATGACAACTTCTAAAAGGCAATATTATCAACAGCAGTGCCCTACTTACCGAGAGTGTAATCTAAATGTATCACATGATGAGCGCCACGAGAGGGACATTTTCGAAGTGATCCCGATGACGTATGAGAGTCTGCCTAGAATAAATCACTAGTAATCAAACTAGCAGCAATAAAAAAAGAACTTTCCGTGCATCAAAAAACGTGATAAAATGCTGTTTGTTCGTTTCTGTATGATTCATGGAAAAAAGAACCTCCGTGGTGTTGCCATGGGGAACGGCGCGCGTGGTTCAAAGGTTCCGTTTTGCCGAACTGCGCTTCGCCTTGCGCCCTGCTGCGCTCACGCGGTCGCGTCTCAGTGGTAGTTTCGGGACCTTGTACTGCCGCGGCGTGCAGCCCAGCGCCGCAAGCCAATGTCTCGCTGTCAAGTTCTCCGTCCAGATCCATTGCGGCGATTGCGGCAAGCTTCGATGGCTTCGATGGCCGTTGTTGCTGCTGTGAGTCCCGCTACTTTCTCTCTGCTGCTGCTAGTGTCGGCGGCTGCGCAGTAAAGGCGGCCAACTTTGGGCACGGCAGCAGTGACGTATGAAAGTCTGATTTCGGGCGGGTGATTTGAAGTGCGCTACCGCGATCCGGACCACTAAAACGTGATTTTATTTGAAAATAAGCACTTCCTTGGCATAAACGTAGCACTACGAGGTTTCTGGACCGCTATTTCAACAATCGACGTCGACTTAATATTTGTCTTTATTGTCCCTTTAAGCAAGTCTAATAATACATGCCGTTGTGTCCACCGACTTCAAAAAAATAGAATTGTTCAATTTTAACATTATTTTTAAAACTCGTCAAAACAACACACCTTTTCCAGCAAAGTAATCTAGAAAGCGCGAAAAGATGGTCTGTGATTTCCAGTTAAGCAGGTCAAGGTATTCCTTATTTACACGCTTGTACGGGTATAGCCAACTAAAATGTGTGGCTGTGACGTGCATAGTGTTATATGGTGCAAAATAAACTGAAGAAATCGACATCACGTTTCCTATATTTATTCCTTATGATTATGAATAAATTAAAAAGTGGTGACGGCTGGCGGCATCACACATGTGACTTGCGATGCTGTTGCTCCTGTTCAGCGTGAGCAGCCATGAAAAATGGTATCTGAAAAGCAAAACCTGATATAATGATGAGAAAACGGAATTGCTGTAAGAGTTTGCAAAACCTAGACAATACGTGATTTACACAGACATAATGAAGGCACACAAGAAAATAACAAATGCAAACAGGCATGGTAAGTAAGCAAGCTTTTGCCGTTATCGTGTAAAACACAACCTGCAAGTAGTACCTTTTGTGACACGTCAGTTGGCGAAAAACTTGCTGCACGCCTCTTTTAAACAATAAATGAAATTGGTTTAGCCTCCTTCGAGTGGGTGCCACTCACATCTTTTCCTCCGTCGTCTTGCCCAACCAACGGAAATGTAGGTCCGACTGCCTCGTTGACAGGGCGAACGCCGCTATTGATTCTCACATCACGATGGTGAAACGCCAGGCCATAGCGGCACCTTCGTTTCCCCGAGTGTGGCTGTCAACTGAAGTGGAGGCAGGACAAGCGATCCGGGATCCTGGAAATAACCAACACACACACACACGCACACACACACACACGCACACACACACACTGATTTATTTGTAATTAAAACCACCCTTTGGTGAACACACCGTTACTGTACACACATCTGACGCGCGTGTTTCGCTTTAAATAATTTCGCAACGAAAACAAATTTTCGCGTAAAAGAAGGCGGGAAGTTCGTTCCGCAATTGGCACTGGCTAGGCACGAGTGAAAGCATTTTGTTTCTGAGAAATAGGTTCAAAATTTGCTTTTAGAATAAGCCCGGCTTTGCGCCGGCATATTCCAACACCCAAGCGCATCCACCTAAAGTCCCTGAAACATCCACCAGCAGCCAGAGGCACGTCGTGAGCGGTTACTGACCGCCTGTTTCACAAACATAACCCGTCCTTAAATACTCAGATAAACGCATGCGAGTACGAGCTCCCGAACGACACCCAGCGCGCGCGGACGCCGTCTACGCCGACATCAGACATGTCATATGCTGGAAATTATGCACATAGCTCCCACAGTCACGTACACTCTCTCGACTCTGTTATAACGTCAAACGTCATCGCGGATGTAGGAAAACCACGAAAACAGCAAAGAGAAACGAGGGAAAAGAGTGCACGGCGGCGGCCGCAACAACGCGCGCCGTCGAAAGTCTGGATCTTTTCACTTTACCGGCGGGGCGTGTGCAACTTAAGTGACTACCGCGTACGCTCTGGAAACATCGTACTATATTTGCATCTTTTAGCTACCGTCTTTAAGCCAACAAAAATCATTATATGTAGTGCGTCTAAGTGTTCTGCACACAGACTGTCTTTTTTTTTTACCGCGTTTTGCCACGCGCAGAAGCACGCAGCACACTCACTGCCGACGGAAATGTTTTATTGCGATAGCAATTATATGGCACAGTATCGGCCTGAATTTTGCCGTCGCCGTCGCCGCCGTCATGCACCGTATATGTATAATATGTATATATATATATATATATATATATATATATATATATATATATATATATATATAAAAGCCCCAAAGAAAAATAATTCATAAAAATGCTTCCGAAGCGCGGAATCGAACCAGGGACCTCTTCCTCCGCAGCGAGTGGCGCTAACCACTACGCCACGAAACGCAGATCCTCCACGTAGCTAACGGCGAGCGTTATATACACACCCTTTACCGCTGGATGGACTCAGAGACGCTAGGCGCTTAAGCGTTTCTTCATTACCAGCGAGATGGCGCTAGGAGCGCAACGGGCGGATTTAAATGTCGTCGGTGAGCTCTCTCGCTTCTTATATTTGCGCAGGGAGAACCTTGCCCTTCCGCTATCTGCTCGCGCGGTTTTCTCGCGCTGAGGGGAAAAGGGATGTTTCACGCTTTCACAGTGATGTCCACGCTCACGTTACGGAGCGTACGAAAGTCACTCGCGCTCAAGGGACGCCGCTAAACGAACAAACAGAAGATGGAGCGCGAAATATCAAGTGTCACAGCTCGACACTTGAAGCACTCTAGTTTCCTTCTCTGCTTTCGCCGCCTTTGCAACAGGAGCGCTGTTCAAACTGAGAGTATCCATTGGCGAGCCTCACTTCGTATAGCATTAGTTTCTTTTTATGAAGTACATTAAGGCCCGTATTCACAAACCAACCTTATCCTTACCTTTTGCCCTCCTTACCTTTTCGGCTCCTTAACGCGTTTCATAAACAAACCTTATGCCTCAGTCCAACCTTTCCTTAACCTTATCGCCGTGAAAAGGTGGCGTTCGATAAGGTAGCCCGGCAGGTACCTTAAGGCGCCACTTATGCGGCGCGCTATGGCTGATTACCCAAGAAGCTTTACGATGTCATTAAAGAAAAGGTGACGTACGCTGCCGGCATCCATATGTGCAATTTATGCTGCGAGTGCTTGGGAACCGTCAAAATTTCATGGAAGAGTTCAGCGACGATGTGTTGCTGAGCAGATTCCGCTTATCGGAGCGAGCACTTCATCACCCCGACCTTGCCGCTGGAAACGGCCCCCAATGCGTCGGTTTTCCCGTGCCACCGCTCCTTCAGCTGCTGGTGGTACTTTGTTTCTACGGCGCAGGCACTTTCCAAATTGTAAATGGCGACTTACACATTGCCCCGCATTATTAAACGTGTGAAAAAGTCAGTCAGGGTACGGGGCGGAAGCCGACGCGTTTCCCTGCAGGATGGAATACTTTTTACCCATTTTGCACTCACGTTCCTGCTGCTTTGTGCGCAGCCGCACGTCGCTCTTGCTGCTTTGAGCTGCTCGCACTTTCCCGTGTTGTACCTTCACAAACACCGAGTGCTACCACAACTCAACGCTTTCACGTCGATGAGCAGCGCTCGGTCTTCAGTGAAATTCAATTTTCGCCTATCTGTCGCACTCAATAACAAGCCTATGTATGATCCACGTAAACAGCCACACACGCGGGCAGACGGACAAAAGCCGCTCGCAACTTCGTGCGCCTGTCGGTGCTCAAATCAGCGCTTCGTGGACCGGCGCGTCTGACTCCGCATGTGCCGGCGCGTCTACGCGAGCCGCCGGTTGCTATGACAACGGAAAAAAACGTTAACAAAGAAAAGGAGCAAACGGCGCGGCCAGAACGAGGCGCGTTCGTACCGAAACTTGCGCGGGTATGCGTTCCTGCATTTTTCATATTGTTTTGAGGAGCATGCAGCTTTTTTTTTCTTGCTAATAAACCAACAATGAGCCAGTAAAAGTTCATAGCCTCGCTCCCATGCTCGTTCCTTATGACGACAAGGCCGCCTTCCGTAAGGCTACCTTAAAACCGAATAAGGCGAGCTTATGAAACGCACTGCGGCCTTTTCTTATCCTTACACTTTCCCCTTCCTTACGAAAGACCGCCTTATAGCGTTAAGATAAGGTTGGTTTGTGGATACGGGCCCAAAGCGCTTCCGAAAACAACACCTCGCACTTTCAGCAGTGCGGACGCAATGTGCGATCAGCAAACAATGACCCTGGAGAATTGCTTGCATCGCTCATTTTATGGCAGCATCATTGTACAGGAGCGTGCATAACGGTGTCAATTCGTTAGGTGACAATTTTAGCTGGACATCCACAACAGCCCCCACTGACGCCGGCTGACGTTGGAAATGGCTGGCAGCCTACTTCCCTAGAGCTGCTGCAGACGCCCAGCTAAAGCTGTATAATTAGTACGTTGCTACACTGTACTGTACAACGCTATGCTATACTTTGCAGCTCGGTGGTGGTAAAAACATTTATTAGAAAAAAATGAAAACAAGGGATGCATGCAGGGACTGCCCCTTAAAGGGACACTAAAGAGAAACAATGAATTGGTTTAGATTGATAAAGTGTGCTCAGAAAACTCTTGTGTAGTTTATTTCAGCACTATAGGTTTATTATTAGAGGAGAAAACCAAGTTCAAAGTTTCATTTTTAAATTTCGCGCCGAACATTGGAATTCGTGACGTAAAAGATTTCAAAGAGCAATTAACGTATTTTGGCGCCACTGGCTCGACGAAATTTGCACGAACTCGTTATGTCAAGTCTCTGGCCCCCTCAGAGGTCAATGTACTTCGATTTAACCGATTGGGAACTACGTAGGCCCAAGCAGGCGCCGTCAAAAATATCTGACGTCACGGCAAATGGTGCGGGAGTTTCAAGGTGGCGTCGCAACCTGTATTTTCTTTTTGCGCGTCTTCTCGATTATTAAGCGTCTTCTCGCAGCAAGCGTGGTGTTTTGGTATCGTAGAAGACTGCTTTACTAATGCGAAAAAAATCGTTTTGCTCTTTAGTGTCCCTTTAAAGGAGCAGTGACACAAAATTTCGAAGGCGAGATAATGAGTGAAATAGATGTATGTGGAGCCGTACACAACGTCTACGAAATATCAAGGGCCAATATAGCCTAGAACATATTTAAAATCAATTTTAAAGTGCATGCCGCGCGACTGAGCGAGATGCGAGCTCTTCGCGACGCCGACATCAACGCGGCGGATGCGTAAACAAACATACGTCACGAGTTTGTGTTGGCTGGTGGCTGGTTGTGCCCTTGCGCTTGTGCCGTGCTACCTGCCATTTCTTCCTCCGTGCCTGCGGCTTTGCGTGTGCTAGTTATGTTCTCTTCCGCTGTTCGCTCGTCGTGCCCGTTGGCAGATGTTATGGCCCGCTCACGCTAGCGGCAAGCCTGTCGCAACGGTGGTGGTGAAAAACTTTATTTTTGAGATGGCCAAATGTTAAAAAAATACATTTAAAAATTAAAGAGCAGCGTTGTGGGCGGCCTTCAGGCTGCCGGTTGTGGCGTCCAGGCCGTGCCTAGCCGCGACGTCCTCCGCCCAAGTCACCAGCCGAAGTTGGAGATACGGCCTGGTGCTGGACAAAGCAGCCTCCCACTGCTGCGGACTCGCGGTGCCGCAGAACGTCGGCCGTCGCCGCACGCGCGAGAGCTGTCCAACTTGCACGGCAAGCTTCGCCGGCGAGGCATTCGCGCCTCCGAAAAACATGGCAGCGCTGCCAAAAGCGGTTGTCGTCCACTTCGAATCTATCAAGTGGTGCCGTGCGCTCTGTAACGTGTAAGTTGCGAACTGATGCTTCCATTTGCTTTAGATTCATGTCCTTAAGCTTCGACAGCAATGTATTCGTCCCGATTCGGCGCCGTTTTTGAGAGCCATAGTCAAATAATCGATGCTGTAAGCTTAGCGAGTCAAGATGGGCGCTTCCGAATGCTCAGAGGACATAGATTACGCGTTTGTTAGTTGTTTCTAATCCTCCATAGCTGGCGCCACTTGATCTGGTTCGGCGCCCACCGCACACACCATGGAGGAAGGAAAACTCAGGAGAGGCCCTATCGTATCCCAATGCATTGCGAAAAGTGTGGCGGAAGTGACGTCAGATTTATGGGGCAAACAAACCGGTATGGGGCAAACAAAACAGCAGACGCCCCGCGGCGTGCTCTCCGCGGTGGTTCGCTTCTGCTCAGATTTGTAGTCCCGGCGTAAACTTAGCGCGTATTGTGCGGTTTGCACGTAGTAAAACGTTGCAAGCAGACGTTTACCAGGCTGTTCGTGCGTGGCAGGCCCGAGCGAGCGTTTTTGTGCTACAGAAAGTACCGGTACGTGCCGTAATCAAAAACATTCAGCCCCTGCGTCATTGTATTCGAACTCACCTAGCAGTGACTTACGCGTTCTACTGGGCGTTAGATCTCTCTTTTCCGTTCTCGTAGCCCGATTGCCCGATTAGCGGTTGCGGCGCAACGCCAACCTATAGTTGACGTAACTTCACGTCGAAAAGAGGACACCGCTGAATTGTATAGGCGATCGTGCACGTAAAGTTTTAATTCCAGTGCGCACACAACACAAGCACGCGGCGAGCGCACACCGAACAATACAGACATCACGTAGTCCGATAATAACAACAAAAGTTTATTGCCCTTTCGTTGAACGACACTGCCTCTAAAACGTACGATGCCTTCAGCGCATGTTATGTACGGCGCGTCAGACGCCAAAAACAAAAGTTCAGATGAGTTCTGATTTGACAGAATGAGTAACAAGCAACAAAGCGCACACCCGAGAGCTTCGCACGCAAATACCATGCCTTAGTGATCAGCAATGAAGCGAACGTATACGTACACATGAAAAGTGACACCCGGTACTGTCCGCGTGCACGCGATTTGCACCGGGTATACGCAACAGCTGGGCATTGCGTAGCTTTCCTAAAGAACACACACAAAGAGCAGCATGCGTGAATCGACTACACCGCTCGCACGGCAAAAAACAAACAAACAAACAAAAAGGCTGCAAAGTTTCGCGATGCGCGCATGCGCTTGCAAACATCGAGACGGAAGTCGCGAAATGTTTCGCTGCGCCTTCGCAAGGAGGCAATGCGGGTGTTTGCGATGTGGAGGCTTCACGAATGTGACGTCAGGGCCTCTCCTTAGTTTTTCCTTCCTCCATGGCACACACGCTCGCGCGCCGCCTACGTCACAATTTTGCGTGTTCACGTGGCCAGCTGTGTTTTCCCAGCTTCCGGAAGACGCTGCCTAGCTCGATGCTCTTTGAAACCGAAACTGCGACTCGGCGCTCTAAAAACGTCTCTAAATAAATAACCGTCGCGCACTCGCGCAAACGAGGTTTGCAGCTGTGATAAGTGGATCATAAGCTATCTATTGCAACAAAAAACAAGGTGCAAAATTTTTGTGTCAATGCTCCTTTAAGGGGACGGCACCTACAAACAGTAGGTGGGGCTCCCTAGTACGGGACCCCATTGGCGTCGGCTGCTGCCTGGGCTCGTCGGACCAAGGCCTTTTGGGCCTGAAGGTGCCTCAATAGCCGAAGTGCTTAGGACGCTCGCCTACGGATCGAGGGTACGCGGGTTTGAATCCTGCATGGTGGAGAATTTTTTTCGGCAAGAATTTTTGTTTCTCTTTCTTTATAACTTTCTTTCCGTCTCTCTGCTTGTTTCTCTCTTTCTTTCTCTCCGTCTCTCTCTGCACTCGTTCTCAGGTACCTGCAGAGTGGCACAAACCCGTTAAGATGATGATAGTTTTCGGCAATCGACACACAAGGAACGATTTGCTAAATACTTTCGCTGTTAAAGCCGTCCACGAGACGCGCCGAGTCATACCTTTTGGTGACCGAACTTCCTGCATAGCTTCCACAGCATTACACCTGATGTATGAAATTGATGAAACGGACGGAACTGTCAACACAGAGTTCATGCTTGTGGCGTGTGTTTGAGCGCGACGCAAGAGCCCTTACCTTTTTTATCATTTTTTCTCAAGCGGCCATGGTTACGGATAGTGGTGCTTCTTTTCGTTGTATGTGCCGCTTGGTTGGTGAGGAATTAGTAGCATACATTTCAGGGCATCATTCCAAGACTATCCACTACTTGCAGTCGTTTGCTTAAAAGTTGAAATGGTAACTTAATTTCCTTTTTCAGTACTCATGTACTAAGTTGGTTACGAGTAAAGCTTCTTGGATAGTCAGTAAAACTCTGCAATATTACCAGGTCGAACGCGGAGGCTTTTCGGGATTACTTAATCGAGGCGCGCCTTACTTATTTGGCTCCGTTGGACAAGTTAGCAAGCTTGTTGCTCTTCTCTTTCTCAATGTTAATAATGTTTGTCTTTCTCGTGAACGTGTCTCTATTGTCGGGAACGAGCTAAGAATAAAAAATTGGCCGCGTATCTGCGTGGTTTGCTGCAAATGTCGTCTAAAGACGATAGAAGAGGCGCTGCGTGAGATATGGACGCCATCTGGCAATACGTCGGGAAACATGAGCGCTGTGTTGCAGGCTGGTAGTCCCGGCACAGCAGCAGGCGAAGACCGGCGGTGACCAACGCGACCCGCGGGGACGCCAGCCAGCCCGAACACGCGGTTTGGCGCGAAGCGCTGAAGCAGAAGAAACGTCCGCACTCAACGACTACTCTCCACACACTCTTTTATTTACACATCACCTGGGTAAAACAGGAATGCCAGAGCGGCGCCCCATGGCATTCGTACAGTGCAATACAGAACCGAACCCGAAACACAACAATGAGCTCGTGCAGAGGGCACGGAGGAAGGCAAGATTCAGCGCAGTCGAATTTTCAACGCAGCTTAAGAAACTAGGGTCTTTAGAATTATGTATGTATGCATTTCCTATTAAAGGAACACACCACCTAATATTCACCTAGTGATGTTGCGCCTCAAATATGCGTAATGTTTGCCTTTCGATCGTCTTCAGGTTTGCCTTTCGTCTTCAGGTTGCTTCAACAAATGGCCACCTCATCACCTTCCAATGGATTCCTGCCCACTGCGGCATAATGGGAAACGAAGACGCAGACGCCGAAGCTAAAGGAGCCTTGACCAGTGGCCCTGAAGTGCGCACTGCGTTTTCACGGCCAGACACGAACGCCCTGCTTCGGTACGTAATGCGTGACCTCACACTTGAGCACTGGACGAAACCGGAGCGACAACACCGGCGATTACACAAATGGGACCCCGAAATGAGGTTCTGCATGCCTCGTAAATTAAAACGACACAACACAAGTATGATTCACCGAATTCGTCTTGGTGTGGCCTCCACAAGACGTTATGCACATATCATCGGCTGCAGTGACACCGGTCCCAACTGTGACCACTGCCAAGTGCCAGAAACACTTGAGCACATATTTTGTACCTGCCCAGCATACGCACGCGAACGACAGAAACTGATTTCCTCGACTGAAGGAGTGCATAATAGGCCATTAACTGATGAGGTTGTGTTGGGCCCATGGCCTGACGCCAACAGCACAACTGTGGTCATAAGAGCGGTTGCAGCTTTCCTACAAGCCACTGGACTGGATGCGCGGCTATAGCACTGCACCACCTAGGCGGGATTGTACATACTCACCTCTCTTACTTACCATCGTCATCCATCATTCTTTTTTCTCCCCTTTCCCCACCCCCGGTGTAGAGTAGCAGGCTAGAGCATAATATCGCTCAGGCCGACCTCTCTGCCTTTCTGTAAATAAACCTCTCTCTCTCTCTCTCTCTCTCGATCGACAATGTACACACGTATGAACGTAGTCAGCCGTTCAAGATGGCTGGCCCTTGGGCAAGTGGTTCAACTTTGGCCGAGTGGCTGAATCGAGTGACGTGCCGACAAACAGAGAGACAGACCAAAATTTTTCCGTTTAAGTATCCCAGGAAAGACTATCGTCTTTAAAAGTAAACTGTACAGCTGTCCATTTGTATTATGTGCGTCCAACTACGGTCGCTCTTAACAGTGATGTAAGGCTTAAGACAAACCAATGAAAAATGCGACATGGCGCCGTTCGCGACAACAGGCGAGGTACCGCTGCATCGAGACCGAGATCCCTCAATTCGAATTTCCTGCGGTGTTTGTTTTTTCCAGAAGAAGCTCTTTCCTACTGTTATCCGCACGTACCCAGCGTCATCCTCATCGGTCGTCATTCGATGCAGTAGAAGTTTGTGAATGTACCGCGTTTCAAGTGCACCGGAGCGGCAGCAGCTCGAAGTGTTTTACAACGCTTTAGCGCGTTCCGTCGTTTCGGCAGCGTCAAGTTGCAACACGGCGCGTGCTCCCTGCATCGCTCGGATATACCAAGTATATAGCCTGAGGGTCTCCACATCGGTGATTGTCGTCGCGTTCATTCGTGTGCAGTGAGGTGAAGGTTAAGTGGGAATGTGTGCGTCTGTGTACGGTTTACCGCCCGCAAAAGCCATGGCATTGAAGATGAAACGAACTTTATTTGGGTATGCGCTTGGTCTTTTGGGTACTCATTTTTTTCTTTTTACCTTTCATTTTTATTTTATTATTATTATTATTATTTGTTTCTGTCTCTACCTGCACGGAGGACGATGCTATAAGTGCGCATCGAAGCCTCAAATATCCCATCGAAACATTCACAAATAAACTTTTTATTTAGAAGCGGATATCATTTTCGTAGTCTGTTTTTGGAGTTGTCTTACGGCAACCGAAGGCAGCCTCCTGACAATCTGTGTGTCTATATATATTGTGAGGAACAGAGACAACGCCGGATACTGGGTCAGCTGTTCTATTGTCTGACCTCTTTTTCCTCTGCCTCTACCCGCTAGATGTCCCCGCGCACCAGCGGCCAGAGCCCCGGTGTCGATCTTCGTCCTCACACTCGGCCATGACTGTGAGCGCGCGGAACTGCCGACAGTGTCTCTGGTAGGCGGCTTTGGCTGCATCGCGGTGGCCGGTATCGGCCCCGCTTTGACTTGGCTGGTGCATCTGCCGTCTTGGCTCGTAGGTCTGGTGGGCGGCCCTGGCTAAATCGCAAAAAACATGCTTCCGGCGGCCGGCTTTGGCTTTGTCTCGAAGGTAACGGGGGATGTGGCATGCCCGAGGACGGATGCCGAAACAGCATCCGAGGAGGCACCGTAGCTGACAAGGTGTCTCGGTGCTTCTTTTCGCTTAAAACCCCATGATTGTCAACACCGGAAAAACGGTCAGGACATTCGTCAGGAACCTTCTGCGGTTTTGTGGGAATTGAAGTATTCTCCTCTACTGCCGAATTCTCCACACTGCCAACGGGGCGCTCGCTCTCCTCGTTTTCATTGACGCCCGACGTCTCTTCAAGCGGTGTAGGTGACTCTTCGGGTGCCGTGGTTGTGAAGTCCAGCGCACGTTTCTTCGTGATTGATAATCCGTCAGCAGGCAGTGGGAATAGCGACGGGGCAACTTTCATGCGCTCTTCCCGGGAAACCTTGTCGCTGAACGCCTGCGTGTTGGACACATGCACTCCATCCCGTCCAACCATTGATGGTCTGTAGTCAGGTACTGCGAGCCTTTTCCTTTCAGAACGGCTGCTCCCACCATTCCACACAGGCATGTCCTGGAATCTTCCTGATGGGTGCATCGGGTAAACGTGGTCTCCACTACATTCTTGGTCTCATTCAAAGTAAGGTGGCATCTGCGCATACGGACAATGAATGCGCTTGAAGTTGCAGATGAGTTAGCTCAGATGGCTCTCCGCACACATTAGTAATGGTCTTGGATTCGTCCGGCTTCTGGAGTGACAGCGTGTCGAGTCCGAGAGGAGCCGTCACGTCTAGGTCACCAAGGGAAGATGAGTTTGGGGCACGCGTGACCAAGTTCTGTGGAGGGAATGTTGTCTCGACGTGTCGTGGTGGTAAGCTGCACTGCACAGTAGCAGCCTCGAGGTGGTGACCCTTCAGAGCTCCATCCTCTGTAGCGGTGACGTTGGTCTGGGTGGTGGCAGCGACGTGGTAGTCAATCGGTCGAAAGGCAGCATTGAGCCTAGTGCTCAACTCAACCCAGGATTGCTGCCCTACGCTTTCGTACCTGTGCCACGCCGCGGCACCGTTTCGAAAGGCGGTCGATAGCCACGCACCACTTCTGCTGATCCGTCCAGCACTCGCGAGCTCCGATTGCGTCCACGGTCGCCACCCAGTCGTCGGCGTCGTTCCGGAAACCGTGGAACTCAGGTAATTCGCGGACAGCCAGCGATGGTGGGGCGGCAGCCGAAAATCTGGAGTATGCCGACGCCAAGGAGCCCAGTTGAGATGCGAGCTGCGTCAGGGCACACCGGAGCTTTCTACGGCTCTGGACTGAACTGGATTCAAGGCCTTGTGAGGCAGCTGCAGCAAACAGGGCATTCATTGCGCACAGTGATGGTATAGCGTCGGGATAGAGCTCTGAGCACCGCGATATCCAGGCGTTTATCTCGACGCGGAGGTGTGCAATGGTACGCAACAGCTCCGCGGCGCTGTCGGATGAGGCGCACAAAGAGCGAGGATTCACGTCGACGGAGTATGCGGTGGTATCAGTACTCCCGACGGCAACATCCACGTCCAAAGAAGCCTGAACGGCGACCCTTGGGTGCTCACGCGTTGGAAGAATCCCGGGCACCGGATGCGTGTCATGGGGCGCGTACGCGACGTTCCCAGACGACAGAAGCCCGTGCACATTCTCAGGCGAAAGTGGTAGCAAGGTTCCTGGAAGGTCGTACGCTGGAACCACCGGAGTGGCATGGACGCCGTCCGCGGATGATTCGATAAGTAGCGGCAGCAGCGGTCGAGTCATGGAGTCCATAATCGAGGAAGCGTGGACGGCGTTCCTTGGATGGATAGACCCGCGCTGGCAATGACCCTCGAGGACACCTGGCTTTCGTTTCAAGGTTCGATTCACGCCGTAGGCTGCGCCATTGTGAGGAACAGAGACAGAGACAACGCCCGATCCTGGGCCAGCTGTTCTATTCTCTGCCCTCTTCTTCCTCTGCCTCTACCCGCTAGCTGTCCCCGAGCGCCAGAGCCCCGGTGTCGATCTTCGTCCTCACAATATATATATATATATATATATATATATATATATATATATATATATATATATATATATATATATATATATATATATATATATATATGGCATCAACAAGCAAATACACTGCTACTCGATATGCACTCTTTCTAGGCGTCGTTAAACGCGAAGAGAAAACCTACGCGCTTCGTGTCTTCCCTCTAGCCAGGCCGTTAATTCTCCCAGGGTGAGCGGGGAACGCGATGCGACAGTAAGGCGAGTGTCGGAGAGCTATTTTTCGATATGGATGGATGCTATGGGCGAGGCTTGGGCTAAAGCCGCCAACTCGCTGCGTGTTCTATTGGAAACGCGTCAAATGGGACTGTCGTAGCAACGGTGCTTTTTTGTTTGTTTGTTTGTTTGTTTGCTTTTTCGAGCTTGGTGGCACACATCTCACCAACCCGTTATAAAGGGGACGCTCATAGCATCCCCCCATCCATCCATGGAAGAGCACTATGAAAGGAAAGTATGAAAGATGAAAGGTGCGTTCATTTAGCCGCCTTCATGTGTTTCGCGATAGCTCGGTGGGCTAAACACCCGCCAGCCATTGCCGCGGACCGAGAGGTCATGGGTTCGACTCCTGTCCATGGGACTTTTTCTTATATATTTTTTTTCTGTGCCATCTGATGGCGTTCATTTTGCTGACGTATTTCAGTCACGGAAATACGTCATGAAAGTCTCGTGGACCCCGGAATAAAACTTTCGTGTTAAAAACATAAAGAAGCGCAAAATATCTAAATGTGATATAATAATGCAATGATCTACTTATTAATAATAATAATATCTGGGGTTTAACGTTCCAAAACCACCATATGATTATGAGAGACGCCGTAGTGGAGGGCTCCGGAAATTTCGGCCACCTGGGGTTCTTTAACGTGCACCTAAATCTAAGTACACAGGCCTCAGACATTTTCGCAATGATCTACTTATTAACCGCTGTACTGATACGGAACACAAAACAACTAGTTACATATTTGCTCAGATATTGCACAAGTATACATGGAATGCTGGACACCTTCAATACATAAACAAAAAGTCACAGTTTCGCCGCAAGGGCGAAGCAATTAATGCGATAGCAAGAAACTAATGCTATACGAAGTGAGGCTCGCCAATGGATGCTCTCAGTTTGAACAGCGCTCCTGTTGCAAAGGCGGCCGAAGCAGCGAACGAAACTAGCGTGCTTCAAGTGTCGAGCTGTGACACTTGATAGTTCGCGCTCATCGTCTGTTTGTTCATTTAGCGGCGTCCCTTGCTCGAGTGACTTTTGTACGCTCTGTAACATGAGCGCGGACACCACGGTGAAACCTTGAAACATCCCTCTTCCCCTAACCACCAGAAAACCGCGCGAGCAGACAGCGGAAGGGCAAGGTTCTCCTTGCGCAAATATAAGAAGAAGCGAGCGAGCTCGCCGACGACTTTTAAATGCGCCCGTCGTGCTCCTAGCGCCACCTCGCTGATAATGAAGAAACGCTTATAAGCGCCGGCCGTCTCTGAGTCCATCCAGCGGTAAAGGGTGTGTATATAACGCTCGCCGTTAGCTACGCAGAGGATCTGCGTTTCGTGGCGTACCGGTTAGCGCCACTCGCTGCGGAGCAAGAGGTCCCTCGTTCGATTCCGCGCTTCGGAAGCATTTTTCTGAATTATGTTTCTTTGGGGCTTTTATATATATATATACATACTTATACATATACGGTGCATGACGGCGACGGCGACCGCAAAATTTAGCCGAGACTGTCCATATAATTGCCATCGCAATAAATGAAAAAGATCAGATTTAACAGAGTAAATAGTACATTGCACTAAGAAGAGCAAGAGACATTATATGGTACTTGAACACAACTTGAGAGTTGTGTTCAAACGGCAAGCAGCTCGAAATTTCAACACGCTGCTCAAGTAGAAAAGGCGCACTGAGCGAACATACACCCGATGAGCACGAACTGTCACAGTTGTAACTTATTTCTTTGTGAGCAGCGCGCTCCTTTCGCAAAAGCGGCCGCTGCAGTGAGCGAAGTGATTTCATGCTCTCAACGCAAACTTGCGGTAAGAGCACAAGATGTACAAACCACCGCCATCACGACATAAGCCCGCACACGAGCGACCACTCCCTGTAGAGGCGCGCGCTGATCCGCGTGGGTCGACGATCTTTAAAGCGCGCTCTTTTAAACTCACTGTAACGGGAAAAGCACCGCATTCGTTTTCTCTTCACCGCCGCGACCTTTTGGCGGCTTCGCCACACGAAGGGTCCAACTGGCTCGCCTCGCTAGTGTCTCCCGGCCGCCGACGCACGGCGCTTTGGAGGGCGATCGTTTTTATAGCCTCAGAAAAGCGTTCAGGAACATTACGACATCCCGTATCGCTTTGACACTTCATCGCATGCCTGTCGAGGCATCGAAGAAAGACTGGGTGCTGCGCTTTTGGGCGCAGCAACCGACGGGAAACGGGCAAAGCCCTGTTTGCTATTCCCAGCGGGGAAAAGCATGCTAAGCGACCGGCTGTGTGGCTGCACAGAATACGGCGGGAAAAATTTGTTCCCATGACTGATACCCGCCTTTGTGAGGTAAGCGTTTCATTGAGAATTTGCGAATGTTGTTTCGAGGAATGTTTGCGTCTCCCCTGCACTAGTGCAGCTTGTTTCGTGTGGTTGACGCGGAAGGTTGAAGCACAATAACATTGCCAGGTAGCTCTTGATTATGTTTGGCGTAGAACTGATGCCTTTGGGCTCACATATAACTATCAGCGCGCCATGAGAAGTGACTGCAACAGATTAGTATTGGTAGACGTCAGGGCCATAGCCAGGGGGGTTTTCAAGCCCCCCCCCCGAAAATTTTCAGTTTTGCTTGCGTATATATGCACGCACACATACAAACGAACGCACGAAGATACATAAAATGTGGTGAACCCCTCCACCTCCAAAAATAGAAAAAAAATTCTGGCTACGCCCCTGGTAGACGTGACTGTATGACGCACATAAATAACGGGTGGTAACATGAAAATAATTGCACTCATGTCAGGTAAGCCATGATTTACATGTTAGCACCTGTCACTAACGTTCGTCATTAAGAAATATCTCGTCATATCAATTTTGGCATATATGCATTTCATTGAACGACCGCGAGTGCCCCGAGACCATGTCATGTAAATAATGTTTTATATGGCACGCCTGTCATGATTTGCACGTTATAACCGTAACTTACGTTCGTCATACACTCTTATCACGCCATGCCAATTTTGGTGTGTATCGAGCCTGCGAAGCGGCCGAGAGCGCACCATGAGCGTGGAATGTAAATCATGCCGTACATGACATGCATGTCCTTATTTTAGACGTGAAGCATCTTATAGCGGAGTTGAATCCGGTGGTGGTGGAGTGCGGTGTGACCACCCTCACTGCGCATGCGCAAACCCTCTCCACACACCTTCTCTCCACACACCTCTTCTCCACTTCCCTCTCCACATCTCCGCTTCCCTTGTCCCCTCCTCTCTCCCCCTTTCCACTTTCTCTCTCTCTACTACCCCTCTCTCCTCCCCTCTCTCCACCTCCTTTCCTCCCCCTTTCCACTTCGTCCCTCTCCCCTCTCCGTCTGAAACGCGGGCTCGACATGCCGAAACGCTGCTTCGCATCGCTTCAGAGTGTTCGTGTGATCTTTCGTCTTTTCGTCTTCCTTGTTTCGCCGTTCTGAAGCCATACGCCTTCATCGACAGTGTGCAGCAAGCACTTCTCGGACAGTGACTTCTGCTACCCACGCGCCACTCTTATGTAAGCTTGTGACCGCGTTTAAGCGCCTCGCCAATACTTAAGCGATTTATTGCACGCAGGTTGTAAGCATAGGCGACTTACACCAGGTGCGGTGCCGTCCCACAACCTGCCGCGAAGGCCCCTAGACAAGGAGGAGACGACGCGGCGTCCGAATCGCCTCGCAGGAAAGCGCGCCTCGCGAGCTCAGCTGAGCGGCGCGAGATATCCGAGACTACGGCTCGATTTAGATGGTGTACATACGTATTTTACTTATGAAGGCAAGCGCGCGCCTAGCAGAATGCTTATCATAAATTCATAAGCGAAACCTGTTGCGGCTGTTTAGTGCACATTCTCTAAAAGTTTTCACCTCAGGCAGTGCAGACACTTTTTTAAAAGCGGAGCCCTTTAAGCTTTTCGTTACGCTGTGTGGCGTGAAACTGGACGCAGCTTGCCTTTGCCCCGTTAATCTCTGTGGCCCTGTGCGAGGTATAACCAGCGATTAACTGTTTTATTCTAATGCCCATGCGACGGCCTTGTGCGGTGTTAATATGAACTGAGCCAACATTACGGGACAAACTGCGATCATGGGCATCGGCAGGGAGGTGTGCAACAAGGCGGCACTTGCGCACTTGTTTGCAGGGCGAGAGCTGCGACGGTGATGCGATCTCCGTTGACGGCCTCGACCACGCATTCGACAACGTGGCCTGCGTCGTACACCGCCTCGCCCTCGATGAGGCACCGCGACCTTTCACAAGCTTTATCTACGTACTTGTAGATGCTCGAGAACGGAACACTTACTGAAATATCGAAAGAAACAGCCAAACTAATTAGTATCGTACGGTGGAAACAAGATAACGAGCGAGAACACTCACGCGTAGTTTCACTTTCTTACCAGCAATGCGGTCGGTGGCATCGGCGCACTCGTCGGCCATCCGAAGAGTGCGCCCTGTCGACTGGGCCGCAACTAAAACAAGTTCAAGATTACACTCGAAAACATTCACTGCAGGCGTAAGTTGAGCGTCGCGAGGTTGTTCGTTCGACAAAGTTCCCGCCTGAAGCAGACGATCCGCATACAGGAGCAGCGGCTGCTGTAACGCGGTTGAGAGCGGAGTCCCCTCTCTGACGTCATTCGCGAGAGGGCGCCGCTCCAAGATCCCGAGGCCAATAAATATCTCGGAATTCAGCTAAGCAATAACCTTTTTTCGCATGCGCGCATTACATCACTAACATTGGCAACCGATGCCTCGGGTATATACACAGAATTTTTTCTAAACGCCCATGTCATTTAAGATTACTACTCTACAAAACACTAATTAGACCAAAGCTCGAGTATACGACTTCTGTTTGGAACCCCTGTCAAAAACATTAACTACTATCATTGAGTCACTTCAAAATTGGCCAGCACACTTCACACATTCAAACGTCATGTCTTGATCATCAGTGTTAAGTTTCCATTCCTCTCTGCGGCACCAATGCTTTTTCAGACTCCTTTGTGTCAAAGACCAGTGCCCAGTGTAACTGCCTTCGCCCCACCATTGCCTCCATTGAGGATGCGTCATCATTCAAGACTGCACTGACTGATTATGTCTTGAGCCTGTAATAGCTTAATGTTCTTTAAACATGTATTCTCATTAATTTGTTGTATTTTCGTGTTCTATTTTTACTGCTTTTTTATGGCACTACTCTCCCCCCTCTGTAACACCTTTATGCGCCCTTAGGCCAATGCAAATAAATAAATAAATAAATGAATAAATACATGGGCAAGTGGTAGCAATGCCGTCGTTTTGTGCTCAGGTAGAGCACGTTCACTACTCTGTTACGGGACTTGTAAAACAGCTTTAAAAGTATTTTATTTACAGGGGGTGGATGGCAAGTGTGTGCAGGTACAGCATGTCGTTCTTCTCTTCTTCGTTGCTTCGTTAGGCTCGCTAGAATGGGAAGGTGGGAAAAGCGACTGCGGAAACGTCCCCGAACGCGCCGATACCGCAAGGGGCGCTGTAAGCACGGCCGCAGCTGGGGAGCAGGGAGTCGAGCATACAACGGAGCGCGTAGCGCTGGCGACGTCCGGCTACCTTGGCTCGCACTATTTCACTTGAATAGGTCACTCTAACTTGAAACAGTTTGCTGCGTTAATCGTCTTTTAGGCGCTAAGTACCTTAAGCTCTCGCCGTGTCAGCGTGCATCGTACATCATCGTCTCCTGTAGGGACGGTCCATTAGCTTGAGCGCAAGAGAGGGCGCGGCCGCCTCAGCGCTCCCTGTGTGGCGAGAGAGAGCGAACGAGAGAGAGCACGTTGACTATGGAAACGCTCTTTCTGTAATGAACGCTGAACCACCTGAAGCACAGTCACAGCGAAAGGTGGAAGAGCGGTATTTCTAGAGCCCGTTGTAAACGCTCTTGGGCTACTAATACAAGTACACTAGCAAGGTATACCCACTACGCCATACATCACAATATTTGTGAAGTTGGCACGCACCTACAACGCCATTATTCGTCATTCTGCGCAGACGCGAGGTACTGGCTACACATCTGTAAGGCATTATGTGCACTTTGGTGATGTGACGACTGATGACGATGAAGAATTGTGACTCAGCCTTTTGTAATGGGTTGGAAGCTTTAAACAAGGCTCACCAGCTACGTAATTCGCATTGTGTGACGCCCGGTCGCTATTTCACTCTCCCACCATGCAATATAACATACGTTGACGTGAGAAAGAGAGAGAGAGGGGGGGGAGAACTTTATTGAGACCCTGAGGAAATGGATCATGGGCTTATGGGCTTCCTTGGCAACCAATACAAGTGCACTTGCGATGAACCCACTACGCTATAAATCATCATAATTTCTGTGAAGTAGGGAAGCAGGCACTATGCCCTTTCTTGTCATTCGACGGAACGCCGTGGTACCCGCTAAAAACATGTAAGGGAATATGCGCGCTTTTTTAATATCTCGGGTTTAACGTCCCAAAACCACGATATGATTATGACAGACGCCGTAGTGGAGGGCTCCGGAAATTTCGACCACCTGGGGTTCTTTAACGTGCACCTAAGTCTAAGTAAGTACACGGGCCTCAGACATTTTCGCCTCCGTCGAAAATGCAGCCGCCGCTGCCGGGATTCGATACCGCGATCTTCGGGCCAGCAGTCGAGCGCCATAACCACTACACCACCGTGGCGGGGCAGGCGCACTTTGTTGATGTGGTGCATGATGACGATGAAGAATTATGGCAGAGTCCTTTGCAATGGATTGGAAGCATTCAACAACGTACTCGTTGCGCAATTCGCATTGTGTGAGGCGTGGTTACAGAATTCACGTCGTGTGACGCCTGTTTGTTATTTCACTTTTCTATCACGTTGTATTACACATAGTAGTGTGGTTCCTTCCGGATATGAAGCCTGTATAGCGTCTTTTTGCACGGAAGTTTCAAACACCGGCATGGCTCTGAGGTAGAACACGGAGCTCCCACGCAGAGGACCCAGGTTTGAACCCCGTTACAGTCCTGAAATTATTCTTAATTTCTTTTTTTTCTATTTCGTGCGATAGCGGTTACGGACACCGGCGGTGGCGGCGGACAACTACGATGCCAAAAACTGGCCGTTGAAATGGCACAACCATTCACCGGCCACCCCGTATATATGGGCACTGGATCTTGACGTGCAATGTAGTGCCGGTGGAGATTTCTCTTCTACGTAGTTGAACAATAAAGATTGGCAGCGTGCACGTTAACTAAAAACAGACTGCGGGTCTCTGTGTAAAAGCGGACTGCGGGTCCCTGTGTTTAATAATTCTCCCGTCTCTGATTTCCCATTAGCATTGAAATTGCTGTGAGGAACACCGACGCACACTGTACGCTTCGGCCCTCCACAGGTTTCACGTTAGTTGAGTTTTTTTTTTTTTTTCAAACACCGTTCCTTACATGTTTCGTCCCTCCCCAATGTTGTTCAATGAAGAAACTCACAACAGATGCTGCCTGAGTCGGCGTTGTCTCGCGCCGGCGAGGGCGCGTTCTCGTTCTTTGCGAGCTGGTAGTTCATGCGTTCATCGCCGAAAGAGCGTTTCCGTAGTCAACGCGGGCAGGTCGGTCTCTCTCGCCACACGGCGAGCCCTTAGGCGGTGGCGCCCTCTCTCGCGCTCAAGCAAATGGACTGTCCCGACAGCAGACGACGATGCACGATGCACGATGCACGCCGACACGCCGAGACCCTAAGGTGCTTCGCCCCTAAAAATGCATTTTTTTGTTCTAAATGATCGTCGCTGTACGCCCACTCTACTCCGTTTCATACATCAGGTGCAACGGTGGGGAGGCAAGCGAGACTTTTTGCAGCAGATGCGTTCGCATTCGGAAAGAGTGAATTGTTTTCACCACGCAGAATAAGTTTTAGAGCGAAGCTCTCAGGAGCCCGTTCCTGCATTGAGTGGCGTCGGCGTCGTCGTAACCGGCAGAGCGACCGAGGACAAAACAAAGCGAACGCGGAGCGCAGCGGAGGATTAAAGACGTCGATAGCGAGGACAGCGCGAGGACAAGGAATGACAGTGGCGAAATGACAGGTTCCGGGGCGGCCACCTATAATGAGCGGTCGCCTATAACGTCATCACTATGGTATGCGGCGAGTGCGTCCACCGATACCATATATGCAAGCAAAGCACTGCATGAACGGAGGCCTGTCTGGGGAGGCTGTTGTGGAAGGCACCCACGAACTGCCTTTCGTGGCCTCTTGATTAGCGAGGCGGTGGCGCGTCAATTTATCGCATAATCCAAACACCTGAACAGCGGCACTCAGAATTCGCCTTACAGTAAAATCTCGAGCAAGAGCCCTTCTCCCCCCCCCCCTTGCGATGAAATATATTCTGACGAGATTTGGAGGGGGGACGCCTTGCTCGGTAACTGTTCATAATTCCAGATGTCGGCGGAAGAGCCGCGCGTGTTTTCAATGAAATTCTTTACTGAATACGCATGCATACACTGTTGTTATTCGCCCTCGTAGGGCGAATAATATTGCTGATTGAAACAGTTCGCTTCCGCTAAATACATTATAGCTGGCTCAGAAATATGTGCAGTGTCAAGACGTTTATTAAGGGGCACTCAGCGAAGGCGCACGGCAGCGACAGTCAAAGCGGGGCCGACACTCTGCACGAGGGGCGTGCTCTCAGAGAAGGGAACGACCCACTGGAAGGCGCTCGAGAGGACGACCCATTACTGAGTAGGAACGCGTCGCTACAATTACCCCGTCTACGAAAAGAGAGCCGCCTGGCGACCTAGCAGCTTGTCACTATGAGCGGGTCATGGTAGGGCTTCAGGCGCGCCACGTTGACAATGTCGCGCCCTCGACGGCGCATGTCCGAAGATGGGTCGATGGGTTCGATCAGGTAGTTCACCGGGGATGTGCGTTCGACAATGCGGTAGGGGCCTTCGTATTTGGGCAGTAGTTTGGAAGAGAGGCCAGGTGCAGGGGTATGGACCGAGAGCCATACGAGCGCTCCAGGAAGGAACGTGGGCGCAGAACTGGTGGTTTCACCGCGAATGTTTTTTTGCCGCTCTTGGCTATGCGTAGTAAAGGTCTTGGAGAGCTCGCGACACTCCTCAGCAAGTGTGGCTGTGGCAGAAATAGGCGCACATTCAGATCGATCCGGCTTGTAGGGAAGGATTGTGTCGATGGTGTGCGACGGGTGCCTGCCATACAATAAGAAAAATGGTGAGAAACCAGTAGTGCTCTGAGGAGCGATATTGTAGGCGTACGTGACAAAGGGCAGAATGACATCACAATTCGTGTGGTCGGCGGCGACGTACTTCGAGAGCATGTCGCGTGGCGTGCGGTTGAAGCGTTCGGTGAGGCCATTCGTCTGCGGGTGGTAAGCGGTAGTGTTGCGGTGAACAACGTTGCACTCTTTGAGAATGGTTTCGACGACTTCCGACAAGAAGACACGGCCTCTATCACTGAGCAGCTCCTGGGGTGGACCGTGACGCAGCATGAATTGGTGGAGCAGGAAGAAGGCCACATCGCTCGCTGTAGCCGCAGGGAGGGCAGCAGTTTCAGCGTATCGCGTGAGGTGGTCTACAGCGACGATGGCCCAACGGTTACCAGCGGACGTCAGGGGAAGTGGCCCATATAAATCGATGCCAACGCGCCCAAACGGTCGGTCAGGGCAAGGTAGAGGTTGCAGAGCTGCCGGCGCCAGGTGCGTTGAAGTTTTGCGGCGCTGACAATCGATGCAGGAGCGAACGAACTTCTCCACGTAGCGGTACATCCCTCGCCAAAAGTAACGTTGGCGAATGCGGTTGTAGGTTTTCGATACCCCAGAATGTGCACACTGCGGATCAGAGTGGAACGACTCGCATATGTCGTAACGCAGACTGCGGGGTATTACTAGTAGCCACTGGCGGCAGTCGCCGTTGTAATTGCGTCGGTGGAGCAGGTCATCGCGAACGGCGAAATGGTGGGCTTGACGACGCAACAAGCGAGTGGGCGGTGTGGCCGATGGATCAGTCAGCAAGTCTATGGGTGTGGCAATCCATTGATCCTTGCGCTGCTCGATAGCGATGGTGTGAATATCGATGGACGAAACGACAAAGTGAGACGCTGAGTTGTGGGCATTGTCGTCAGGCAAGGGAGAGCGCGACAGGGCGTCGGCGTCAGCATGCTGACGTCCGTTGCGGTAAGGCACGCGGATGTCGTAGTCTTGCAGGCGAAGTGCCCAACGGGCAAGACGGCCTGAGGGATCCTTCAATGACGACAACCAGCACAGTGCATGATGGTCGGTGACGACATCAAATGGGCGACCATACAAATAAGGTCGGAACTTCGTACGGGCCCAGATGATTGCCAGGCATTCTCCGTGACGGTGTAGTTGGTCTCGGCTTTAGTAAGCGCACGACTTGCATATGCGACGGCATATTCCGGGAACCCAAGTTTGCGCTGCGCAAGGACAGCACCGAGGCCAACACCACTGGGTCCGTGTGTACCTCTGTAGGGGCCGTAGGGTCGTAGTGGCGCAGAATGGGAGGAGACGTCAACATACGACGGAGCTTTGCGAAAGCGTCGTCGCACTCTGACGACCACGAATTGAGGGGCCCGTTACTTCCAAGGAGTTTCGTCGTGATATGATAGTCGCGATGTTTCGAATGAAGCGCCGAAAGGAGGATCATAGTCCTACGAAACTGCGCAGTTCTTTGACGAACGTAGGTTTGGGGAACTCTGTCACGGCCCGAAGCTTGGCTGGATCTGGGAGGATGCCGTCCTTGGACACCACGTATCCTAGTATCGTCAGCTGCCGTGCTGCAAATCGGCACTTCTTCAGATTCAGTTGTAGCCCGGCGTCGCTCAAGCGCGTCAAAACCTGCCGCAGGCGTTGAAAGTGTGTTGAGAAGTCCGGGGCGAAAACGACGACGTCGTCGAGGTAGCATAGGCACGTGTGCCGTTTCAAGTTGCGCAGAACGGTATCCATCATGCGCTCAAAGGTCGCGGGCGCATTGCACAGCCCAAACGGCATGACGTTGAATTCGTACAAGCCGTCGGGTGTGACAAGCGCTGTCTTCGGTCGAGCGTCAACAGCCATGCGGACTTGCCAGTACCCTGAGCGCAAATCGAGCGATGAAAAGAACTCTGCTCCTTGCAGGCTGTCAATGCCATCGTCTATTCGAGGTAGGGGATAAACGTCCTTACGGGTGATCTTATTGAGACGTCGATAGTCCACATAGAGCCGCACAGAGCCGTCCTTCTTCGCAACGAGAACGACGGGAGACGCCCACGGGCTGTTTGAGGGTCGAATAACATCGCGGCGAAGCATGTCTTCGACTTGCTCGGTAATTACACGACGCTCTATTGGCGACACGCAATATGGACGTTGCCGCAGTGGTGGTTGGGCGCCAGTGTCGATGCAATGCGTGACAGCAGACGTGCGGCCGAGAGAAGTTTGCGCTACATCGAACGAAGAACGAAATTCTTCCAACAGGCATAGAAGCTGGGAACGCTCGACCGACGTAAGGTGCTCAGCAATCGAGGAACCAAATACATCAGCGGGTGACGAATCAGATGTGGAAACAGCACTGAGCGAATGGGAGCTGGCGCAGTGCGTGTCACCCGGTGCGTCCATAACTTGTGCCTCTTCGAGTGCTTCCGCTCTCCCGAGACATTCTCCTCGCACCAACCTAACAATGTACGGGGATGGGTTCGTAACAAAAATATCGGTGTCGCCCTGAATGACTTGCACGGTCGCAAATGGCACCAACAAGCCTTTTCTAGTGAAGACGCGGTCATATGGAGAGAGGAGTGCAACGGCGTCGGCGAGACCGGTGCAGCAGGCTGACACAGCCGTTGACGAGTTTGCAGGAAGTGTGGTGTCGTCTTTGACGAGTACCTTGGTCGCAGACGGTGGACTGTCCACCGGCGTCAAATCTGAGAATGGTGAGAGCTCTATTTCGGCTGGTGCGCAACGAATTACGGTGGCACGACGGGCGAGAAAATCCCATCCTAGGATGACGTCGTGAGAGCATGAGCAAATTATGATGAATTCGACGGCGTACAGAGCGTCCTGAATCATGACACGGGCTGTGCACACGACTGTCGGGTGAATACTGTGAGCGCTGGCTGTACGGAGGGAGAGCCCGGAAAGTGGCGTCGTCACTTTTCGTAGTAGTCGGCTAAATTTAGCGTCCATAACGGAAACGGCAGCTCCACTGTCTACAAGAGCCGATGTGCGCACACCATCTACAAACACGGTTTGATGGGCTTTGCTGAGGGCTTTGGCTGTTCGATAGCGTCGCAGCCCTTGACTCTTGGACTGCGACGACTAGTTTTCCTGGTCTCGTGCGACCGGACGAGGCCACATCGGTGACAGTGAGCGGCGTCGTGGGGACGGTGAACGACGGGTAGATGGACCTCGGCGTGACGTCAGTGACATAGGCGGCAGCGGGTCATAATACGGGCGGCTGGACTGGTTGGTGACAGCTGATCCGACTCGAGGCGGCTGCACGCGGTTGCAATAGCGGGCGACGTGACCGGCGCAACCGCACGCAAAGCAGATCGGGCGGTTGTCGGAAGTGCGCCATCGGTTTGCCGGGCTAGGTCCCATCCACATGGCAGGACACGAGGGACGGGGCGGCTGCTGATATGACGACTGCATGGTGGGTTGCAGTCGGGGCGTATGGATGATGTCGGCGTACGCAGCCGGCACACTCGTTTCGAAGGCCTGAGGCCTAGCGACGGCTCCAGCGTATGTTAGCGGGGGCACCACAGGGAGCGCTGGGGGCGGCCTGGCTGCAACTTGTGCGTAACTGAGCGGCGCAGACACCGGAGGGGGCTGGTGGTATTCCGGCATGACCTCCGCGATTTCCTGCTCAATAGCCCGGCGTAGGGGAGGCAGCAGTGTGGTCGACGACTGTACAACATCCTGCGGGTGATAGAAGGCCAGTAAGGAGAACTGGCGGGCAATTTCCTCCCGCACGAATGACTTGATTTCGGCGAGTAAGACGGAGTGGTCCGACACGGCCGACAAGCCAGCGAGATCGGCGTCGCGTCATGGAGGTCGACGCGTCATCAGCCGCTGCCGGCGTAGCTCCTCGTAGCTTTGGCACAGCGTGACGACCTCTGCCACAGTGCGAGGGTTTTTGGCGAGTAGCATGTTGAAGGCATCGTCGTCGATGCCTTTCATGACGTTCCGGATCTTGTCGACTTCAGACATGGTTGCGTTGGCTTTCTTGCACAAGTCGAGCACGTCTTCAATGTAGCTCGTGAAGGACTCGCCGGACTGCTGGGCTCGTTCACGTAAACGCTGTACGGCTTGCAGCTTGCGAACGGCAGGGCGGCCAAACACCTCGATGATGGCGGTCTTGAAAGCGGACCACGTAGCGAAATCGGATGCGTGGCTGTTGTACCATAGACTTGCCACACCCGCGAGGTAGAGAACGAGGTTGCTCAGTTTGCTTGCCTCGTCCCATTTATTGGGGACGCTGACACGCTCGTAGATCGCGAGCCAGTCCTCGACGTCGGTGCCATCCGCGCCGGTGAAGATAGGAGGGTCGCGGATGCGGGGGACACCCGGACATGGCGTCGGTGCAAGAGGAGGCGTTTGCTGGGCGGCGTCTTGAGTCATGGTAGCAGGCACGGTACGGGATCGAAGCTCCAAGGGCATCGAATGCGGACGGTAGTTGTTTCAAGGGCACAGCACTCTCCACCAAATTGTCAAGACGTTTATTAACGGGCACTCAGCGAAGGCGCACGGCAGCGACAGTCAAAGCGGGGCCGACTCTCTGCACGAGGGGCGCTGCTCTCAGAGAAGGGAACGACGCACTCGAAGGCCCTCGAAAGGACGACCCATTACTGAGTAGGAACGCGTCGCTACAGCAGTTACATCTTATAAGTACCTTGGTGTTAACTTATGCAATAGCCCTTACTTGGCCCCTTCACATTTCTAACATCAGCAATGCAGCTAATTGTGCGCTTGGCTATTTGCGTCGTAACCTATGCCATGTTGCTGCCCCGGTGAAACTACTAGCATACTTAACACTCGTTCGACCAAAACTCGAATATGCATGCTCAGTTTGGGACCCGCATCAAAGTAAACCTCTCAACCACTCTGGAATCCATACAAAATCGGGCAGCTAGGTTTATTTGTTCAGACTACTTTTATATCACACCAGCGTCACCGAGCTTAAGTCACCTGTTCATCTTCAAAGCCTCGAGCAGCGCCGCAAGACTGCAAGATTGTGTCTTTTTATTTTATTTTTATTTACATGTACCTTACAGGCCTCGCCGAGGCATTGTGTAAGGGGGGCGATACAAAGTAAGAACAAAGTAAGAACAAATTGAGTTAACATCGAGTCAGTAGGAACAATGCAGAACAACATCAACAACAACAGCAAAAAATGTCCAAGTACAAAAACTAGTCATATGTATGTCACATGAGTAGGAAAGTTTGAAACACACACAAGAAATTCAACAGCGTGTTGGACAGATCCAATAATGCGCAGTGAAACAGACTACGCAGTTTACCGGTACTAGCTGGGATAACAAACAAGACTTAATGCAATAGCATAACTTTGATGAAAAAAAAATAACGGGGGGATGCATGAATCATAAGAGCAAATGAACCAGCTAAGCATTATCAGTGAAATGGTTGATGAGATGCTCGCGAAATTTATCGTGATTACGCTGAAGGGCGATGCTGTTTGGAAGATCATTCCACAGTCGTATGGCACGCGGGAGTGACGAGTAGTTAAAAGCATTAGTGGTGCCGTAGACACGGGTGTAGCTGAAGTCATTGTGTAATCTGTGTGATAAGTGAGAGGAACGTTGTAATTGCGCTAGCGGTGATCGAGTGGCAGTGACATATTTATGAAAGAGAGACAAAAGCGCAATGTCACGACGTGTTGTTAACGGATGGAGTGAAAGTTCGAGCTTTAGCTGGGTTACACTGGACAAGTTGTTATAATTCCGCGTGATAAAGCGACAAGCCCTGTTCTGAATAGCTTCTAACTTCTGTATTAAATATTTCTGATGAGGTGACCAAATGGATGATGCGTACTCTAACTAGGGTCGGACAAATGTTTGGTATGCCTGTTTACGTACGTGAGGAGTAGTGGAATGTAGGTTGCGACGAAGATACCCCAATGATCTAGAAGCATTCGCAGAAATGGTAGTTATATGGTCGACCCATGAAAGATTTTGTGTGAGGTGAACGCCTAGATATTTATACCATGTGGTTCTAGCCAATGTGTTGTTATTGATGTTGTAAGGAAAGAGCGAACGAACTGATTTACGGGTAAATGACATAATTTTACATTTTGAAATGTTTAGAGTCATTAGCCATGATTTACACCAGTTGTTAATGCGATCTAGGTCACTCTGGAGGGATTGATGATCATCAGCACTTTTTATGGAACGATAAACAATGCAGTCGTCTGCAAATATACGTATAGAAGATGATATGTTATTTGGCAGGTCATTAATGAAGATTAAGAATAGTAAAGGACCAAGGACGCTACGTTGCGGCACCCCGGATGTGACATCAGAAGGAGGAGAGAAGTAATTATTGACAACGGTGAACTGTTGGCGGTTAGAAAGAAAATTACGGACCCATGACAAGACTAGCGAATCTAATTTGGGCGCAGAAAGTTTTGATATTAGACGGCGATGTGCTACGCGATCGAATGCTTTAGAAATGTCTAGGAAGATGCAATCTATTTGTAAGTTATCGTTCATGCTGTAATGAAGGTCAGTAGTGAATTCAAATAACTGTGACTCACAGAAGAAGCCTTTTCGAAATCCAGTGCTGATTTGGGAAGAAGAAATTATTTGATTCTAGGTGATCGTAGATATGCGATGCGATAATGTGTTCGAGCATCTTGCAGCAAATGCATGTTAGTGAGATGGGGCGATAATTTTCGTGCGAATGTTTATTCCACTTTTGAAAACGGGTACTACCTTTCCTATTTTCCAATCAGTGGGCAGTTCGCTTGTTGATAATGACTGTTTGTAAAGGTGAAGTAAAATGACGCTGGAAACTGAAATGGCTATTTTTTAGTATTTTTGAATTTATTTCGTCGACACCGGAGGACGAGGACACTCTAGGGTTATTGATCAGATGTACAATGCCATTAAGTGTAATGTCAACAGGTGCCATGTAGTAGTAATCAAAATCATGAACGTAAGGGATGCTAGAATGATCTTCTTTGGTAAAGACAGATGTAAAAAACGTGTTTAATGCCATGGGAATGTCAGTATCCGAATATGGGGTGTTAGAAGCATTATGTATCGAAATATCGTTACTCAAGCTACGTTGACCGATCGTTTTCCAGAATTTGCTGGGATTATTTTTAGTAGTGCGGGAAGGTATTCTGAGAAATGCTTATTTTTGGCTTCGCAAAGGGCAGAACAGTATGATTTCAGGTAGTTTTTTATAATTAACCCATGCATCTGGCGTACACTCACGCTTCGCGGCATCGTACAGTCTCCTTTTCTTTTTTCTCATATGCTGATGTTTTCTCGTAAACCAAGGGTTAAGTTTATCGTTAGATATCGTGATAAGTGGAACGTGCTTGGATACTAATTCTGTGAGCTTGTCTCTGAAAAGAACCCAGTTTCTTTCAACAGACCTTTTATGAAAATGGGGCATCAGGATGTTATCATAAAAGACTTGCAGATCGGCATTAATGCAATCGTAATTAGCTCTGTTATAGCCGCGAATCTGTTTTTTCGTTACACCAGTGAAAGGAAGCGGAATGTTAATGGTGATTTGAAGTAATTTATGGTCGCTCAGTCCTTCTAAGTAAGTTATACTACTGACTGTATCAGGGGCTGTTGTAAAGATGAGGTCTAGTATATTGGGACCGCGGGTAGGTTGAGTAACTACTTGAAATAGGTTAAAATCTAAAGTCAGATCAATGAGGCCTGATGAAACAGTACATGGGGATGATAGCAGTGTCCAGTCAATCTGTGGAAAATTGAAGTCACCGAACATATAAGTGACGTCTGCGTGGAAGAGCTCAAGTGCTCTCGCAATGCTTTCACGCAGCTTGTCTGAGAAGGAGTGATCGAAGTTTGGTGCTCGGTAACAGTTGCCTATCAATAGTTTGGTGGAAGATGTGATGCAGGCCGTCCATATGATTTCCACATCAGAATCTGTATTAATAGCAAATGATGTTAGCGATTTCTTAATGCCAAGCAGAACGCCTCCCCCTCGCTTATGAGTGCGATCGCGCCTGTATATGTTAAATGAGCTGGAGCCTGAAAGAACTTCGCAATCACGAATGTCTGGGTGTAGCCACGTTTCAGTGAAAGCGATGATATCGGAATCACTGTCTTCGAGGAAAGATGAGACTTCAGCACACTTCAATAATATACTTCGAATATTAGTGAATGGTATTGACAAGGGGGAAGACATGACGACTGGTTTCGGCTGTTTCAAGATGTGCGCACGTTCACTGTTCTATCATCTTTACCTCACCGTTCTAGCACCTTTTACCTCACCAGGCTGACATCGAACCCTTGCATCGTACTTCATCCCGTCATGGCCACCCAAAGGCAGTCTATCCTCTGGCAGCCCGCACTACCGCTCACATGAAATCATTCTTCGTTCACACGGCAAAGGACTGGAATCGTCTTCCTGCCGACGTTGTACACCACTCCAGCCATGCATCTTTCAAGGCATCCATCGAAACTATCATTGACTAGTTATGCCCACCCCTCATGTAATACCCCTCACGGGGCATTTGAGGTACTAATGAATAAAATAAATAAAATAAAAAATACGGATGGGCGATTTTGAGGGCTCTGGAGCACTCTGAAAAGTGGTCACGCGTTCGGTTGGTAGAATCCGAGCGCTCGAACTACCTTCGGTTGGTTCTTTCGGAGCGTCAGCCACCGACTGGGAGCGTCCCCGACAGCTCTGACTTCGAAGTGAGAAGAGCGTGGTGCAATCTGGCCGGGAGGGGGGTCACGTGACGCCCCGCTATATGTGTACCGGCAGGTGACAGGGTAACAGAACGAGCGCTGATTTCGGAAGGGGAGAGCATTGGACGCGTAACACTTCGTACTGTACAAGGACGTAGCCAGAAAGTTTTAGGGGCGAAGCTCCTTAAGGCGGCACCCGTTCGTCCCTCGTAGTTGTCGTAGTCGTAGTGCGTAACCAGTCGTAACGCTAGTACCAGATCTTGACCTCCAAGGTGGTGCCGGTGGGAGATTTTTCCTGTGCGTTGTTGAATAAAAAATTCGCAGCGTGCGCGTTAACTAAAAACCGAACTCTTCTGTCTCTCATTCCCCATTAGCAGCCATTGGCATTTTCCACTAGGAAACGTTAGTAGAAGTAGAAGTGTAAGTGTAAGTGTTAGCTAAAAGCCGACTTCTTCTGTCTCTCATTCCCATTAGCAGCCATTGTTTACCTCCAAGGTAGTGCCTGGTGAGATTTCTCCTGTGCGTGATTAAACAATAAACATTTTGTTCAAAACGCCATTGATTGATGAAATAAACCAATGAAAGACGCCAGATGTTTTGTAAAAGCAAAACGAAAGAACGCCAGATGTTTCTAAAGCAAAACGAAAAGACGCCAGCTGCTTAACGAAAGACGCCAGATGTTTTCTAAAGCAATGGTTTTCTAAACAATGAAAATTCACAGCGTACATTTAAAATTAAAGTGAGCTGCAAGTCGTCATACGAGTCGTAACTCTTTTAGTATAAACGCGCCCGATCTCACCTCGGTGATGATGTACTGGGCAGAATTCACGGAAGATTCAAGGTTTACCGATGAACCTCCGCAGCTTCGCCCACTCATCATCATTCACTCCGTGGATATGCTGTGATTTTTTTTTCGGGGGGCGGGGGGGTCAACCATACTCCATGCATGTTCGTGCATGCATTTGTATGTGTGCGTCTGTATATACGCAAGCAGTATTGAAAATTGTCGGGGGGTAGGGGAGGACTGAACCCCCCCCACGTGGCTACGTCCAAATTCTGTTGTATTGTGCGTTGTATTGTGTTCGTGGCGTTTTTGAGCGTTTTTATAGTGAGTTCACATGTATCAAGCCATAACCGCACCATGTCGTAACGGAGGCAGCTACTCAAGGCGGAAAATGGTGATGCAGCAGCTCGCAGACGAATGCCTTTACATTGATGACGCCGAGAAACTTAATAGCGCATGCTAACGCATTACATGTGAGTACAAAACTTCATCCTGTTGGCAAAAACAAGCGCTTTATGCCGACTTCGCGTGTGATCGTGAACGGCGTAGACGACGGCCGGCGTCCGCTATGCTAGGCGTATATCTCGGAGCACGGTGTAAGAATATTCAGGTGTTGACACTGCGCGCGCCTAAGCGGCCAGAAAATCTTCGGTCGTCGGTCCGTTGAGCGGTACGCCATCTAATGGCTTGAGGCGGAGAGCGCCCGCGAGTAGCAGAATCATGGTGGTAGTAAAGTCTTGATGGTCCTTCGTCGTCGTCGATCACGGAGATCTTCGTTGATGATCGGCAGCGATGATGCATTCACACGTAGGCAGCAGTGGTGGTTAGATGAATTTAGTAGTTTATGTGAACGTAAAATAATGGATACAACTGAGCTAGAAATATACAAAAGATTAAACAGGAATAACACAAAGTCTCACTCTTCTACTTATTGAAGAAGTTAGAGCCCAGACTGTCTTACGTTGCACGGCCACTAGCCTCACTGATCTATCAACACATGATTTCAGCCCAGGCTAGCCTTACGTTGCACGGCCGCTAGCCTCACTGATCTATCAACACATGATTTCAGCCCAGGCTAGCCTTACGTACATAGTACGGAGCCTCACCGATCTATCAGCAACGCTGATTACAGCCCAGACTGTCTTGCCGCACTCGTGCAGCTCAATATCTCCTGCCAAGAACAAAGAAAATGGGCGGTGGCCGCTCTTTGTCCATCCCTTGACCACGGCGGCCAATCAGAGCGTAAGTATTTCTTGGCCCTCCGCCCACCGGGCAGGGCCTAAACGGAAAGCCCAGATATTCCGAGAAACACTGCTTTCCTCCTTTCTCTTCCACGCGTGTTCATTCACGGTGTCAGGAGCCAACACCACGTGCGCGGAATTTATCGCTTACACATTCCACTCCTCGGCCAGCAAGCAGGCCGTCGCCTGCGACTCGGCGCGAACATGACACCACAGGGGGTATTCTGCAGTGTGTCCCCGTGGCCGGCAGATGCCTTCAAACAGCGCGGCCAGCGCCTCGGACCCAGTCCGTGTTTTGACCAGAATTCCTGGAGCTCGAAAACCAGACCGCCGCGGCTCTGGGCCAGATGTCACATCCAAACGGGAGGCAGCACGCACTTGCCCGCATGGCGCCACCGCAGACGACTCGACCGTCCTGAACGCTCCCGAACACAGCGGGAGACGGCGCCGACCCCTCTCGGCCTTCCGCGAACTCGCGGTTCATTCCTTGGCGCGAAAACCACGGCCACCATCAGCGTGCTAAAGGGCCCCTGCCCTCTCTCCTGAACGGCTCGCAGCCATAAGCGGCCTTACAGTGGTGCTGCGTCATCGCCGCCGCGCTCGCCGTGCCCTCTCCTGTTGCTACCTCGATTTCACCCCTCGACGCCGCTTGGCGGATGCACATTATCCATCAAAATGGCACAGAAAAATGCACGTTATCAGCAGCATGCGCGTTGCTATGGGTACGACTGCCCCGCTTTTCGTAGTGCCCTCCAATACGGCGCCGATGAAACTGCAAGTTATCTGATAAGAACCCGAACATTATCTGGACGCGCGTGGATTGCGGTTTCCCATCCGTTGGGGAAAGAGTGCCTCACCTGAGTATATTCTTACACCGTGCTCGGAGTCGTGGGTGATGGCGAGTTGTTGCGATGTGCTTGTCGTTGGTGAAGGCGCAGTTTTAGTGATTATTTTCTTATAAAACGAAGCGTGGCTGTGCAAAGTTGTTTGTTTTGTGCTTCATTACGAGGATACCAAGTCCTTCGAGTGTGCCTGCCGAGGCGCCGTATGTGGGAGTAGCCTACGGCTATTGCTCGTTCGCCTGGTATGTGCTATGTGCCGTACGCCGCATGCCGGATATACGACGCCGCACGCCGGATCGGAGGCAAAATCGTACCCGTCTGTCTCACCAGCAGCTCGGACGATGACGCCAGCTCGGATGGTCAACCGCATTTGTCGATGTTTACCCGGCGGCTTCCCGCGCTGGTTGCATGGTGGCGCTACAGGCGCGCTGCTCCTAAAGTCACTGCAATGGGAAAAGTACCACGTTCTTTTTCTCTTCGCCGCCGCGCCCTTTCGGCGGCTTCGCCACATAAATGCGCCAGCTCGCTCGCCTCGCTAGCGTCTCCCTGCCGCCGACGCACTGCGCTTTGAAGGGCGATTGTTTTTATAGCCCCAGAAAAGCGTGCAGGGACATTACGACATCCCGTATCGTATTGACACTTCATCGCAAGCCTGTTGAGGCATCGAAGAAGGCCTGGGTGCTGCGCCGGCTGCGCTTTCGGGAGCAGCAACCGGCGGGAAACGGGCAAAGCCCTCTTTGCTATTCCCAGCGGGAAAAAGGATGCCAAGCGACGGGCTGTGGCTGCACAGAATACGGCGCGAAAAATTTGTTCCCGCGACTGATACCCGCCTTTGTGAGGCAAGCGTTTTATTGAGATTTCGCAAATGCTGTTTCGGGGAATGTTGGCGTCTCCGCTGCACTAGTGCAGCTTGTTTCGCGTGGTTGCTGCAGAAGGATCATGCACAATAACATTGCCGGACAGCTCTTAATTATGTTTGGCATAAATGACGCTTGGCCTCACATATAACGATCAGTGCGCCATGAAAACTGACTGCTACAGATTGGTATTGCGTGACGTGACCGAATGACGAACATAAATAACGGTGTGTACCATGAAAATTATAGCACGCATGTAATGTAAAGCATCATTCACATGCCATGCTCATGGTGCACTCGTGGCCGGTTCGCTGGCTTGATATGCACAAAAATCGGTATTGCGTGACGTGACTGTATGACGAACATAAATACCAGGTTGTAACATGAAAATAATGGCACGCATGTCATGTAAAGCATGATTTACATGCCATATGCTTATGGTGCACCCGCGGCCGTTTCGCTGGCTCGATATGCACCAAGATTGGTAGCGCGTGACGTGACTGTATAATTGTGCCTTTTGTGTCAATCCGGCAGATCCCATGCATTGTGGGAATCAATCTAATGCGAAGCAGCCAGCAAAGAGCTGCATATATCGCCTTGTTCGTCCTTGAGGCAGATGAAATCATTCATGTCATGACATCTAGTTCACCATATATCGCATGTTTGTCATGCGTGCATGCATGTAGAATCTGGTATATACAACGCATGACCTGTAATTTATGTTCGTCACGCACCCACGTCATGGCATACTAAATTTGGTATACATCGAGTTAACAAAACGGCCGGAAGCGCACAAAGACATTGTGATGTAAACCATGCCGTACATGTAATGCATGTCGTGGTTTTCACGTTACCACCTGTCATTCATGTTCGTCATACAGTCACCTCGCGCTATACGAATTTTGGTGTATATCAAGTTACCGAACCGGCCGCGAGCGCACCATGGGCGTGGAAAGTAAGTGATCCTGTACATGACATACAACTCATGATTTTCATGTTACCACCTGTCGCTAACGTTCATCATACAGAAATATCTCGTCATATCAGTTTTGTTATATATGCATTTCACTAAACGACCGCGAGCGCCCTGAGGCCATGTCATGTAAATTATGTTTTACAGGATATGCCTGCCATGATTTGCACGTTATCACCAGTAACTTATGTTCGTCATGCACAGTTGTCACGCCATATAAATTTTGGTGTGTATCACGCTAGCGAAGCGGCCGCGAGCGCACCATGAGCGTGGCATGTAAATCGTGCCGTACGTGTCATTATTTTCATGTTACCACCTGTAGTTTGTTTGTCATACTGTCATGTTATGCCATACCAAATTTGGTATACATCCCATTAACGAAACTGCCAGGACAGCACATAGTCGTGGGCGGCTAGATAGATAGATAGATAGATAGATAGATAGATAGATAGATAGATAGATAGATAGATAGATAGATAGATAGATAGATAGATAGATAGATAGATAGATAGATAGATAGATAGATAGATAGATAGATAGATAGATAGATAGATAGATAGATAGATAGATAGATAGATACTGCGTTCAAACTCGCAGAAGGTCGCTAAGAAATGATTCGCATTTAATACCGACAGCCGAGCACGTAAATGCCGCGCAGTTCGCATTTCTTTATCGCGTTAGTACGCGTGCGTGCGCATGTAGGCAAGTGAAAACCAAGGAGGTTTTAAAAAAATTCTCCTCCTTGGTGAAAACTGCCGCTATTTATTTCTTTCCTAATCAGTTAGAGAACAACGGTATGCTTCATTCGGGGCTGCAAAAGCACACGCAATGCGTAAAACACGCGTTACTCCGCGTGAAATCAACACCGCTCCGCCGAGGCTCCGGCCGCGCTGGACCAAATATGGCGGCGGGCAGGACGGTCGCGGTACTTTTCCTGTTCCAGTGACTTTAGCTGCTCCGAGATTGTCGATCCATTCGGTTGGTGCGCTCCCTCTCGCGCTCCGATTGCGGGTTCCATCGTATCTGCCGACTCCGAGCCAGAGGACCGGAGCGACTAACCGAATACACCAAGTGGAAAAAACATGGCTGATCCCTCCGTCATAGGAATCGGTATAACACGAAAGTGAAACGTGTCTTCACAAAAGTAGTGCTATTGTGTAGTGATATACCAGACCATGCACAGCGTCTATTGGTGTTTGGTAGCTATAGCACCGTTTCACGGGGATGCATCCACGTTGACGCCTAGTGGCATACCTCTATCGTGACTACTAACGCCCATGATCAGTGATTTAACCGTTGTAGTAGCTGAAGTATTTAGCATATACCTGGACCCAGTGTATCACGAATCCCGCGCAAAGATTACATCAACAGGCACGTAATAAACACTGTTAATACGCACTTCTTCAAAGCGTTGTCATTTGAGGAGAGAAGCGGGGTGGTGTGCGCTGCCGAGTAATAGGGTAACCTACGCCTGTACTTATGCATACAGTACCACACTGCGATTCAGCAACACGGGATGTACATGTTCGTAGCTTGAGCCGCCAACGCACGCAGGCGTTGCATGCCCCGTTGGCCTCTGCCCCGAGCCGCCAAGGCACGACATTCCCGCGTCGACATCGTTGCCTTTCTGCAACGCTTATTGGAGCATTTTAATTAGTCGGTGATATCGCACTCGAAGCAGTCGGCGGCAAAACACCGTTGGTGCATGTGGAAGCTGCACTACGCCGACAACGAGCCATCACACGATAACACGAAGCGAAAGGCAAAGAACGTAACTGCGTCTGACACGATTCCCCGATGCTAGCCCGGCCAGTGCTTTTCGCTGGCATCGAGACGCTTGCGCGATATCGCGCGCCGGCGCGCAATATCCGAGGCCACGCTTTAACTGCGTCGTCCCCGAATCGTTCTCTATCGGCGCTAGCAAGTGTCACTCCGCCTTACTTCACTCGCCGCTCATAGACGGCGGCACCACCCCTCCCAGCCTGGCCCCGCCAACAAAGAAGACCATGCGGGAGACATTGTGTGAGCCTTATAAGGCGCGTTTGTGGAGCGGCATGCATCTGCCACGGTTGCTTTGTCGGTAGAGCGCCTGGCGCTTATCGTCGCGGTGTAGAAGTGGTAGGTTCGGTTGCCGGAGGGGGAACGTTTTCTTACAGTTTTGCTTTCTCGTCCGTTAGCCTGCATTTTATCAAAGTCATATCCGTGACGAAAATACCTCACTAATGTCTTGGTGGTCCACGGCATGAAACACGTTTTTGTTAAAATGGCGAGCGGGGATGTGTGGCGCTTGCTCGGTCATCGGCGCATATTTTCAGTCTCTCGAAAAAAAGGAGAGGGCCGCTTGATGAGGTGGGGGCGCTTTCTCGGGATTTTACGGTAGGTAGTATGGTAATCGTCAGTGATTTTTTTCTTTTAGTTTGGAGGCTGTGTGTTAGATAAATATTTTTTGTGCCTTATAACTAAATAAACGATGTTATACGGCTGCTGCTGTTCGACTCGATCGCTTAGCATCTTGTTATTTTTCATTCTTTGAATTTCATTTGCAGCCCGTCACCACGTGCCGCGCTGAAGCTCGTGCGAGCGTTTACAACGACAAAATGGCGGAGCTTGCATTGAGTTCCGCAAGACTTGAAACAGCGGAACTGGACTATTCTGAAGTCTAATCTGGTTGCTTCTAGGTTGTTGCTAGGCTTTAGCTACGTGATGCTAGGTTGATTCTAAGCGCAGAGAGGTTCGAGTTAAAGCACAGACAGTCACAGGTACTACACGGATGTCCAAACTCCAGAGATAGCAGACGCTGTTGGCAATGTGGGTGGCTCCGTGATCGCTGTCGCGACGTCCCCCTAGTAGCCTAACAATTATCTTGTAGTCTTCCCTTGGAAGGTGCGGCATTGTGCTAGCTCTGGTGATTTGGCGAAGGCGTTGTTCTCTCTGTTTCTTGTCGCTTTCACCTATTGGAGGCTGCTCGCTTGGTTGTTCCGTCATTGGCTCTGTATGCTTCCGCTGTCCCACCAGTCGCCATCCGGTGTTATCCTCAAAATCATCTCTCGAGACGTTTTTAGGGGCGAAGCTCCTTAAAGGGCCCCTCACCAGACCGCATAACAAATTTTAGTTAGACGCTGGAAGTTGTTGTGTGCCGAATGAAGAGCAGTATGCCGCAAGAAGTTTTCAAATCGGTTCGTTACGAGCTGAGAAAAACAATAATTTGTAGCGGCGCGAAACCATGATGCGAGGAGGCGAGTTTCAAACCCTTGCCACTTGCCCCGTGTAGCCTTCGCAAGCCAAATCCCTTCCCTGCCCTCTTCACTTGACACATACGCATGAACACGTCATACGCATGCATGGTCACGTGCGCATGACGTGCCCGAGCCAGCCCGAGCACGCGAGCGGCGTTGCACGGCCGCTACCTTTTTTTTTATGTAGCGGCCGTGGGCGTTTTGTCGGCGTTCTCTCCGGTGTACTGCCTGTTTCTACGGGACGGGCATGAAAGTTGCGACATTTGTACGGGCACGATAGTGGCGGTATCATGAGCCAGTGCCGCATTAACGTTTACTTGGACGCGGTAGAATAAATGAGCATAATGAGTGCTCGAACGCGCCAGAACATTACTTTCGTTTCCAGGG
The DNA here is from genome assembly GCF_013339695.2 of Rhipicephalus sanguineus. Lineage (NCBI taxonomy): Eukaryota > Metazoa > Arthropoda > Arachnida > Ixodida > Ixodidae > Rhipicephalus > Rhipicephalus sanguineus. The sequence goes on from NC_051181.1 coordinate 65,411,515, forward strand.
CTGGCGTCTGCTCGATGCGCTAACCGCGGGGACACGAACGCATGGGAAAGGGAGGCACATTAGCCCCGCATCTCGCTGCAATTCATGAAAAAAAAAAGAAAAAGACGCACACATTCTCCTTGTGTGTCTCATTATTTCTCTCAAGTTTTATTTATCTATTCAAGCAACAAATTACACAAACTACACATGTCGTGTCAAATAATTATCGCAGTGTCACGTGCTACTGTTGGCAACGTCAGAGCACAGTCGTTTACGTAGAGGAGTGACGTCACAGCACTACCATCTACGCAGGGCCATTTTCTCATGTACGTCATCCCCTCATTCTCTAAAGTGCGCGCCCGCGAGAGGAAGGGCAAGCAGCGTTCACCTTGAAATTTGATCCATTTCCGCGGCGCGTAGCGCTGCAAATTTTGGCAGACGTGATCGTTAACGCCCAGTGTATGAATTGCGCTCGTTAACTCAAAATTTCCAAACCTGGTGAGGGGCCCTTTAAGGCGGCACCCGTTCGTCCCTCGTAGTAGTGCGTAACCAGTCGTAAGGCTAGTACCAGATCTTGACCTCCAAGGTGGTGCCGGTGGGAGATTTTTCCTGTGCGTTGTTGAACAATAAAAAATTCGCAGCGTGCGCGTTAACTAAAAGCCGAATCCTTCTGTCTCTCATTCCCCATTAGCAGCCATTGGCATGTTCCAGGAGGAAACGTTAGTAGAAGTAGAAGTGTAAGTGTTAGCTAAAAGCCGACTTCCTCTGCCTCTCATTCCCATTAGCAGCCATTGTTTACCTCCAAGGTAGTGCCTGGTGAGATTTCTCCTGTGCGTGATTAAACAATAAACATTTTGTTCAAAACGCCATTGATTGATGAAATAAACCAACGAAAGACGCCAGATGTTTTGTAAAAGCAAAATGAAAGAACGCCAGATGTTTCTAAAGCAAAACGAAAAGACGCCAGCTGCTTAACGAAAGACGCCAGATGTTTTCTAAAGCAACGGTTTTCTAAACAATGAAAATTCACAGCGTACATGTAAAATTAAAGTGAGCTGCAAGTCGTCATAACTCATCGAACCTTTAGTATAAACGCGCCCGATCTCACGTCGGTGATGATGTACTGGGCAGAATTCACGGAAGGTTCACGGTTTACCGATGAACCTCCGCAGCTTCGCCAACTCATCGTCATTCACTCCGTGGATATGCTGTGATTTTCTCCCTCCACAGTCACTTCCATCTGGACAAAAAATACAATGCACAAAGCGCGTATGGCGCCGCGTTCCTCGTAGTCCTTCGCGACGCCCAACTGCGTGCCGCGGTTGCGGCGGAGTCTACAGAGAACGCTATGCAGGTGGCCCTTCTGTCGGCGTATCAAACTTGAAAACTGGCGTAAAATGATCAAATATAGATCCTCCCACCAGATTTGGTGTCAGGATGATCGTGGTGACCTGTAGCGTCGATTCAAGACGAGAAATCTGGTGGATTTGGCGATTTTCCGCCGAGAATTATCCAGGGAACACGGAGCCCACGCGATGAGCGACTGCTCTTTCCGGGCGTCTTGAACGCTCCACGCAAAAGGCCGTACTTTTTAGGGGCGAAGCTCCTTAAGGCGGCACCCGTTCGTCCCTCGTAGTCGTCGTGGTCGTAGTAGTGAGTAACAAGTCTTACGCTTTGACCTCCAAGGTGGTGCCGGCGGGAGATTTCTCCTGTGCGTTGTTGAACAATAAAAAATTCGCAGCGTGCGCGTTAACTAAAAGCCGAATTCTTCTGTCTCTCATTCCCCATTAGCAGCCATTGGCATGTTCCAGTAGGAAACGTTAGTAGAAGTAGAAGTGTAAGTGTTAGCTAAAAGCCGACTTCTTCTGTCTCTCATTGCCATTAGCAGCCATTGTTTACCTCCAAGGTAGTGCCTGGTGAGATTTCTCCTGTGCGTGATTAAACAATAAAAATTTTGTTCAAAACGCCGTTGATTGATGAAATAAACCAACGAAAGACGCCAGATGTTTTGTAAAGCAGAACGAAAGAACGCCAGATGTTTTTCTTAAAGTGTAGTAGTAGTAGTTGCATGTAGCCACCTCGCCCGATCGTCAACGGGCGAGGTGGACTGGCAACGGCGCGAGGACCCTGCCGTACGAGAGTTAAATCACACTAAAAGACATACTTTGCGGGCGATACACTCTAGTGAGCTTTCAACTTTTCGTCTTAATGTACATGATAAAGAAATTATTTCTACGAAAAACGCAAGGCACACCTTGAGCAATATGTTTGGTTTTGGGACGCTAAATGGAACCATGAGGCGATGCGAAGCCGGAGCACTTGCACGATCGCGTTCCGTTGGCTTTCGTTGGGCATGCTACCGACCTCGCGTCGTGGAACGCGCGTCCTGTCTTCCCTCTAGCCTTGCCTTTAATTCGCACAGGGCGAGCGGGGAATGCGGTCGCTCTTGGCGCTCTTTCGCTCGGGAGCGGACTTCTTCCTTGCATTTCACCGATCACAAGTGATAATGAAGGGACCACGTAAACCAACAGTACAATAAAAGTTTGATGTTTAATATATACACGATGTTTCACACTCTTTATATTATGTACTGGGCGCATTTCACGGAAGAGTTTCACGGTTTACAGATGATTCCCTCCGTAGCTTCGCCCCACTCATCATCATTCACCCCGTGGATATGCTGTGATTTTTTTTATCGAGCAGCCATCGTTATGGATACTGGTGCTTCTTTTCTTTAAATATGGCGCTTGCTTGGTGAGGAATTCGTAGCAGACATTTAAAGGGCACCGTTCCAAGCATTTCCACTACTTGCAGTCGTTTGGTTAAAGGATGACATGGCAACTTAATTTCTTTTTTCAGTACTTATCTATTATGTTGGTTGCGATTAAAGCTTCTTGGATAGGCAGTAAAACTCTACAATATTACCAGGTCGAACACGCAGGTTTTTCGGTATTACTTAGCCTAGGCTTGCCCTTATTAGTTTGGCTCCATTGGACGTCGGAGCCGGTGTCCTGATTTCCATTTGAATGTAAGGAAGGGACCGCTGGAGTTTCAAACAGTCCCGTACTCCCACCCGAGTATGCATGTATATGCGACAGTCTTCAATAAGTGGACAATTTGATCCAGTTTATTGTTTCTTTAATTTGTGTGCATTCGGATATACAGAGATCAATCAGTGTTTTGGTGTTAATCTGTGAAATTCATATACTGGTTTTACTTGTTTTAATTGTTTATGTACAAGTTACATGTACAGTAAAACTACCCCTTTCGTGCATATGCGAGCCTCCCAAGCGACTGGGGGATTGTGGGTGTGGATCCTCTTCCACCACAGAGAATCCGGGGCGGCTTGGTGCTCTCCTGTAGTAGATGCGAAGTACTCTAAACTCTTATAAACACTTTTTCTAGACACACACATATGTCGATGTATGTCGATGTGACTGTTTTGTGACTCTCGTAAACTAATGTCTAATAAGAAAATATTGTGTTGATCGTATAGACAATAAACGTCTGCATGAGACAGCTGACTTTGTAACTCTCTTAGACATGTCTACATAGTACAACAAAACACGACAGTACTAGACTGAGCTAAAGAAGAGTACTCTAAATCTTCTCTAATGTAATGCGAGAGCATTGCATGGCTTATCGTGGTATCCCGCTGCCGCCAGAAAGCAGTGGCAGAAAAGCGAAGAATAAATTACGTCATATTCGAGGGCGTGTAGATATTTTTTTCGGAAAGCGAGGTTTCCAATACCGAACGTTGGCAGGCCATTCACTAGGTAGCACCCGTGTCTCCGACAGCGCCTAAAGCCAAGCAAACCCGATGATCCGCAGCAGGGCAACGTTCTGACCTAATGATGGCCAAATAACTTTTGCAATCGGCTAATGATTGACCTTTGACCATCTTAGCCACTAAACATTGTGGATGCGGCTTCTATTGTCGATTAATCCGCATTGGAGGCAAGTGCTTTAAAAAAGGTAGAAACCAAAGTTATATTCTTGCACGATCCTATTTGGTTGGTGCAACAAACAAGAAAAACGCATGTGCGTAAAAATTCTGTTGGTAAATGATTGGATTCACTTGATCATATACTAAGCATAATTGGCGCTAATCAATGAAGGGATAAACAACACATATCATGAAAGCAAAAAAAGACGGAAATGGAGACGACGATGGAGAAGTGATAAAAAATCATCGAACAAAGAGTGCTGCTAGAAAGGTGCGGAACAATGAATGCCGCTATAAACTGGCACTTATCGTGTGCATAATGTGGGGTTCACCGCAAAGAAACGCTATACGACAGATACTGAAGCGACGATGTCAACCTCAGCCGCACAGACCACCGAAGAGCACAGCGCTCTGGCATTCTTGCGTTTTCTGTAGTCCTGTGCCATTCCGCTGCGGTAAACATCAAGTTATACACTACCAACTAGCCCACCAGTCTGTCTTGTCGAACTTGTTGGGTGAAACACAGCAGGACAAAACAAGAAATATGGAAAGAAACGACACTAGGGAAAGTCGAGGTTCAATAGAATATGCCAACCAATTGCACTATGTAAAAGCTACACGTTTTGGTTTTTCAAACTACCTAATCTTTTCTACAGAGCAAAGAAATGACGTAGATTTCGCTCTCACGGGGTCAAATGGCACCGCTACCCATGTTGTTTGGATAACAACCGATACTCCTATTACTTACAGGCTGCGTCAGTGCCGTTTTATTATCTGTAGCAAAAGATGATCGTGCGAAAAAAGTAAACACGCTATACAAGTGACCGTACAATCAGCACGTGAGAATAGCCTCTCATACTTTGGGGATGTTACTGAAATCTTCAACTGCATTGGTATGAATACAGGAGCGTCCATTGGAAAGGAGGGAAAAGGGTGAAGGGTGGGGGGGAGGGGGCGTCCAATAATATTTTTACTTGTAAATTTTATTCTTTTGCAAGAAGAACATTTAGGCTCATATATATCGGTTGAAATAATCACAAAAAGGCCTCAAACCACTGCGCCATTCGAACTCCTCGAAAGTGGAAAATCATGTACGCAAGAAAAATTCGCTATAAATAGACCGTTTCACGCATTGATTCGACACTTGCTTTTTAGTGTTTTTAGAGCATCGCGCTATTATTATGGGACTGTGAGTTATAGTAGCTCTATACTATTTTTCACTCCTTAGCGCGTAAGCAAACTTTAGTAAATTGCAGCATTTTTGTGAATTTTCTTACAAAAGACGATTGTAAACCAAATACACCAATTATTTTTATACAACTCTCCATAACACGTGCTATCTTCTAAAATTCATGTTTTGCATGTGTGCGGCGCACAGGCTCCAAAATAAAATCCTAAACTTGGAAAAAAGGCTACATTGGCCTATGTTGAGACGTCTGTAGCACCCTAAGGTGTTCCAAGAAAAATAAGCAGAAAAGCGCATACGATTGAGAATCATAACAACTTTGTCTACAGATAGTTTATTCGAAGTAGGTTTCGTTTTAGTCAAGAAATTTTTTTTATGTTTTTGAAATTTTTTTTCAAGCGCAGTACCACACTGCGCTTCAGCAACACGGGATGTAGACGTTCGCAGCTTGAGCCGCCAACGCAAGCAGGCGTTGCACGTCCCGTTGGCCTCTGTCCCGTTTCGCCAAGGCACGACGTTCGCGCGTCGATCGTTGCCTTGCTGCAGCGCTTATTGCAGGAGTTTAATTAGTCGGTGCTATCGCACTCGAAGCAGTCGGCTGCGAAACACCGTTGGTGCATGTGGAAGCTGCACTACGCCGACAACGAGCCGTCACACGAGAACACGAAGCGAAAGGCAAAGAACGTAACTGCGTCTGAAACGACTCCCCGATGCCAGCCCGGCCAGTGCTTTTCGCTGGCATCGAGACTCTTTAACCATGGCCTTCGAGATTGCGCGCCGGCGCGTAATCTCCGAGGCCATGCTTTTACTGCGTCGTCGCCCAATCGTTCTCTATTGGCGCTAGTAAGTGTCACTCCGCATTACTTCACTACGCCGCTCATAGACGGCGGCACCACCCCGCCCCGCCAACAAAGAAGGTCATGCGGGAGATATTGTGTGAGCGATATAAGGCGCGTTTGTGGAGTGGCGCGCATCTGCCACGGTTGGTTTGTCGGTAGAGCGCCTGGCGCTTATAGGCCTGACTGGCTGCCCAGGCGGCGCTGCGAAAACGGTGCTAAAAAGCGCCCCCTACGATAAGTTCTTCGGTTTCGAGTAGTCAGACTGGCGGCCGCATGCAGCACTAAGCTCAGATGCGCAATGGAGCCGCCGCTGTCGGTTGTGCAGCGCTTTGGATCTCGGGCAATTTCTGGCGTGGCTGAGTTCTTCAGGCCAAGCAATCTGCGTAAACGCAAGAAGCTCGTCAACGTCAAGTATGTTTACGACGTGCGGGAGATTGAAGGAACCATTTCGGCGCGCTGCAACTCGCAAGTCCAGCGAATCTCATACGACGTTGAACTCGAGTTAAGTTTTACGAGGCATGCTCGCGCGATTAACGACAGTGCATAAACGAAAAGATTGCTGTTAAGAAAGCCGAAATGATTTGCATTACACGACAAAACGGAATCAAGAAAGGTCCAGTGACGAAGGCTAGCCGTCGGCGGCCCGAATGAGCGCATTCGCGCCGTGTGCCGTTTTCTGCCGCATTCAGTCGCAAACACACTTTTTCTCCATGCACGGTCGTAATTTTCAACATTTGCTTCTAGGGAAGTCGTCAAATTCTGTCAGCGTGCGGTGGCGGTCGAGAAGCGACGGCGCGCAATGTTTACAGCCGGCCGCTGGAAGCAGCCGGCTGTAAGCTGCCGGAAAAATCGTAGGCACATACGCAGGGTGACTCATGGCATCGTTTTTCTCGTTTCCCACGAAATGCCGGCTGCATTTCCTCGTGATCGCCGTCGGCAGCCACGGCGTGCCGTATGGACTGCACACGGGGAATATGTACGTGCATATATAAACGCGTGCACGCGCGTACGATAAGTAATCAGCACGTTACGTTGCAAACCACGTTTTGCTCGCGTACTCACTTCACGCGTCGGACGGCACGTATCCAGCGGTTCCGTCGCTCCACTTCGTACGGCTTTCAGGGGAACCAGTAAAACCGCACATTAGGATCCTTACCCCCATGTTCGAGGCAATTAACCACGCAACAATAACGGCGGCGACCGCGCTTCGGGACCGCGCGCTGCTCAGAGCCGTCGCCCGGACCACCTGCTTTCGGCACGGTTTGTTGAAGCAGGGATCGCTTGTCAAGCATGTCAGACTCTGCAGGCATAGCGGACAAGTTCCTGCGTACGTTTTAAACACTTTTTGAGCCTGAAAACAGGAGAAATAAGCAACTGCACTATAACACACAGCAACAAAAAAGATTCACAGTGTGGTTCTCGCACAAGATCTTGTGGTATAAGGTCACATAGCATGAAGCGGAAATGCAGCAAAAGTACAAGACTAGAGCTAGCTGAACAAGGAAAGCTGAAATCAGTCTCAAATGGCCGTGGATAATCACTCTTGCTCACAAGCTTATGAAAGCGAAAGTTTGAAACAGCCTCGTTAAGTTGAGCCAATGTCATCCATGATGCATCCCTTACCATAAACTTGACAAAAAGTGAAATCTCAAGTGGGACAACTCCCTCCAACAAAACATGCATGGGGTCATACAAAAGATCAGTCAAGACTGAAAAGTTATCAAGTTGTGCAAGAACAGAAGCTGAATTAATGCCATACTGTGCTGACAACTCAATCTGTTCCTTTCTCGATGTTGCTTTTCCAAGCTGCAGCAACTGTTCAGCATACTGTGATTCTGTTCTCAATGGACACTCTATTTCGCAGTGAAACTTATGAAAGTCCATCGTTGGAACTGTGCATGTCCTGCATGCCATCCGAACATTTTTACTAAATGATTCCTTAAATCCACCGATATTATGGCAAGCCAAAGAATCACCACTGTACGCAAGCAGGAACCTAAAAAATGTTTCCTCACCAACCAAAGTCTTTAATTTACAGCCCTTCTGTAGGTCATTTACAGTTGATATGAAGTCTTTAAGGAGCATGCCCTTTGCTTTAGGTGTCTTGAGATCTCTTGACTTTCCCACCGCAAGCAAAAATATATTGCTTACTTTAGATCTCTCAAATGGCGGGATGTTGACAAATGTTACATAAAAAACTGTAAGCTTGCCTCTGGACCCTCTTTTCATACCTATCGGGTTAGCCAATTCAATGTCATCACAATACAGCAGCATCACAATCAGATTTTTTTCATGAGTTGCTATTGGGTGGCATTGAAATCGCGTGCCATCAGTAAAGTCTTTGAGTAAATCACACTCTCTTGACATAAGGTTGCATTGAAAAAAGTCAGCCAAGGTTGGATGAAGTAACAAATTTTCAAGGAGATTTTTTAGAGGCACAAAGTAAGCCTTCTCTCCAGAAGCAAGGATGATCTCCTGGGGAGCAACATAAATTTTTTGGAAGGAGTACAGTGATTTCCTGGCTTTTTGATTGCACACTGCAGAAACATCAATTGCACAGCCAGCAGTTGCCAAGATATCTGCAACACTGTCCACAACCATGTCTATTGCAGCTTTCGAGCAGCGATGCTTTGACTCTAGATGCCTAGCCAAAGACGACAGCTCAGTCACCAAGTACAAACTTGACGCATCCTCAGCATCCTGGTCGTAGCTCTCCACATCTGTACTTTCAATGCAGGCTACATCATTGAAAGATATATTTCCGACAGCTTTGCTTGCAGCATAAAAAGAATTTCGACTTGTCTCAGCCCCACCACACGGCACATGAGAAATAAGTCTATCGTCATCACATGCTGCACAAGAACTATCAACATGGCGTTTGTAGTACGCCATGCATGGAAACCGCTTGCGGCATACTGTGCACACCAGTGTGACTTTGTTCATGTGAATATTCTTCATGTGACGTGCAAATGCATAGAAATGTCTGGTGGTGAATCTACAGGCGATGCAGACATGTTTCCTGACCTTGCTCTTTGGTGTCAGCTTGTGAAGTTGCATACCACGATCAGTGTCACTATATGCTGGAGGGCTTGTTCCTTGTTGGCCTGTTAATACAAACATAAAGCTTCAAGTGCATCTGTCTCAAGTTCAATTTCCGTGCTCTCTCATTTGCTGCCAATATAGCAATAAACCAGATGCATGCATGTAGAACTATTTCCTATCACAGCACTAATGATAAAGTGAACCTCCTAAATTAATGTTGAATACAGGCGCTGAGTTCAGTAATAAAACTCAATGCACTGACACACAAATGCATACAGCCACGACCGGAAGGACTAGCATAAATCTGGTAACATGAATAAGTGTTGCAAGAAAGCCCAGATACTACACAACTATTATTCAGAATTACTCTGGTCTCTAATGCGCGCGTTATTTACTATTTCGGTGTGCAGAGAATTTGCCTTCCCGTTTTCATACCTTCGTGTCGAACAAGGGCAGCATCTCTAGTGGCTCTATTCTCTTCCTCACAGCACAGAGGGGAGCCGTCATTGACAATGGAGGGTAGCCTTTCTGCAATGAAGAGAGACACGACAAAATACTTTACAAAGGAAACTTCTCCCAATCATTCAACACTGCCCTACCAGTTGAACAGTGCGGTGGTGCAGATGCTGAGGTCATTTCACTTCGGTCCTCTGCTTCGTGGCCTAGGCAGGCAGAAATAAAATACATTGGCAACCGTATCAGCACGAAGCAATAAAAGCAAGACATTCAGTATGTGGCATGCACAACACTAACCATAATCCTCTGATGAAGCTTCTCTAACAGCATCGTTGCAGCGTATAGCACTGCTCACTGCTGTGCCTACTTCCTCTGTAAGTGATTGCATCAAACACAAGATAACATTACACTCACAAGCAGCACGTTACAGTACAAAATCCACTTTGCACATATTAAACCAGGCATTCAAGTTAGTTTCTGCCATGGAAGAGAGTATCCCATAGAAATGGCCGCGCGGGTTTTCATTGATCTGCCATTCTCTTTGACATACCATAACGTGTTACGCACTTGTTCACATCAACAAGCCCAACCAAGTTCTAGATTTCTGGCCGTGTCCGAGTCACTTTTTTAGTTATTTCCAACACCCGGCCGTGCTAGGCAGGGCGTATCATTTATTTTCGATAGTAAGAGATTAGATGAGGGCTCAATCAGATTTTCTTATGTTGCCATTTTAATAAATTTAGGAGAAACTGTGGAGTTGCTGCAGCTCCAGAAAAAGGGCCTACCAAAACAACACACTAGACACCTGAACCTGTTCCAGTGCACTAACACAGTTTCTATTCCACCCATTCACGCAAAGCACTTCACCCATCTTCACCCATTCACGCAAAGCACTCAAAGTTTAGCGATCGAGGTTATCTTACTGATTCAAACCACTATGACATACGCACCAGTTAGCACGACAGCTTCGCCGGAAAAAGTTGGCACCGTGCAAGCCGTACCGTGGTCAACTACCGGCTCTCTCAGTGGATCTGTGGACAAACGTGAAAAAAAAAGATATTGCGAAAGTGTACGCCAACCAAAAGGTGATCAAGCCGCTGACAACACGAATTCGCATACACTTTCTGTATGTACATGCTAATTCAATCAAGCCCTAAAATTTGTACAGGTCGCCCCTTCACTATTCTAGGATTAATACAGTACACAAATTAACTGTAATAATATTAAGTTAATCAGTTGTAAATTAAAGTGTAATCATTCAAAATGACAACGTGCCACAGGAAGCTGTGCTTCGCGATCTCGCTGCAATTGTGCGCAATGGGTTCCTGCCTTATTGCTCTTCAACTCGGACTAGTATAATGTAAGCGCTTCTTTATTCTTGGGCTGCTCCGTTGTTCTCATTCACGGCGCCGAGCGGCCAAGAACGCGTTGCGCACTCGATAACGTGGTCGCGGCGCAGTTCGTGCAAAATCGTAATAAAAGCCGACAGCGCGAAACGGAGCGTACACGAGACGTTTTTACCTAGCGCACGTGTATGTCATTACGTTGCGCCCCTAATGACTGCGCGATTACAAGAAACAGCTGAAACCAAATTACAGAGCACAAACACTGACGCCTTGTTGAGGCAAGCAAAATGACACGTCCGGACCAACGGCGCATGACCCGCCCAAAACCCGCAGGCGCGCACGACGGCTCCGCTTCGAAAGGCAACATGAGCCGCAAAGAAATAAATAATAATATCTGGGGTTTAACGTCCCAAAACCACGATATGATTATCAGAGACGCCGTAGTGGAGAGCTCCGGAAATTTCGACCACCTGGGGTTCTTTAACGTGCACCTAAATCTAAGTACACGGGCCTCAAACATTTTCGGCTCCACCGGAAATGCAGCCGCCGCGGCCGGGATTCGATCCCGCGACCTTCGGGTCAGCAGTCGAGCGCCATAACCACTGGACCACCGTGGCGGGAGAGCCGCAAGAAAAGGCGAGCGGGCATAACACAGAGAAACCTCATCGGTGAGCGGACACGCAACGCCTAATGAACACAATCTGTCTACCAAGCTCGATTGCGGAGGGCGCCGGCGGCAGCGTCTTCACAAAGCCGAAACTATAAACGCGCGCGCACTTCACCTCCACGTGCGCCATGCGTAAACACACAGCCTCATTGACAGGAGGCTACGGTGCATAGCAATGTCGCACTGTGCTACTAGAGAAACTATTCGTGTAAGAGTTAAGGACGCAGTCCACAACACAGAAGTGCTTACATGTGCTACCGACATTCGAAATGCTACGCGCAAGCACATGTATAGTTTGAACAAACGACACTTACCAAGCTCGAGTATCTTCCCGTGGACTCCCGGGCAATGGTCGCAGTACTCGCATTTTATCTTCGACGGACCAGTCACTGTATACTGCTGGCAGTCGCACACCTGCTCGTTACATCGGCCTCGTAAAATGCCGAACATGTCCTTGTTTGTGAAGGCCATAGATGCGGAGAGAGGTACCCCAAATCACCGAAAAATAATCCACGAGGCGCGAAACGTGCTACCGCCACGCCGCCATAATAGCACGCTTCCCATAAAGCACAGAAGCAAAGCATCAAGGAGAGATGAAACTGACAAAATGGCGTTTCCTGTTGAACGTTCGAGAGGGCACAAGCGAGCCTCTCTAGCGCTTTTGTTGCGTGAGAACGTTGCGCCGCCGTGTATAGGTTACTGTGTAAGGGTTAGACTTCAGTTTTCGCTAATGTAACCTATAAAAACGCTCCGAAACCTATATTTTCTGAACAGATGGACCCCGTATCCCTTAAACATAGCGGAAAACATTAAAAAGTCAAAACAACTCTCGTTGTAACCCTTATTTTATGGGTTAAAACTGCGTATGGGTTGCAGTATCGGTTACCGGACTTAGAGTGTAGGCTATTCACTAAAGAGCGGAGGTTGCGTGAGATGTCTCCGTATGTGTGCGTGGTTTAGCTGTTGCGCGTACGCGGCTTGGCCAGGTGGTGCGGTATCTGGTCGCTAGACGACGCGATGCTTGCTTCCTCTTTCTTTCTTTTTCTTTCTCTCTACTTCTTTCTCTTTCCTTTGTAGATGTTCTCCCGGTCTCTCTTTTCCTTCCTGCAGTTCTTTTTGTCTTTCTCATTATTTCTGTGCTACGTTTTACTTTCTCCCCTACTCCTTTCCCTCTTCTTCATCGTCACATCTCTCCTCCTCACGCTCACTTTTCTTTCCCACCCTCTTGCTACACTGTACTATACAACGCTATGATATGCTCTGCTAGCGTGCCTGAATAGCAGAGTGCTTAGGAAGCTCGCCTTCGGATCGAGGGTACGCGGGTTTGAATACCGCCTCGTGAAGAATTTTTTTCGACAAGAATTTTTCTTTTTCTCTTTCTTTATATCTTTCTTTCCTTCTCTCTGCTTGTTTCCCGCTTTTTTTCTCTCTGTCTCCCACTGTACTCGTTCTCAGGTAGCCGCAGAGTGGCACATACCCGTTAAGGTGATAGCTTTCGGCAATCGACTCGCAAGGAACGATTTGCTAAACAGCGTCGCTGTTGAAACCAACTGCGAGACGCGCTAAGGTATACCTTCTGCTAACCGAACTTCCTGCATAGCTTCCACAGCATTGCGCCTGAGGTATTACATTGATGGTGGTGGTGGTGAAAGTTTATTGCCCAAAAAGGGGTCCTGAAGGACACTCGGCTAGGTGCAAGGTGCAGAGCGCATCTCCCACGTTGGGACAGAGAGCCCGAAGCTCTCCGCCGCCTCACGGGCCTCCTGGACAGCCCGAAGTTGATCTTCTAGTGAAGCACTTTTCAGCACTTTGGTTGCTATGGTTCAAGTCTACACGTTCACGACACTGTTCACATACATGTTGTCCGTCGTAGTCTGGGTCGATATGCTTCATTCGCCAGGGGTTGGAGTATGAGTTAGTCTGGAGCAAGCGTAACGTTACCGACTGGCGGCGCGTTAATTTCTTATTCGGGAGCGGAATCTCGCCGGCCTAGATAAAAGTGCTTAGTGATCTCGTTATAAGTGTATAGTTGATCCCTGTACTCACTATGGAGTGTATCGGGGGAAACCGGAGTGACGCAGTCGATGAGTCCTCGCGCCTCCTCGTGTGCGGTCTCGTTGAGATTCCGTAGGCCGCCCCCTAAGCTGCCCATGTGTGCCGGAAACCATAAGATGGAGTGATCCGTGATTTTCTGTCCGCCCAATATGCGCAGCGTCGTCTTGTTTATCCCGCCCTTTGCGAAAGCTCGAGTGGCTGCTCTAGAGTCGCTATATACTGTTGTGAAGCTCGAGTCTGTGAGAGCTAGTGCTATCCCTGCTTGTTCGGCTACCTCCGGCCTCTTGTGTAAAGAGTTAGTGAGTTGCGCGTTCGTCCGTGTCCGTCAATTACTACTACCGAGTAGGCGTGCTTTCCCGGTATGTGCACTGCATTCACGAAAGCTGTCTGGTCAGGAAACCTCGCTGCGTCTGCCGCGAGGGCTCTGGCGCGGGCCAGTCTTCTTCCGTTATTTTGGACCGGGTGTACGTTTCTCGGGAAGGGGAGCACTGTAATTGATTCGAAAATGGTTTTAGGTAACTGCTGGACGTTGTCCCTTTCAACAATAGTGCTCAGGTCAAGCTTGGCGAGAATATCTCTGCCCGCTTTGGTGCTTGATAAGCGTGCGATCTGTGCCGTGTGCTGAGCCTCGATTATTTCGGCAAGGGGATTGTGCACTCCTAGCTGTAAGAGGAGAGCAGTGGAGGCATTATCCGGGAGCCCCAACGCTGTCTTGAAAGCGCATCGTATGTGCACTTCGAGCCTTCGCCGTTCTGCTTTTTTCCAGTTCAGCATGGCAGCCACGTATGTGATGTGACAGAGTACAAAGGCGTGGACCATTCTGATGGCGTTGTCCTCGCCCAGTCCTCTGTGCCTGTTCATGATGCGCCGAAACATTCGGAGCGCGTTCCCAATCTTGAACGTGATGCTTTCCAGCATCACCAAGTTGGAGCCGTTACTTTGGATGATGAGTCCGAGGATTCGTATTTTGTCGACCGTAGGTATGCGTTTGCCGTCCGAGTCGTGCAACTCTATGCATGGAGGGATGGGTCTGCGCCAGTCTTTTCACGGGCGCCCTCGTCTGGGAGGGTGGTAGATAAGCAGCTCGGATTTTCTGGAAGAGCAGCGAAGTCCCATCGGAGTGAGATGGGCTTCGGTGACTGAGATGGCTTCTTGCATGTGGGCTTCTAATTCCGCATCGCTGCCACCGGTGCTCCAAATGGTGACATCGTCTGCGTAGATGGTATGCTTCACATCTGCTATTTCACCCAGTGCGCGAGAGAGCTTTGCCATAGCCAGATTGAATAAGAATGGCGAAAGTACTGAACCTTGCGGTGTTCCCTTATCGCCCAGGTCAAAGCTCTGCGAGACGTGCTCGCCTATCCGCAGAGTGGCCGTTCGATCTTCCAGAAAAGCGTTGACGTACTGATAGAAGCGTGTTCCAAGATTGTGTTTAGATATGGCTGTCAGAATGGCTTGATGTCGGATGTTGTCAAAAGCTTGCTCCACGTGGAGTCCCAGCAGCGCCTTGGTGTCTCGTGTGGGGCGATCCAGCAGACTTTTCTTTATTCGTAGCATGGCATCTTGCGTTGATAGACCCGGCCTATAGCCGATCATAGTGTAGAGGAAGTACTGCTTTTCTTCTACGTGTTCCGACAGGCGGTTCAGAATGACATGTTCGGCTAGCTTTCCTATGCAGGACGTTAGTGAGATCGGCCTCAGGTTTGATAGCCCCAGCGGCTTGCCGGGTTTTGGGATGAGGACCGTGTTTGCATGCTTCCATTCTCCAGGCAGACGGTCGGTTTTTCAGGCTTCGTTAATTTGTTGAGTTAAGAAGGTGACCGAATTGTCGTCTAAATTTCGGAGAGCCCGATTGGTGACACCGTCAGGGCCGGCTGCAGATTTACTGTTGAGTTCGTGAATTGCGAAGCGTACTTCGCTTTCTGTGTTGTCCGCATCTAGGTCCGAGTTTGGGGCACCGTCATAGGTGTTCCTTTGTGAGATACTGGGTTGTCCCGATTTAAGCGGTAGGTACCGTTTGGCAAGGTCTTCAACAAGTTCTTCGGCAGTACTGCGTTGCGTCGCGCAGTGTACTAACTTGCTGAGCCTGATCCGTTGCATAGATTTGGACTTAGTGCCATTTTCGTCGAGGAGTTGTTTTATGAGCCTCCACCCGCTCCCTCTGCGCATTTGCCCGTTGAGGGAGTTACAGACTTCGTCCCACTGCTGTCGGGAAAGAACGACGCAGTATTCTTCAATGGTCCTGTTGAGTTCAGCGAGCTTCTTTCGCAGTCTTTGGTTAAAACGTTGGCCCTTCCATCTGGCTAGTATGGAGTGTTTGGCTTCGAGAAGGTTCGCTAGCCGACTGTCTATTCTCTCCACCTTAACGTCCGTGGTAATCGTTCGTTCCGAGGCTGCGATGTCGGCTTTGAGCTGTTCGGTCCAGCTTGCTATCGTGTGCTTCGTGTTTGCTCCTGATGAGTTTGATGGCTGCGTCCGTATTTTACAAAATTTGTGCCAATCAATTAGTTTGTACTCCTTTTGCCTCCTTCCTGGGAGCTCTGCACTAATTCGGAGAATGTAGTGATCGCTGCCAAGGTCTATGCCCGAGTTGTACCAGTCACATTTCTCTATGCCCCGGACGAAAGTGAGGTCCGGTGTGGTGTCTCCGCATGTGGAAGTGCCACATCTAGTTGGAATTTCCGGGTCTGTGATGAGAGTGAGGTCGAGATCGGAGGTTGTCGTGTGAAGACGCTCTCCCTTGCTGGAGGGATACGCGTAGCCCCATGCCTGGTGTGGGGCGTTAAAATCGCCACCTACAATGCGACCGCCGCGGCCGGGTTCGATGCCGGCCGCGGCGGTCGCATTTCGATGGAGGCGAAATGGTAGAGGCCCGTGTACTTAGATTTAGGTGCACGTTAAAGAACACCAGATGGTCGAAATTTCCGGAGTCCTCCACTACGGCGTCTCTCATAATCATATCGTGGTTTTGGGACGTAAAACCCCAGATATTATTATTTATTACAATTAGAGGACTATCTTTAGCGATGTTCGCGATTTTGCCCAGTATGCATCTGAACCCTTGCCTCGTGTCCTTAGGGCTGCTGTACAAATTAGTGAGAAAGATGCTTTGCTTGTTCCCTGCGTGGTCCTTCGGTATGATCTCGATCGTAAGGTGTTCGAGATAGCAGGCTGTGTGGCGGATTTCATGACGAATGTACGGGATCTTCTTTCCAATCAGAATAGCGACGCATCTGCCTTGCTCGTTTCTGTGGACTTCGGCCTTATAGCCCATAACGGTCAGTTCGGTTGTGATTATTTCTTGTAGCAAAATTACGTGTGGTTTGTCGGTTTCCAATTTTGCCATCTCCAGGAGGACTGCCTTTTTTTAGGCGATCCCCCTGCAGTTCCATTGCCAGATGCGGAGATTACGTGTCCTATTTGTCGCTGCCATGTTGACCATCATAGCCCCCTTCGCTTCCAGTGAAAGCATCGTGTAGAGGGCCGTGCACACCAATGTGCTGTGAACTCATCCTCTCCATGGCCGGTACTACCGTATTGTTTAGATATACTTCCATTTTCTGTACACGCGTGTTAAACATGTCCATTTTCTCGTTCATGCGCATCATGCTCTCGTTCATTAACCTCATATTCTCGCTCATCACGTCCATGGCGTCCTTAACGTCAGATCGCACAGCCATTCGCGGTTGCGTTACAGCTCGCTTCTTAGGAGCCGGGGATTCTTCGCGTTGTTCGCCCTGTCTCGCAATATCAACTGGTTGAGGAGTTTCGATATCAGTTGGTGGTTCGAGAGTGCGCGTTGGTCTACTGCTGTTTGCTTTACGTGCTTCGGATAATTCCAGGGTTAGCCTATTATAAGCGGCTTTTAGCTCTCTTAACTCCTGTTCTAACATAGCTATCCGTTGTTTATCTGTGTTGCAGGACTCACTTTTTTCCTTCGGTGTGGTCATCGTAGCGCCTCTGACTTTGTCCGCCCACGTGCCGTCGCCTCCGTTGTTCTTTCTCGCGAAGCGCACCCGTGACCCTGAGCGACTCCTGCTAGTGGTCGATGTCATCGCTGGTGTGCGGCTCCGCGATCGAGAGCGGGATTGGCTGCGTGTCGACCAGGGGCGTAGCCAAGGGGGGGTTGGGGGGTTCAACCCCCCCCCCCCGAAATTTTTCAGTTTTGCTTGCGTATATAGGCACGCACACATACAAACGCACGCACGAACATACATAAAGTATGGTTTAACCCCCCCCGAAAAAAATTTCTGGCTACGCCCCTGGTGTCGACGTCTTTGACGTAGATCGGCCTCGTTCCGTCTGTTGCTTGTCTTCTTCGACCAGCTGTGTCTGATCTTGTTGCTCCAATCGCGCTCGCAGTCGTCGTGCTCGCACTACGTATGGGGTGACATAACGTATCGTACACACCTTGTCCGCTGTTGCATGCAAACCTCCGCACAGCTTGCACTACGGATTGCACACGTGGGATGAGGTTGGTTAGAAATTCCACAGCCCCGGCATTGGGTGTAGCCCGGGTAGGGGCAAACGTCCGCACGATGGCCGAGTTTGCCGCATACGTAGCATATGTCCACTTGCCTGCGATATAAGTAGCAGGGTACCAGAGTGGGTCCGTATCTGTCGAAGTTCGGGACGCGAAGTCCATCAAAGACAACGATCACTGAGCCTGAGTTCTTCATTCTCTTTGCCGCCAGTGCCGTGGAGTTGCGGTCGTTCACGATGTTACTTTCAATCGTCCGATGATCGTCAGCAGCGTCGATGTGTCTAATTACCCCTTTGCAGATGTCACTTGGGGGAGCTTCATAAGCGCTTGCTTCGTACTATTTGCCGGCAATTTGGATAGCCCCGACGTCCGCGCACTTGTCTGCATTTTCTCTGAACGGCGTGCTCGCCACCATGATATTCTGCATGATGTTGGGACAAATAATGCCCTCCGTGGTCTGATCTGGACGAAGATTTCCTGCTGTCACAAATGCTTTGCTCACTAAGATAGGTCCGACCTTTTGTAAGTTCAAGCCACCCTTAAGCGAAACACTATTTTTATGTTGTCTTGGGGTATGGGTGGCATGCGTGAGGCTCTGACCACCCGATTCATAATGTTAGGAGGCGTCCGAGAGGAGCTCACCTGCCCGCCGCTTGGATGGTTTTCTTGCTGTGAAGGTTGCACAGCTGTTTCGGCGCGTTCCTACTTCTTCATTTTCCGGCTGGTCACCACTTTCCAACCCGTCTTGTCCGCTGCAAAACCCGCGTCTTCATATGCTGCGTCCTCTTGTTCATTAGGTGTGGCTGAAGTACCCGGCGTTGCTTCTAGATCCTCCGCAGAGCTTTCTATTTCTTCGGTAGTAGCCGCCATTCTCGCTTCGCGTCTGCGCGAAGGGCGCCGCCTCGTGCGCTGCTGCTTTCAGTTGTACAGGTGGCGCCACCAACGGCGAACGGTGGTGAAAGGTGGATACGCGCGGCTCATATAAGCTGTGGGCAAAGCGTCCGTTACTCGCCGTTTTTTTATTCATTTTTCATTCTGGTTTGATATTTGTACTGCCGACGCTGCTTCACTAGACAACCATGCCGTTTGTTACGTTGATTGTTCTATATTATTTGTTTTAAAATAACAGGCCCGTTTTTTATGCGTGCGCGCGATGCACTGCGTACGTTTCTTACGTGCATGTGTCCAAGTTGTTTGCGTGATCTGTTAACACAGGTGAAATAAAAACTGTTGCAATACAAAACAGCATTCTTGTTTTATTGAACACCCCAAACAGTACAACAACAATTAGTATTACGGCTGTATGCCTGTTAAGAAATGCACAAAAGACACGCGTTTTTATCTTCGCCGAACACTCGTAGCACTCAACTAGGCCAAAAAACCGAAATCTAACTTGCTGAACGTTTTAACAGCCGTCACACAGCTGCATAATAATGCGTGAAAGTACTTTAGTAAATGACCAACAAACATTCACACAGCGTTTTTTGTTTGTTCACAGACCGCGCTAACATATGAGAAAGCTCTAACTGCATTGTAATCACATATTTCGGAATATCTAATCACTTTCACCATTGAAGCCACAATCCTATAACTCATGCGCTTTAAACTGAGCATGGTACAACTCAGACTTATATAGGGAATGCGCACGCGTGGCATTAATCAGATTTATATAGGAAATGCGCACGCGTGTAATGTATCTCGTATGCTAGATTCTCTTTGGTACGTGCCGCTCAACATAAAAAGCGATTCTAGAAGTAATGTTCGTGGTGTAGCGAGCATATAGAAGGGCAATTACTTACAGCTTCACTTACCTTTGCAAAAACGGTATTCCAATTGCAATTCAATATTAACCGGCGCAACAACGATAACAACACACTTAATGCACACAGTCGTGTCAGGTTGACGCGCGAGGCCAAGCGTGGTATTTTAAGTGTAGCACAATCGTGCGCGCACAGTACGCTAGAATATTCTGGCACAATGTCGTCAAGCTTGCAGTCACTTCAGCGGTTCCCACGATGTAGCACCAGTTGACGTCCTGGCGTCATCAAACTGCTGCGACGCCGAGAACTGCACACACAGCTGACTTGGAAAAACGCGATCTTGCAGGAGGCCATCTTGTCCAGCAACCAACAGACAAAAGTCCACAACTGAGGCGTCTGGAACATTGCCGTTGATGAGATGGCAGCTGAACGAAATCAGGGCTCATCGTCCGACGTGTGGCCACCGCCTTAACACAATGTTAACGTTGCAACGTTCAAGGAAGACGCGACGAAAGCGACGAGACCAACCGGTCTTGTCGGGTGCGCTACTGCACAGTGCAGAGCGCGCGCTCTCACGGCCACCGAAAGAAATAAAAGAAAGTGGAGAGAGGATCACCTTGTGGCATGCCATATCCGTGGAAGCAAGAGGAAGTGTTGCGTCGTCGATGTGGCGTATTGTCGAGAGATGGCGCTAGATTGTTTTTGCGCAAAGGAATCGCAAACTTCATTCAAAATGCATGGGATCCTGTGGAGGGTTGGGAGAGGGTACAACCGCCTGAGCCGAGCGGTGGCGCCACCATACCGATGCACGAGGCGGATAGGCCAGCTGGGGGTGAGGCCTAGCTTGCCGCCAACGTGACGCGAACACAAAAGTCCGGATAAAATGCGTAAATGTCCACCCACCCGGATAAATTTGGTGTCCGGATGATCTTCGCAACTTCAAACGCTTGCTCGCGCACTTTTTAGAGCGATCAAAGAGGAATAACTAACCAAAATCATTTGAAATGCGGTAGACAGCTAGCGACGCGGTTGGTCGTATCGGCGTGTTCAGCGTCTCCTCCTATGACATTGATGAAACAGACGGAACTGTCAACACAGGGTTCATTCGTGTGCCCGTGTGCTTGAGCGCGACGCAAAAGGCCGTACCTTTCTAGGGGCGAAGCTCCTTATAGCGGCACCCGTTCGTCCCTCGTAGCGTAGTATGTAACCAGTCTTACGCTTTGACCTGCAAGGTGGTGCCGGTGGGAGATTTTTCCTGTGCGTTGTTGAACAATAAAAAATTCGCAGCGTTAGCTAAAAGCCGACTTCTTCGGTCTCTCATTCCCATTAGCAGCCATTCTTTACCTCCAAGGTAGTGCCTGGTGAGATTTCTCCTGTGCGTGATTAAACAATAAAAATTTTGTTCAAAACGCCGTTGATTGATGAAATAAACCAACAAAAGACGCCAGATGTTTTGTAAAAGCAAAACGAAAGAACGCCAGATGTTTCTAAAGCAAAACGAAAAGACGCCAGCTGCTTAACGAAAGACGCCAGATGTTTTCTAAGCAATGGTTTTCTAAACAATGAAAATTCACAGCGTACATGTAAAATTAAAGTGTGCTGCAAGTCGTCATAACTCATCGAACCTTTAGTATAAAAGCGCCCGATCTCACATCGGTGATGATGTACTGGGCAGAATTCACGGAAGATTCACGGTTTACCCATGAACCTCCGCAGCTTCGCCCACTCATCATCATTCACTCCGTGGATGTGCTGTGATTTTTCTTTTTTTTTTGTTATCGAACGCCCATGGTTATCTACACTGGTCCTTCTTTTCGTTGAATCTGCCGCTTGCTTGGTGAGCAATTCGTAGCAGGCATTTAAAGGGCATCATTTCAAGCATTTTCATTAATTGCAGTTGTTTGCTTAAAGGATGACATGGTAGCTTAAGTTTCTTTTTCTCTACTCATTTATTATGTTGGTAACGAGTGAAGCTTCTTGGATACTCAGTAAAACTCTGCAATGTTACCAGGTCGAACACGAAGGCTTTTCGGGATTGCTTAGGCTAGGCATGCCCTTGTCAATTTGGCTCCATTAGACAATGCTGCTAGCCCTGATCTTGCTTCCAATGTAAGGAAGGGACAGCTGGACTTTCGAGCAGTCCCGTACTCCCACTCGCGTATGCATACATATGCGATAGTCTTCATTAGGTGAACATTTTGATCCAATTTATTGTTTCTATAATTTGTCTGCATTCGGATATATAGAGATGGTCAGTGCTTTAGCGTTAAGATGTGAAATGTACACTGTCTTTACTTGTTTTTTTTTTGTTTATGTACAAGATACATGTACAGTAAAACTTCCCCTTTTGTGCACATGCGAGCCTCCTAAGCGACGGTAGGAACGTGGCTGTGGATCCTCTTCCATCGTAGAGAATTTGGGACGCCTCAGTGCTCTCCCGTAGTAGAGTACGAAGTACTCTAGACTCTTATGAACACTTTGAAAACACAGACATATGTCGATGTGACTGCTTTGTGATTGTCGTAAACTAATGTCTAATAAGAAAATGATCGTATAGGCATTAAACGTCTGCGATATCATCAATTTTAAAGGCGAAGCTGTTTAAACTAGCCGTAATGTGCAGCCTATCAGAATACTATCATCATCATGAAGGGGTACGTGCCACAGAATATGGGCAGATACCAGCACTCACCGCTACGGCGTAGCCTGTAATAACCCTAAGAACGAGTACAGAGAGAGCGAAAAAGAAAGAGGGAGCGAAACAAGGAGAGAGACGGAAAGAAATATATAAAGAAAAAGAAAGAGGAAAATTCCTGCAGAAAACAATTTTTCGTAACGAGGGATTCCCACCCGCGTACTCTCGATCCGAAGGGGAGCGTCCTAATCACTCGGCTATCCGGACACGCTAGCACAGCAGAGCATAGCCTTGTATACTGTAGTGTAGCAAGGGGGTGGCGAAGGGAATGAGGGTGAGAAGGAGAGATGTAATGCTGAGGAGGACGGTGAGGAGAAGGAAATCCCACTATTCACCACTGGTTCACTAAGAGAGTGAGAGAAAGATGTAGAAAAAGACCGGAAGAGAAAAATAGAGAAAAATAATGGAAATAAAGGCATAAAAAGATCGAAAGAAGTGCGAAACTGCCATACTAGGGAACGGGAAGGGAAACGCGACTGCGGGAAGAGCCCGAACTGATGGAAACACTACGCCAACGACGACCTGCTCGTAGATCTATCAAAAGTCCGAACGTTCGGTTCTGGAGTTTAGACATCCGTGTCGTGACCAAACTAGCGAAAGCCTAGCAACAACCTAGAAGCAACCAGATTAGACTTCAGAATCGTCCAGTTTCGCTTTTTCAAGTCTTGCCTGACTTAGTGCAAGCTTCGCCAATTTTCTTTCTAAACGTGCGAGAGACAGCTGACTTGGTAATTCTCTTAGACTTGTCTACATACTACAACAAAACACCACAACACTAGATTGAGCTAACGAATGGTACTCTAAGTCATCTATATGGCTTGTCACGCGATCCCGCTGCCACCAGAAAACTGTGGCAGGAAGGCGGAACTTAAATTACGTCATCTTCGAGGGCGTGCAGGTGTTTGTTCGGAAAACGAGCGTTCCAATACCGAACGTTGGCAGGCCATAGACTAGAAAGCGCCAGACTCTCCGATAGCGCCAAAAGCAAAGCAAACCCGGTGATCCGCAGCAGGGCAACGTTCTGACCTAAGGATGGCTAATTAAATATTTTATTCCGTTAATGATTAACCTTTCACCAGCCTAAGCATCAATAACTGCGGATGCGCCTTTTACTTTGAATTAATCTGAATTGGTGGCAAGAGCTTTAAAAAGGTGGAAACCAACGTCATACTCAGCCACGACCCTATTTACTTGGTTGGTGGAACAAACAAAAAAACACATGCGCGTAAAATTTCTGTTGGTTAATGGTTGGGTTTACTTGATTATATACCAATCATAATTGGGGCTAATCAATGCAGGGATAAACAGCACATATCATGAAACCAAAAAAGACGGAAATTGACACGACGTTGGAGAAGTGATAAAAAATCATCGAACAAAGAGTGCTGCTGCAATGGTGCGGAACAGTGAATGCTGCTATAAACTGGGACTTATTGCGTGCATATTGTGTGGTTCACCGCAAAGAAACGGCGCAATACGACAGATACTGAAGCGGCGATGTCAACCTCAGCCGCACTGACCACCACACTGCGCTTCAGCAACGCGGGATGTAGACGTTCGCAGCTTGAGCCGCCAACGCAAGCAGGCGTTGCACGTCCCATTGGCTTCTGTCCCGTTTCGCCAAGGCGCGACATTCGCGCATCGACATCGTTGCCTTTCTGCAGCGGTTATTCGAGCAGTTTAAGTAGTCGGTGCTATCGTACTCGAAGCAGTCGGCGGCGAAACACCGTTGGTGCATGTGGAAGCTGCACTACGCCGACAACGAGCCATCACACGACAACACGAAGCGAAAGGCAAAGAACATAACTGCGTCTGACACGATTCCCCGATGCTAGCCCGGCCACTGCTTTTCGCTGGCATCGACACCTTTTAACCATGGCCTTCGATACTGCGCGCCGGCGCGTAATCTCCGAAGCCATGGTTAACTGCGTCGTCCCCGAATCGTTCTCTATCGGCGCTAGTAAGTGTCACTCCGCGTTACTTCACTTCGCCGCTCATAGACGTCGGCACCACCCCGCCCCTCCTGGCTCCGCTAACAAAGAATACCATGCCGGAGATAACGTGTGAGCGATATAAGGCGTGTTTGTGGAGTGGCGTGCATCTGCCACGGTTGCGTTGTCGGTAGAACGCCTGGCGCTTATCGTCGCGGTGTAGAAGTGGTAGGTGCGGTTGCCGGAGGGGGAACTTTTTCTTAGTTTTTCTTTCTCGTCCGTTAGCCTTCAGTTTATCAACGTCACATCCGTGACAGAAATACGTCACTAAAATCTTGGTCGACCCCGGCATGAAACACTTTCGTGTTAAAATGGCGGGAGGGGACGGGGGCCGCTTGCTGGGTCATCGGCGCATATTTTCAGTCTCTCGAAAAAAAAGGAGGGGGTCGCTTGCTGATGTGGGAGCGTTTTCTCTGGATTTTACAGTAGGTAGTATGGTAATCGTCGGTGATTCTATTTTTCTTTTAGTTCTGAGGCTGAGTTTTAAATAAATATGGTTTATGCCTTATAACTAAACAAATGATGTCATACGGCTGCTGCAATTCGACTGGATCGGTCAGAGTCTTGATGTTTTCCTTCTTTGATATTTCATTTGAAACCCGTCGCGACGTGCCGCTTGGAAGCTCGTGCGAGCGTTTACAAAAACAAAAAATGGCGGTGCTTGCATTATGTTCCGCAAGACTTGAAACGCCGAAACCGGGCGATTCTGAAGTCTAATCTGGTTGCTTCTACGTTGTTGCTAGGCTTTAGCTAGGTGATGCTAGGTTATTTCTAGGTTTATTCTCTGCTCAGAGAGGTTCGAGTTAAACCACACACAGTCACAGACACTACACGGACATCCAAACTCCAGAAATAGCAAACGGGCCGTTTGCACTAAATCTTGCAAAATTTGGCACAGTGAAGCACGGACCCGTCGCCACTCATACTCCCCGTCGACCGACACGTCTATTCGAGATGCGCGGATTCCTCCTCCGGAGTACGCAACTAGGCTATTCACTAAAGAGCGGAGGTTGCTTCCGATGTCTCCGTTGGTGTGCGTGGTTTAGCTGTTGTGCGTGCGCGGCTTGGCCAGGTGGTGTGGTATCTGGTCGCTAGACGACGCGCTTGCTTCTATCTTGCTTCTATCTCTTGCTTCCTCTTGCTTTCTATCTTTTCCTTTCTCTCTACTTCTTTCTCTTTCCTTTGTTGATGTTCTCTGTGTCTCTATTTTCCTTTCTGCATTTCTTTCTGTCTTTCTCATTATTTCTGTGCTACGTTTTACTCTCTCCCCTACTCCTTTCCCTCTTCTTCACCGTCACATCTCTCCTCCTCACGCTGACTTCTCTTTCCCAGCCTCTTGCTACACTGTACTATACAACGCTATGATATGCTCTGCTAGCGTGCCTGAATAGCCGAGTGCTTAGGAAGCTCGCCTTCGGATCGAGAGTACGCGGGTTTGAATACCGCCTCGTGAAGAATTTTTTTCGACAAGAATTTTTCTTTTTCTCTTTCTTTATATCTTTCTTTCCTTCTCTCCGCTTGTTTCCCGCTTTCTTGCTGTCTCCCACTGTACTCGTTCTCAGGTAGCCGCAGAGTGGCACATACCCGTTAAGATGGTAGTTTTCGGCAATCGACTCACAAGGAACGATTTGCTAAACACCTTCGCTGTTAAAACCATCCACGAGACGCGCGAAGTTATACCTTCTGCTAACCGAACTTCCTCCATAGCTTCCACAGTATTGCGCCTGATGTATGACATTGATGAAACAGACGCAACTGTCAACACAGCGTTCATGCGTGTGCCCGTGTGTTTGAGCGCGACGCAAAAAGGCCGTACCTTTTTTTTTGTTATCGAACGCCCATGGTTATCTACACGGGTGCTTCTTTTCGTTGAATCTGCCACTTTCTTGGTGAGCAATTCGTAGCAGGAAATTAAAGGGCATCATTTCAAGTATTTTCACTAATTGCAGCTGTTTGCTTAAAGGATGACATGGTAGCCTAAGTTCTTTTTCCTCTATACATATACTATGTTGGTAGCTATTAAAGCTTCTTGGATACTCAGTAAAACCCTGCAATGTCACCAGGTCGAACACGGAGGCTTTTCGGCATTGCTTAGGCTAGGCATGCCCTTGTCAATTTGTCTCCATCGAACGGTGAGGAATGCTCAGGTCGTTCTTCCAATGTGAGGGAGGGACAGTTGGACTTTCGAGCAGTCCCGTATTCCCACTCGAGTATGCATACATATGCGATAATCGTGATTAGGTGAACGTTTAGGTCCAGTTTGTTGTTTCTTTAATTTGTGTGCATTCGTATATACAGAGATGCTGAGTGTTTTAGCGTTGAGCTATGAAATGTGCACTGTTTTACTTGTTTTTTTGTTTATGTACAAGTTACATGTGCAGTAAAACTTGCCCTTTTGTGCATATGCGAGCATCTTAATCGACGGTAGGAACGTGGCTGTGGATGCTCTTCCATCTTAGAAAATTTGGGACGGCTCAGTGCTCTCCCGTAGTAGAGTACGAAGTACTCTCGACTCTTATGAACACTTTTTGTAAACACACACATATGTCGATGTGACTGCTTTGTAATTGTGGTAAACTAATGTCTAATAAGAAAAAATCACAGCATATTCACGGAGTGAATCATGATGAGTGGGCGAAGCTGCGGAGATTCATCGGTATACCGTGAATCTTCCCTGAATTCTGCCCAGTACATCATCACCGACGTGAGATCGGGCGCGTTTATACTAAAGGTTCGATGAGTTATGACGACTTGCAGCTCACTTTAATTTTACATGTACGCTGTGAATTTTCATTGTTTAGAAAACCATTGCTTTAGAAAAATTTGGCGTCTTTCGTTAAGCAGCTGGTGTCTCTTCGTTTTGCTTTAGAAACATCTGGCGTTCTTTCGTTCTGCTTTTACAAAACATCTGGCGTCTTTCTTTGGTTTATTCCATCAATCAACGGCGTTTTGAACAAAATTTTTATTGTTTAATAACGCACAGGAGAAATCTCACCAGGCACTACCTTGGAGGTAAACAATGGCTGCTAATGGGAATGAGAGACAGAAGAAGTCGGCTTTTAGCTAACACTTACACTCCTACTTCTGCTAACGTTTCCTACTGGAACATGCCAATGGTTGCTAATGGGCAATGAGAGACAGAAGAATTCGGCTTTTAGTTAATGCGCACGCTGCGAATTTTTTATTAGGGGCGAAGCTCCTTAAGGCGGCACCCGTTCGTCCCTCGTAGTCGTCGTGACCGTAGTAGTGAGTAACAAGTCTTACGCTTTGACCTCCAAGGTGGTGCCGGTGGGAGATTTCTCCTGTGCGTTGTTGAACAATAAAAAATTCGCAGCGTGCGCGTTAACTAAAAGCCGAATTCTTCTGTCTCTCATTCCCCATTAGCAGCCATTGGCATGTTCCAGTAGGAAACGTTAGTAGAAGTAGAAGTGTAAGTGTTAGCTAAAAGCCGACTTCTTCTGTCTCTCATTGCCATTAGCAGCCATTGTTTACCTCCAAGGTAGTGCCTGGTGAGATTTCTCCTGTGCGTGATTAAACAATAAAATTTTGTTCAAAACGCCGTTGATTGATGAAATAAACCAACGAAAGACGCCAGATGTTTTGTAAAAGCAGAACGAAAGAACGCCAGATGTTTTTCTTAAAGTGTAGTAGTAGTAGTTGTATTTAGCCACCTCGCCCGATCGTCAACGGGCGAGGTGGACCGGCAACGGCGCGAGGACCCTGCCCGTACGAGAGTTAAACACACTAAAAGACATACTTTGCGGGCGATACACTCTAGTGAGCTTTCAACTTTTCGTCTTAATGTACATGATAAAGAAATTATTTCTACGAAAAACGCAAGGCACACCTTGAGCAATATGTTGGTTTTGGGACGCTAAATGGAACCATGAGGCGATGCGAAGCCGGAGCACTTGCACGATCGCGTTCCGTTGGCTTTCGTTGGGCATGCTACCGACCTCGCGTCGTGGAACGCGCGTCCTGTCTTCCCTCTAGCCTTGCCTTTAATTCGCACAGGGCGAGCGGGGAATGCGGTCGCTCTTGGCGCTCTTTCGCTCGGGAGCGGACTTCTTCCTTGCATTTCACCGATCACAAGTGATAATGAAGGGACCACGTAAACCAACAGTACAATAAAAGTTTGATGTTTAATATATACACGATGTTTCACATTCTTTATATTATGTACTGCATTTCACCGATCACAAGTGATAATGAAGGGACCACGTAAACCAACAGTACAATAAAAGTTTGATGTTTAATATACACACGATGTTTCACACTCTGTATATTATGTACTGGGCGCATTTCACGGAAGAGTTTCACGGTTTACAGATGATTCCCTCCGTAGCTTCGCCCCACTCATCATCATTCACCCCGTGGATATGCTGTGATTTTTTGTTCAACAACGCACAGGAAAAATCTCCCACCGGCACCACCTTGGAGGTCATAGCGTAAGACTTGTTACGGACTACGACTACTACTACTAGTACTACTACTACGACAACGACTACGAGGGACGAACGGGTGCCGCCTTAAGGAGCTTCGCCCCTGAAATGATCGTATAGGCATTAAACGTTGGCGATATCATCAATTTTAACGGCGAGGCTGTTTAGGCTATCCCTAATGTGCGGCCTAGCAGAAAACTATCATCATAATGAACGGGTACGTGCCACAGAATATGGGCAGATACCAGTAGTCACCGCTACGGCATAGCCTGTAATAACCCTAAGAACGAGTACAGAGAGAGCGAAAAAAACATGGCTGATCCCTCCGTCATAGGAATCGGTATAACACGAAAGTGAAACGTGTCTTCACAGAAGTAGTGCTTATGATATATGAGAGCTTGTACAATGTCTATTCGTGTTTGGCAGCTATAGCACCGTTTGACGTGGATGCACCCATGTTGACAGCATGTCTCTATCGCGAAGACTAACGCCCATGATCATGATTAAACCGTTGAGGTAGCTGACGGTGTGAACATATATTTGGACACAGCGAATCGTGAATCGCGCGTAAGGATGATATCAACAAGTTCATAATCAACATTGGTACCCGGTATGCACTTCTTCAAAGCGTCGTCAATTAAGGAGAGAAACGGCACGGTGTGCGCTTTCTAGTAATGGGTAGCCGACGCCTGTGCTCATGCATACATACACACACTGCACTTCAGCAACGCGGGAGGTAGAGGTTCGTAGCCTGAGCCGCAAACGCGTGCGTCCCGCTGGCCTCTGTCTCGCAGGCGCTGCTCTCGCTCCACCAAGGCACGACATTCGCCCGTCGAAATCGCGTCCTTTCTGCAACGCATATTGCAGCAGTTTTGTTAGTCGGTGCTCTCGCAAATGAAGCAGTCGGCGGCAGAGAAATCCCGTTCGTGCACGTGGAAGCTGCACTACTCCGATGAGCCGACGCACGCATCCAAAGGCAAAGAACGTAACTGAGTCAAGGGTGCCTCGGCGACGCCAGCGCGGCCAGTCTACCTCTCTGGTATCGAGACGCTTTAAACCATGACCTCCGATATCACGTGCAATCTCGGAGTAAGCGCTAGTAAGTGTCGATCGTGAAGCATTACTTCTTTTCACCTCTCACAGACGGCGGCACCGCCCCGCTCCGCCCGCCGCGAAAGAGAAGGTGTGAAAGATACATGGCGCGTTCGCGCCGTGCCTAGCATCTCCCGAGTTGGCTTAGTCGGTAGAGCGTCGGGCGCTTGCCGTCGCGGCCGCAACGTCGTGGGTTCGATTCCCAGCGGGGTATCTTTTTCTTGGTTTTTTTCTTTCTCACCCGTTGGCGTCCATTTTATCAACGTCATATCCGTGACGGATGTACTTGGTGGACCCCGGCATAAAACACTTTCGTGTTAAAAAAGAAAGAGGGAGAGAAACAAAGAGAGAGACGGAAAGAAATGTATAAAGAAAAAGAAAGAGGAAAATTCCTGCAGCAAACAATTTTTCGTAACGCGGGATTCCCACCCGCCTACTCTCGATCCGATGGGGAGCGTCCGAATCACTCGGCTATCCAGACACGCTAGCAGAGCAGAGCATAGCCTTGTATACTGTAGTGTAGCAAGGGAGTGGCGAAGGGAATGAGGGTGAGAAGGAGAGATGTAATGGTGAGGAGGACGGTGAGGAGAAGGAAATCCCACTACTCACCACTGGTTCACTAAGAGAGTGAGAGAAAAATGTACAAAAAGAGTGGAAGAGAGAAATAGAGAGAAATAATGGAAATAAAACCATAAAAAATCGAAAGAAGTGCGAAACTGCCATACTAGGGAACGGGAAGGGCAACGCGGCTGCGGGAAGAGCCCGAAGTGATGGAAGCACTACGCCAACGACGACCTGCCCGTAGATCACTCAGAGGTGCGAACGTTCGGTTCTGGAGTTTAGACATCCGTGTCGTGACCAAACTAGCGAAAGCCTAGCAACAACATAGAAGCAACCAGATTAGACTTCAGAATCGTCCAATTTCGCTATTTCAAGCCTTACGTGACTTAGTGCAAGCTTCGCCAATTTTCTTTCTAAACGTGCGAGAGATAGCTGACTTGGTAACTCTCTTAGACATGTCTACATACTACAACAAAACACCACAACACTAGATTGAGCTAACGAATAGTACCCTAAGTCTTCTCTATTGTAATGCGAGAGCATTACATGGCTTATCGCGCGATCCCGTTGCCGCCAGAAAGCCGTGGCAGAAAGGAGGAACTTAAATTACGTCATCTTCGAGGCCGTGCAGGTGTTTGTTCGGAAAACGAGCGTTCCAATACAGAACGTTGGCAGGCCATAGACTAGAAAGCGCCAGACTCTCCGATAGCGCCAAAAGCAAAGCAAACCCGCTGATCCGCAGCAGGGCAACGTTCCGACCTAAGGATCGCTAATTAAATATTTTATTCCGTTAATGATTAACCTTTCACCAGCTTAAGCATTAATAACTGTGGATGCGCCTTTTACTTTGAATTAATCTGCATTGGTGGCAAGAGCTTTAAAAAAGGTTGGAAACCAACGTATACTCAGCCACAAACCTATTTACTTGGTTGGATGAGCAAACAAAAAAACACATGTGCGTAAAACTTCTGTTGCTTAATGATTGGATTACTCTATTATATACCAATCATAATTGGCGCTAATCAATGCAGGGATAAAGAACACATATCATTAAACCAAAAAAGACGGAAATTGAGACGACGTTGGAGAAGTGATAAAAAATCATCGAACAAAGAGTGCTGCTGCCATGCTGCGGAACAGTGAATGCCGCTATAAATTGGGACTTATCGCGTGCATATTGTGTGGTTCACCGCAAAGAAACGGCGCAATACGACAGATACTGAAGCGGCGATGTCAACCTCAGCCGCACTGACCACCACACTGCGCTTCAGCAACACGGGATGTAGACGTTCGCAGCTTGAGCCGCCAACGCAAGCAGGCGTTGCACGTCCCGTTGGCCTCTGTCCCGTTTCGCCAAGGCACGACGTTCGCGCGTCGATCGTTGCCTTGCTGCAGCGCTTATTGCAGGAGTTTAATTAGTTGGTGCCATCGCACTCGAAGCAGTCGGCTGCGAAACACCGTTGGTGCATGTGGAAGCTGCACTACGCCGACAACGAGCCGTCACACGAGAACACGAAGCGAAAGGCAAAGAACGTAACTGCGTCTGAAACGACTCCCCGATGCTAGCCCGGCCAGTGCTTTTCGCTGGCATCAGAGACGTTTTAACCATGGCCTTTCGATACTGGCGCGCCAGGCGCGCAATCTCCGAAGACCATGGTTAACTGCGTCGTCCCGAATCGTTCTCCATCGCGCTAGTAAATGTCACTCCGCGTTACTTCACTTCGGCCGCTTCATCGACGTCGGCACCACCCGCCCCTCCTGGCTCCGCTAACAAAGAATACCATGCCGGAGGAAAATGTTGGTGAGCGATATAAGGCGTGTTTGTGGAGTGGCGTGCACTGCCACGGTGCTTTGTCAGATAGACGCCT
This sequence comes from Rhipicephalus sanguineus, assembly GCF_013339695.2. Lineage (NCBI taxonomy): Eukaryota > Metazoa > Arthropoda > Arachnida > Ixodida > Ixodidae > Rhipicephalus > Rhipicephalus sanguineus. Next base: position 65,443,923 of record NC_051181.1, read on the forward strand.
GGCGCTTATCGTCGCGGTGTAGAAGTGGTAGGTGCGAGTTGCCGGAGGGGGGAACTTTTTTTAGTTTTTCTTTCTCGTCCGTTAGCCTGCAGTTTATCAACGTCCATATCCGTGACAGAAATAACGTCACTAAAGTCTTGGTGGACCCCGGCATGAAACACTTTCGTGTTAAAATGGCGGGGAGGGACGGGGGGCGCTTGCTGGGTCATCAGCGCATATTTTCAGTCTCTCGAAAAAAAAGGAGGGGGTCGCTTGCTCAGGTGGGAGGCCATTTCTCTGGATTTTACGGAGGTAGGTATGGTAATCGTCGGTGATTCTATTTTTTCTTTAGTTGTGAGGCTGAGTTTTAAATAAATATGTTTTATGCCTTATAACTAAACAAAGCGATGTCATACGGCTGCTGCAATTCGACTGGGATCGGTCGAGAGTCTTGATGTTTTCCTTCTTTGATATTTCATTGAAGCCCGTCGCGACGTGCCGCGTGGAAGCTCGTGTGAGCGTTTACAACACCCAAAAAATGGCGGTGCTTGCATTATGTTCCACAAGACTTGAAAACATCGAAACCGGGCGATTCTGAAGTCCAATCTGGTTGCTTCTAGTTGTTGCAAGGCTTTAGCTAGGTGAGCTAGTTTATTTCTAGGTTAGTTCTGCTGCTCAGAGAGGTTCGAGTTAAAACCACAGACAGTCACAGACACTACACGGACATCCAAACTCCCGAATAGCAAACGGGCCGTTTGCACTAAATCTTGCAAAATTTGGCACAGTGAAGCACGGACCCGTCGCCACTCATACTCCCCGTCGACCGACACGTCTATTCGAGATGCGCGAATTCCTCCTCCGGAGTACGCAACTAGGCTGTTCACTAAAGAGCGGAGGTTGCGTGCGATGTCTCCGTGGTGTGCGTGGTTTAGCTGTTGTGCGTGCGCGGCTTGGCAGGTGGTGTGGTATCTGGTCGCTAGACGACACGATGCTGCTTCCTCTTGCTTTCTATCTTTCCTTTCTCTCTACTCTTTCTCTTTCCTTTTTTGATGTTCTCTGTGTCTCTATTTTCCTTTCTGCTTTTCTTGCTGTCTTTCTCATTATTTCTGTGCTACGTTTTACTCTCTCCCCTACTCCTTTCCCTCTTCTTCACCGTCACATCTCTCCTCCTCACCGCTGACTTCTCTTTCCCAGCCTCTTGCTACACTGTACTATACAACGCCATGATATGCTCTGCTAGCGTGCCTGAATAGCCGAGTGCTTAGAAGCTCGCCTTCGGATCGAGAGTACGCGGGTTTGAATACCGCCTCGTGAAGAATTTTTTTCGACAAGAATTTTTCTTTTTCTCTTTCTTTATATCTTTCTTTCCTTCTCTCCGCTTGTTTCCCGCTTTCTTGCTGTCTCCCACTGTACTCGTTCTCAGGTAGCCGCAGAGTGGCACATACCCGTTAAGATGATAGTTTTCGGCAATCGACTCACAAGGAACGATTTGCTAAACACCTTCGCTGTTTAAAACCATCCGCGAGACGCGCGAAGTTATACCTTCTGCTAACCGAACTTCCTGTATAGCTTCCACAGTATTGCGCCTGATGTATGACATTGATGAAACAGACGCAACTGTCAACACAGCGTTCATGCGTGTGCCCGTGTGTTTGAGCGCGACGCAAAAGGCCGTACCTTTTTTTTTTTTTATCGAACGCCCGTGGTTATCTACACGGGTGCTTCTTTTCGTTGAATCTGCCGCTTGCTTGGTGAGCAATTCGTAGCAGGCATTTAAAGGGCATCATTTCAAGTATTTTCACTAATTGCAGCTCTTTGCTTAAAGGATGACATGGTAGCCTAAGTTTCTTTTTCCTCTACTCATTTACTATGTTGGTAGCTATTGAAGCTTCTTGGATACTCAGTAAAACTCTGCAATATCACCCAGGTCGAACACGGAGGCTTTTCGGGATTGCTTAGGCTAGGCATGGCCTTGTCAATTTGGCTCCATCGGACAGTGAGCAGTGCTTTCGTCTTCCTTCCAGTGCAAGTGAGGGACAGCTGGACTTTCGAGCAGTCCCGTACTCCCACTCGAGTATGCATACATATGCGATAATCTTCATTAGGTGAACGTTTAGGTCCAGTTTATTGTTTCTTTGTGTGCATTCGGATATACAGAGATGCTCAGTGTTTTAGCGTTAAGCTATGAAATGTGCACTGTTTTTACTTGTTTTTTTGTTTATGTAAGGTTTACATGTACAGTAAAACTTCCCCTTTTGTGCACATGCGAGCCTCTTAATCGACGGTAGGAACGTGGCTGTGGATGCTCTTCCATCTTAGAGAGTTTGGGACGGCTCAGTGCTCTCCCGTAGAAGAGTACGAAGTACTCTCGACTCTTATGAACACTTTTTGTAAACACACATATATGTCGATGTGACTGCTTTGTGATTGTGGTAAACTAATGTCTAATAAGAAAATGATCGTATAGGCATTAAACGTCGGCGATATCATCAATTTTAACGGCGAAGCTGTTTAGGCTATCCCTAATGTGCGGCCTAGCAGAAAACTATCATCATAATGAACGGGTACGTGCCACAGAATATGGGCAGATACCAGTAGTCACCGCTACGGCATAGCCTGTAATAACCCTAAGAACGAGTACAGAGAGAGCGAAAAAAAGAGGGAGAGAAACAAAGAGAGAGACGGAAAGAAATGTATAAAGAAAAAGAAAGAGGAAAATTCCTGCAGAAAACAATTTTTCGTAACGCGGGATTCCCACCCGCGTACTCTCGATCCGATGGGGAGCGTCCGAATCACTCGGCTATCCAGACACGCTAGCAGAGCAGAGCATAGCCTTGTATACTGTAGTGTAGCAAGGGGGTGGCGAAGGGAATGAGGGTGAGAAGGACAGATGTAATGGTGAGGATGACGGTGGGGAGAAGGAAATCCCACTACTCACCACTGGTTCACTAAGAGAGTGAGAGAAAGATGTATAAAAAGAGTGGAAGAGAGAAATAGAGAGAAATAATGGAAATAAAACCATAAAAAATCGAAAGAAGGGCGAAACTGCCATACTAGGGAACGGGAAGGGCAACGCGGCTGCGGGAAGAGCTTGAAGTGATGGAAACACTACGCCAACGACGACCTGCCCGTAGATCACTCAGAGGTGCGAACGTTCGGTTCTGGAGTTTAGACATCCGTGTCGTGACCAAACTAGCGAAAGCCTAGCAACAACCTAGAAGCAACCAGATTAGGCTTCAGAATCGTCCAATTTCGCTATTTCAAGCCTTACGTGACTTAGTGCAAGCTTCGCCAATTTTCTTTCTAAACGTGCGAGAGACAGCTGACTTGGTAACTCTCTTAGACATGTCTACATACTACAACAAAACACCACAACACTAGATTGAGCTAACGAATAGTACTCTAAGTCTTCTCTACTGTAATGCGAGAGCATTACATGGCTTATCGCGCAATCCCGCTGCCGCCAGAAAGCCGTGGCAGAAAGGCGGAACTTAAATTACGTCATCTTCGAGGCTGTGCAGGTGTTTGTTCGAAAAACGAGCGTTCCAATACCGAACGTTGGCAGGCCATAGACTAGAAAGCGCCAGACTCTCCGATAGCGCCAAAAGCAAAGCAAACCCGCTGATCCGCAGCAGGGCAACGTTCCGACCTAAGGATCGCTAATTAATTATTTTATTCCGTTAATGATTAACCTTCACCAGCTTAAGCATTAATAACTGTGGATGCGCCTTTTACTTTGAATTAATCTGCATTGGTGACAAGTGCTTTAAAAAAGGTGGAAACCAACGTAATACTCAGCCACGACCCTATTTATTTGGTTGGTGGAACAAACAAAAAACACATGTGCGTAAAAATTCTGTTGGTAAATGATTGGATTTACTTGATTATATACTAATCATAATTGGCGCTAATCAATGCAGGGATAAACAACACATATCATGAAACCAAACAAGACGGAAATTGAGACGACGTTGGAGAAGTGATAAAAAAAACATGGTTGATCCCTCCGTCATAGGAATCGGAATAAACCGAAAGTAAATCGTGCCCTTACAGAAGTAACTGAATGTTTACTGTACATTGATATAAGAGAGTTTGCACAATGTATATTGATGTCTGGCAGCTAATGGCACCGTTTAACCTGTATGCGACCACTTTGATGACTGGTGGTACACCTCCATCCCGACGACTCACGTCCATGTTAAATGATTAAACAAAACCTTGTGGTAGCTGTAGTAGTTAACGGTGAAAGCCTAATCAGAGAACGAGGTGTGATAGCCAGAAGAGCGTCGCAATGGACGCAGAACTTGGTCGCCATCCCGCGGCATGTTAAAATGTGATTTAAGACCACGGCCGGTCTAGAGGGAAACGCAAAGCGCGTCGTGCCGCCCCGGTAGCCTGGCCGCGATTTTTCTCGGGCGAGCGCGTGAGCGGGGAACGCGGTGTTACAGCTAGGTGAGGCAGGCGCGCGTCGCAGAGCTATTTTTGGTTTTGATTAGCGTGATGCTATGAGTGAGGCCGACGCTTTTACGACGCTTGGGCTTAGGTCGCCACCTCGCGGTGTGTTAAGGCATTGACAAAATTGAACTTCTATTGAAAACGTGCCGAATGGGACGGACGCGTAACGCGTTGCAGGTGCTAGTCGCGGAGTCTACAGTAATGACGAAGTACTTTACTTTACCGCTCCAGAGGGCAACGCTACCCTGCCGACCGGAGAGTGGTAGATATAAATGGCGTGTTTGTAAAGCGCCCAGAGTCTGTGACCGTGGCGCAGTGGATAGCGTGCCTGGCATTTGTTGTTTCGGACCAAGCGGTCGTGGATTCGATGCCCATTGACGGAACCTTTTTCCTTTGCCATATGATTGTGTAAATTTTTTCGACGTCATTTCCGTGACGGAAATACGTCACTGAAGTCTTGGTGGACCCCGGCATAAATACTTTCGTGTTAAAATCATCGAACAAAGAGTGCTGCTGCAATAGTGCGGAACAGTGAATGCCGCTATAAACTGAGACTTATCACGTGCATATTGTGTGGCTCACCGCAAAGAAACGGCGCAATACGGAGATACTGAAGCGACGATGTCAACCTCAGCCGCACAGACCACCGAAAAAGACAGCACTGTGGCGTTCTTGCGTTTTCTGTAGTCCTATGTATTCCGCTACGGTACACCTCAGGCTATGCACTACCAACTAGCCCACCAGTCTGTCTTGTTGAACTTGTTGGGTGAAACAGAGCAGGAAAAACAAGGAATATGGAAAGAAAACGACGCTAGTGAAAGTCGAGGTTCAATAAATGTGCAACCAATTCCACTATGTAAAAGCTACAGGGTTTGGTATTTCAAACTACCTAATGCTCTCACAGAGCAAAAGAATGTCGAATGACAAAGGTTTGGTTGTCACGGGTTCAAGCGGCACCGCTAGCATTGTTGTTTGGATAAAACCGGTACTCCTAATCCTTACAACTCACGTCAGAGCGGTTTATTTCATATTATCTGCAGCAAAATATGACCATGTGAAAAAAATAAACATGCTATACAAGACACCGGAAACATCACTGATGACAGGGCTGGGCAGACATACTCGGAAAAGTATTCCGGAATACAGATATCGAAATACATGAACCGGAAGCCTAAAATACAGATACTGAGATACATTTGCCTTTAACGTAACGGGATATTTCGGAGATACTTTTGCAATAAGACGAAAGAAGTATTCCGGAATACAGTTACAGCGATACAGATACTGGAATACTTTTTTTTATTTCAAGGATGCTCATACTACGCAAAGACCCTTATTAGTGAAGCATAATGTTGTAATTAAAGTTACAGCGCATCGAAACGTTCAGTTCATTTATTTATTTATTACAGTACCCTCAGCACCATTAAGACATTGCAGGGAAGGGGGGGGGGGGCCGGCATAATCAGTAATAATGACATAATTAAATGACATAACATAAAACATAATAATAATGACATAATGACATAATCAGTAATAATGACATAATTACAAGTATCAATTGCGATAAAAATACACTATTTCACAGCAACAGTAACAAGGATGGGGCACCGAAATCGACATACTTGTCGAACAAACTAAGCTATGCTAGAAATAGCACACTTTAAGCAAACCACTCGAATCACTAATGAACACCAGTGAATTGAGAAAAAGCACACATTTATTTTGAAGACATACTTTGCTGAGAAGGTTGCTGTTTAGGCTTCTCAAATGGGCTATCTTCTAACAGCGTCGGTTCAGCATCAGCACAAGACTCACGAAAGAAAAAGTCTGTCTACCACTGAAGGCTAGCACAAATTCGTGTTATAATGAATAAATACCGCCTTCATAGCCGGATTGCCCTATAGCGTGGCGATATCTCTTCTCCGGTCATCTAGATACCGAAACACTTCCGCCCTCACTTGGGTTGTTCTGACTGTTCAGAATCCGAAGTCGGTCCCTATCTTCGCAATCCTCAGCCGTCTGACTCTGTCGGCTTCAATGAAGTTGTCACCACCACCGAGGCTACTAGCACCCATTTCAGAAAGCCGCAACAGGCGAAGTCGGCTCTGGCGGGGGGGAGGGGGGGGGAGCCTGCTACCACAAAAGACCGTTTCACGCATGTAATCAATTAGGAACGCACCCTGACATTGGAGAGGCGGCTGAAAGCGCGTCAAAGATAGCCATGTTCTAGTCACTTCCGCCGCGACTACGGGAACTGCTTTTGGAAGTGCCGCCCAGGGTTGCCAATGGTGGCTACTTCTCGCCAAATTGGCGAATTTCAGGGGCCCGTGGCGACGTGATTTTATGAATGGCGACATCGCGAATTTTTGGCGATTTTCGGCTTAGGTCTCCACTGAGTTATACATCCTAAGCTCAGCGTCTTCCCAACGAATGAACGGCAACATTCTCTGTATTTTTCTTGGTTTTAGACCCAAGAGTAGAATGTGCACATTACGCGTCATTCCGTATGACCGTCCTGTAACTCGTGTGTATGTCCTCAATTCATCTAGGTGCAGGAAGTATACTGGAACGTCCCCCAGAGACATTCTAGCAAAATGTAAACCGCGAGGGGCAGTGTTTGACTATAAGTTAATAGCTTTCGGCGATTTAAGCTTCTCTAAAGTTTCGCTTCTGAGTGGGCGAGACGACGGGTTGGCCGCGTGTTCCGACCATTTGTTCCGCCAAAGCTCCAACTGTTGTGAACAGCTGGGCGACTTATTCACTGTTGCAGTACCCTTAATTCACCTGGCAAAGACTGTTTTGGAATAGCGAAGAGAGGCGGATACGCGGCTATTTGTGAAATAAAAAAATATTTATTGAGGCATTTACACTGTTCTCGGTGAGCGTGTGCAATGAAACAATTGCTGTAGTATAACACTTGTACAGAAGCATTAGAACACCGTAATGGGCCGTCCTCTTGAGCGCCTTCTAGGTGGGTCGCCCTCTTCGCCTCTTCTCGGAGAGCACGCCCCTCGTGCTCTTGCTCGTGAGAGTCTGCGAGTCTGCGCTCGGTTGTACTGTCGTCGCTGCGCATCGTCCGCCGTCGATCCCCGCCGTCAATAAACGCCTTTACAAAGTGGTGAGAGTGCTGGGTACCGTCCCCACAACTTTCGTTCTCCATCCGATGCCCCTGGAGCTTCGATCCCGTACCGTGCCATCTACCATGCCGCCAAGGACGCCCGCCCTCAGCAAACGCCGCCTCCTGCCCCGACCGCTGTCCCGGTGTCCCCCGTATCCGCAACCCTCCTATCTTCACCGCCGCGGATGGCACCGACGTGGAGGACGGCCCATTACAGTGTTCTAATGCTTCTGTACAAGTTTCGACCTTACAAAGTTTCGACCTTATTTGTATGGTCGCCCATTTGATGTCGTCACCGACCATCATGCACTATGCTGGCTGTCGTCATTGAAGGATCTCTCAGGCCGTCTCGCCCGCTGGGCACTTCGCCTGCAAGACTACGACGTCCGCGTTCTGTACCGCAACGGACGCCAGCATTCTGACGCCGACGCCCTCTCGCGCTCTCCCTTGCCTGACGACAATGCCAATGCCCCCTGCTCAGTATCTCACATAGCTGTTGCTTCAATCGACGTTCACACCATCGCTACCGAACAGCGCAAGGATAAATGGATCACCTCGCTGATCGACTTGCTGACGGATCCGTCGGCAACACCATCCACTCGCGCGTTGCGTCGTCAAGCCCACCATTTCGCCATTCGTGACGACCTACTGCACCGACGCAATTATAACGCCGACGGCCGCCAGTGGCTACTAGTGATACCCGCAGTCTGCGTTCTGAAATATGCGAGGCCTTCCACTCTGACCCGCAATGCGCGCACTCTGGGGTATGCAAAACTTACCACCGCATTCGACAACGATACTTCTGGAGAGGGATGTACCGCTACGTGCAGAAGTTCGTTCGCTCTTGCGTCGATTGCCAACGCCGAAAACCTGCAACGCACGTGTCGCCAGCAGGCCTACAACCATTACCTTGCCCTAACCGTCCGTTTGGCGCGTGGGCATCGATTTGTATGGACCACTTCCTCTGACTTCGGCTGGTAACCGCTGGCCATCGTCGCTGTTGACCATCTAACGCGATACGCCGAAACCGCCGCCCTCCCAGCGGCTACAGCGCGCGATGTAGCCTCCTTCCTGCTCCACCGATTCATGCTGCGTCACGGTCCGCCCCAGGAGCTGCTCAGTGATCGAGGCCGTGTCCTTCTTGTCGGAAGTCGTCGAAGCCATTCTCAAAGAGTGCAACGTCGTTCACCACAAAACTACTGCTTACCACCCGCAGACGAATGGCCTCACCGAACGCTTTAACCGCACGCTCGGCGACATGCTCTCAATGTACGTCGCAGCCGACCACACAAATTGGGATGCCATTCTGCCCTTCGTCACGTACGCCTACAATTACCGCCTCTCAGAGCACTCTGGTTTCTCGCCATTTTTCTTATTGTACGGCAGGCACCCGTCGCACACAATCGACACCATCCTTCCCTACAAGCCGGATCGATCTGAATTTGCGCCTATTTCGGACACAGCCAGGCTTTGCTGAAGAATGTCGCGAGCTTGCGAAGACCTTCTACACCGCTACGAACAAGAGCGGCAGAAGCGCACTTCGCGGTGGCCAACACCACTTTTGAGTCCACGTTCCTCCCTGGAGCGCTCTGTGTGGCTCTCGGTCCCGACCGCTGCAGCTGGCCTCTCTTCCAAACTACTGCCCAATACGAAGGCCCCTACCGTGTCGTCGAACGCACGTCCCCCGGTCACTACCTGATTGAACCATTGAGCCATCGTCGGACATGCGCCGTCGAGGGCGCGACATTGTGAACGTGGAGCGCCTCAAGCCCTACCATGACCCGCTCATAGTGACCAGCTGTTAGGTCGCCGGGCGGCTCCCTTTGCGTACCCGGGGTAATTGTACAGAAGCATTAGAACACTGTAATGGGCCGTCCTCTTGAGCGCCTTCTAGTGGGTCGCCCTCTTCGCCTCTTCTCGGAGAGCACGCCCCTCGTGCTCTTGCTCGTGAGAGTCTGCGAGTCTGCGCTCTGTTGTTACTGTCGTCGCTGCGCATCGTCGCCGTCGATCCCGCCGTCAATAAACGCCTTTACACACTTTACATTGCCTACCTGTTCATTAATAACGCATCGGATTGACGCATGTAGATATAGGTGACTATAAGAAAGGGTCGGTAGCGTCCGTTATCATATTAGTTCCCACTGAAAAGGTGTAAGACTCCCTAATGATCGGTTCCTGTAAGACAGCTGTCGTGTTACCTTCAATAAACCTTTTAATCCTTTTAAATCATATAGGGGTACGTAAAGTTGTCTACAAACAACGCGTTCACGCTTTTCGCCCTAGGTTTACCACACATGTACTTTTGAAACGAGCGGACAGGGATGGAAGAATATCATGAGCGTTTCATTCATTCACCCTTGCGCCACCACCCACATCTTGCGGCTAGTCGGAGAAGCAGCACCATGCACTGCCATGGTGAAGCGGCCGATACGACTGGTATTGAGAAACGTCAATGTAATTTAATGATCTTGGATGGTACTGTATTCTACGGGGCTATACGTGAGAGGAAATTTTTATTACTATAGCTACGACGCACATATCTATAATGGCGACTTTTCTGGCGAAATTTGTTAAAATATGGCGACATTTGGCGACTTACTGCTCGTCGTTTGGCGACATTTACTCGAAAGTCAGTGGCAACCCTGGTGCCGCCGCTTTGAAAACTGAACGCACGCGAAGCATTGCAAAGCCTGTTCCAAGGCGGTATCCGTGCGGAGGGTCGCGAAATAATGGCTTGCCACCGGAAAAAAATTAGGCGTGCTGCACTGACCTTGAGAGACAGCGACTTTCGTCGGCAGAGGCCGACAACACTCCCCTCGCGATTCTGCTGTCTGCGGCGTCGCGCGCTTTACCACATGGACCATTCTGTGCTTGAGGGAAAACCATCGCCGCCCTATCTGTCGGCGGCCGGCGGCGCGCCTTTGCTTGTCTTGGCATAAAAAAGAAAAAAAGAAACGTCATTCCCCCATTGGAAACACGCCTCAACTCATTTCCGACACAAAAAAAAAACAATGTAACGATATACCCGTGTCCTGCATATTATCGCGATACAGGCGATACATCGTAAGTGTATTTCACTACTGAGATACAAATACATTTTTCAAATGTATCTCGATACAGAAATAGAGATACTCAAAAGTATCTCTGAAATACTATCGCGATACTCTTGTATCGCGATACTGCCCAGCCCTGACTGATGACCATACAATCAGCACGTGGGAACAGGCTCTCGGACTTTGCGGATGTTACTGAGATAGGCAACTCCATTGGTATGAAGAGAGGTGTGTGCATTTGAGAGGAGGAAGAAAAGGAAGGGGGCGTCCTTTTATTTTTTTTTACTTGTAAATTGATTATTTTGCAAGAAGAACACTTAAGCTCATATATATCGGTTGAAATCATCACAAAGAAGCCTCAAACCACTTTGCGTGCCACTACTATAGACTAACTGTCCCTTAGAGCCCCCAGCGCTCTTTGGCACTGCAACTAATGTTTGCCTCACCTGAAACATTAGAAGCAGAGATCCGCCAAAGTATTCGGATCACCAATACCTGCTATACACAATCGGTTTGGACCTTTTGTGAAGAGAATCGTGTAGGATAAAGAAAAACACGCTCAAATCGTATACCGCAAGTAGGAAACGCACATGTTGGTCACTTCAGGAAACTGTTTGACTTGAGGTACAAATGTGCCATATATCAGCTTAGTGAAACGCTTAGGTGCGGTTCCTGTACATCTAGTTCTGCAAATGCAGTACGTAATGGCTTCGATATCGTAATTATTACATAAACAAAGGCGGGAGCGTACTCAAACGCGTACATTGCTATTAAAATAAAACAATCAAACCTGCAAGTCCAGCTGGCAGGGATTAGTGCGAAATTCAACGACTCAGCTTTACCGCTTGAATTGTGAAGTAGATTGACGGACACTATATTCATTCCACCAATGCAATTTAGGCGAAGTGACTTCGCAGAGAGAATGGCGCTGCATTATTCAAGAAAAAGTGTGGGCCCCGTTCTGGCTCCTGCTACGGAAGCAAAATTTTGTGGCAACACAGCCGCCCAGGTGTACATAGATTAAAAACTCCCCCATACCGAACAGTGTATCAATCGTGTACCAATACAAAGGCGTAACCTATCTAGGAAATGTTTTCACGGAGAGTTCGCTCGCCAATGCAGCCTGCGCGACGTACCGCTTGCGCAGTGAGGGTGGACGAGATGGAGAGCACTTGACTTCGACAGCTGCGTCGCTACTTGGAAACCAAGAAAACAGTCGACACTGTTTGGTCGACTATTTGGTCATATCGTAGACACACGCCCACCATGAACTCACCGCAGCATCACAGTCATGGCTCTTCCTCAGCGTTCCAGTACGATTTCATCATGTTCGCATCTGTCCTGTGAGTTTCTGTAAATGGATGAATCGAGAAGGTTTAATCGATTAATTCGTTTAAATGGCAGGCTAACATAGGCGATGATCAGTCGTTTTGCGGGACACTTCAAATCGTTTATAGAATTCATCATTCATTGTTATCACCATCCCTATAAGTGTTGCGGCGCTGCCGCTCGCTGTCGAAGCGAGGTCGATTTGCGGGTTCATACCGAACCCCGGCTTAATAATAGCCCACATGCTCAAGGTTAATGCTTGGCTGTCACCAGTGCTGGGCAGTATCGAAGATACATGTATCTTAGATACTATCTTAGATACTATATGGGTATCTTGTATCTGTATCGCGATACGTCTCGAAAGACGAGTATCTGTATCTGTATCGCGATACGTCTCGAAAGACGAGTATCTGTATCTGTATTTCTGATACATTCGATAATGTATCGTGTATCTTAAGATACAAGATACTTCTACCGCAACACAACCGTGTGAAACAACAATCGCTGGCCAATCTCCGCTTCTCAAGCTGGTACTGGTGCCACTAAGCCATCTGAATAAGTCTTAGGGCAGTGACGCAATTTTATTTTTCCGCCAGAGTCCTCCAGTGAGGGCAGAAGATAAGGACGACAAGCGCGCGGACGTCTACACCCAGCCCACGTACCTTTTGTTTTCTCTATCTCTTTTTCTTTTTAGTTGCGCCAGTGCCGCGACACTTGCTCTTAGCAACTGTCCTGCGCTGCGTATTCCACTGCGTGCGGCGTATATCGCGCAAATTTTGATATTGCTACAGTGTCGTTATTGAAGATTCTCTTGCGTCTTGCGTCTTGCTCCGTAACGAAATGTGATGCGTGCAAGAATGGGGTTGGTTTGCGTCGTGTGAATTTTACATATCAGCGATTGGAAGGATCTCGTGGATGTAATCTTGACTTGCATGCAATGAATTAACTTATATGCAAATAAGATTCTAACAACTTTAGCGCCACTGGTACTGAAGCTAGATCTAAAAGAGCAAGCGTTTACCTAAGTGAAAATATCTTGGCGTACCGTATTTTTCACCTCCTGCTACATTTCTTCAAACATTTATGAAATCATAATGTCATTATTTGCACAAGTGCTTTCTTAGCTGTCATTTTGCATCCCATACATTACCTAGGTCTCTGCACTGTTTGTCCGGTCTGGTTACTGCAGTAGGTCTTTTGTAACGCGCTCCCCAAAATAAGATCTCTGCTTTATTCTTCTGTCTGCTTTATTTCTACTACTGTTAACACATTTACACGTTGCCAAGACAATTTTGAAAACAAATATATAATTATATGGGCGTGCTTGAGTATACAGTACAAAACATTCTGCTTACCGCTTAGGAAAATAGCGAAATTGAGTTTTGCATTATAATAATGCAAATCATTAGGAGCCACCTTAAAGATGTCAGCAGGGGATTCGAGAAACGTTGTTTTACTGAATGCTCCCTTTTACTCATGAGCGTCCCAACGAGCCGTTTCAGGCAATTTTTCCACAGGCGCCGAATTTTCTATTGTCTCAACAGGTAAATTGACGATACTTCATGCTCATAGCTATTAAGGGCGCCCTCTGTATTGTGTTTCTATACTCATTCAATGTGAATGTTTGACACACAACCACCTCTCTATTTTGCTTATATTTGTTTTCCTCTTTTAGGCCTTCTTAAATATTTTTCGTATTACTAATCGCTACGTAATGTGAGCTAAAAGCGGCAATAGCGCCAATAGCGGCGGCGTCCTGCGACGCTCTATGCAACTATACAATACGTCTGAGATGTTTCTGTGTTGCACATGTTCTCTCGTTGAAGAAAAATTGCTAAAAGATTGCACGTTAGTGAGTCTATCAACAAAGAATCCTTTACGCCAGCAGATAAGTAGAATATGAAAATTCATTGCAGTTTTACGTCATCTGCGCATACGCCAGGGGTGTCAAACTCAGCTTATAGCCGGCGCGAAATTTAGTTCCAAGGGCCGGGACAGTGAGGGTGGTGGGAGAGAGTTTGAACAAAATTACGATTTAAAGGAAGCCTTTCCCATATCTCATATATAGGTCATTTCTGAAGGGGATTTGAGTCAAGATTCGAGAAACATCGATACCGATGTACAAAACGAGTGAAATCGGGACGCATATTGTGAAATATAGAATTTTTCTCCAGGGTTACGTTTCAGAAGCGACTCCCATCAATTGCAAAATAACAAGCAAGAACCGTTGTTAGCGAAGTGTATAAAGAGTTGTCCTGTTAAGAAGCTAAAACAAACCCCAATAAGTTGTTTTGGAAGGAAACTAATGTACTTGAGCAAGAAGGGCAATACTTTCCAGATAATAACGGACATTTCATTCAAGTGAACAAATAGGTCACAGTTAAGAAATTTCCAAGCAGACATTTTCGTACATTGGCGTTTGCTGCTACATTATATGGATCTATAATAACAAATTTGATAATGTATCGAAGTATGTTAAGATACAATTGCCAAGTATCGTATCGGATACAATTATTGCGGCAGTATCTTGTATCTGTATCTCCAATACTTCTTGCCTGAGTATCTTGTATCGTATCGCGATACAATTTCAAAGTATCTTTGCCCAGCCCTGGCTGTCACCATACCAGCGGTAGTCCGGGCTCGTTGCCTCAACGGTCGTCATTACCACAATGGCCAATTTCGCGGTACCGGAACAGCTCATACCGTCCTATCGGTACTATCGTTGACAACCAGTCGCATGGTGGACTAGCAGTGATGCTGCCGACTGCTGGCCCAATAACCAAACGGCACGATATCGGTCCTATACGACACATATTCAGTGCTTGAAACTTATGGCAATGTTGCATTACGTTGGTCACTGATATAAGATTCTCTATTGCAAACAAGAACTGGTGCACATCCTCCGGTATGTACTTAAGATGTCCTACCTTATCTCCTTCGGACATACTTGGGTTCACGGGTCTACTAAGCTTAAGGACCTGTTCTATGTACATGTTACAATTCCGCCAGAGTGCTGGGCCCTCGGGACAGGGTATATTCAGCGCGCCTCTTCTTCGTTACGCAGTCCCCGAAAAACTTTTTGTAGCGTTAGCTACACTGGCCTAGCCAAGCCAGTTTCCCGTGCCTCCTCAAGAGCCGTGCTGCGCATGCGCGAGGATCAGTGATGTCACGCACCGGAGCCGGCACTCCGCCATCGCCGCGCGCGGCTTGCCACCGCCGGTCTGTGCTTTCCAGAGGAGTGACGTCGTAGCCGTGGCAGACGTATTGGCGCCGGCGCGCGCGCAGCTATTGGCCTTCGCTGTGCAGTTGCCGTCTGACACTGCACTGGAGCCGCTTGATAGCGCCTCTGACTGGCGTTTGCCAGTGTTGTATAGTCATGGAGAAGGAGAGCGCAAATGCTGCTCAACGGCGCAGAAGAGCGGAGAAGCTTAACTCATCGGATCCCGAAGTAGTTGCCTGGCAAAATAAATATACATGTGCCACGTAATACGTATACCGTGTGTGTGTCGTTGGAGCGGCAGTAAGCATGATAATCAAGCTAATAGTGGACAATCAGGAAAGCTAAGAATAATCAGCGGAACCTTTGCTAACGCTACGTTATCCTGGCAAAGCCGAGCTAAGCCACTGCAACATTTTATTTCAATTCCTCGACTGACCTCTCCCTTGACGTAAACAAGTCCTCGTGGTGTCGTACTTTATGACAGCAGTGTTCGTGAGCGAGAAAACATGTCACAACTGAGTGACGGAGTTCCAGACGTTAATCTTGCTCACCCGTTCGTACTACTTCAGGAACTCGTCCATTTCTTCAGTGCAGTTCCGGCAAAGCTTGGTGGCTCCTTTTACAGTTGTTGAAGGGCCGCATACCACGGAATTTCAATTTCCCGGTACATGCCTAATTTTGAGGGTGATAGAAAGCCTGCAAGGCGACGACTCCGATGCTACTAATGATGCTGCACCCCCGCGTTGTGACCTAAAGTCCGGAGTTCCTCGAGGCTCCGTCTTGGGCCCATTGCTATTTCCAATTTATAATAATAACTTACGTACTTGCTATGAATAGTCCCATTAAACTGTTTGCGGACGATTGTGACCTATACCGCGAAATAACAAATAACCATGATAACTTTATGCTTCAGTCAGACCTAGATAGCATATCAAAGTGGTCGTTACAATGGCTAATGTTCCACTAAATGCAAAATTATGTCTGTCCCGCGTCGCTCTGACTCATCCACTTCTTTCGGCTATGCTATCAATAACATCAACGTTTAGTATGTAACTTCCTATTAATATCTGGGAATTCAGCTAAGCAATAACATTTCATGGCATGCGCACATTACATCACTAACAATGCCAACAGATCCCTCGGAAATATACGCAGAAAATTTTCTCAGACCCCATGTCATTTAAAGTTACTACTCTACGAAACACTAATTAGGCCCAAGCTCGTTTAGGCGTTTTCTGTTCGGGACCCAGGTCACAAAACATTAACAACTATCACTGAGCCAGTTCAAAGTCGGTCAGCATGTTTCATTCATTCAAACTATTCCCGCACAGCTGGCGTATCACTAATGAAATCGGACCTTGGACTTATTGATTCGCAACTTCGAAGAAAAATTTCTCTTCTATGCCTTTCTTAAAACATCCTCTACCGAAATAATTCACCTAAACGGGCACTCGTATCAGAACCTTCATACATCTCGTCACGTCTTGATCATCAGTATAAAGTTTCCATTCCTTTCTGCCGCACCAATGTTTCCTTAGACTCCTTTCTGCCAAAGACCATTGCCGAGTGCAACTACCCCCCCCCCCCCACCGCCTGCATTGAGGACGCGTCATCACTCAGGACTACACTAATCGATTATGTCTTGAGCCTGTAATAGCTTATTGTTGTTTGAACATGCATTCTCATTAATTTGCTCTATCTTGTGTTCTATTTTCTCTCCATTTTAACACAAAGGCGTTTTATGCTGGGCTCAACCAAGAATTCAGTGACGTATTTCAGTCACGGAAGTGACGTTAGAAATGCACAAGATAAGATGGCAAATAAAACCTTGAAGAAGAAAAGGTTTCGTCAAAGGAACTCGAACCCACGGCCTCTCGGTCCTCGGCACAAGATGCCGGGCACGCTATCCACTGCGCCACCGTCTGAGACTTGGGAAGGTTCACGAACGTGCCTTTTATATCTCACACTTTCCTCTATCAGTGCTCTTGGTCGGCGGGGTGGTATCGCCCTCTAGGAGTGGTAAAGTGAAGTAATGCATCATGACCGTGGCCTCCGCGATTAGCTCCTGCAACGTGTCGTTGCTACGCGTCCGTCCCATTCGACGCGTTTCCAATAAGAGGAGTACAATTTTGTCAACGCCTTAACACACCGCGAGGTGTCGAGCTTAGCCCAAGCGTCGGCCTCACTCATAGCATCCATCTACACCAAAAATAGCTCTGCGACACGCGCCTGCCTCGCCTGGCTGTGACTCCGCGTTCCCCGCTTACGCTCACCCCGAAAAAAAATCGCTGCCGGACTACACAGGAGACACGACGCGCGTTGCGTTTCCCGCTAGTCCAGCCGTGGTATGATTTCTTTTGTTAACTCTTTAACATGCCGCAGGATAGCGACCTTAGCCCAAGCTCTGCGTCTAATCAGTGACGCTCTTCTGGCTGCCACACCGCTTTCTGTAATTACGCTCTCACTTAACTACTACATCTACCACGAAGGTTTAATATTGATCATGGACGTTAGCCGTCGGGATGGGGATATTCACCAAGACCAAGCGTCAACGTGGGTGCATCCACGTTAAACGGTGCTATAGTTACCAAACACCAATAGACATTGTGCAAGCGCTCTTATATCAATGTGCACTAAACATTCAACTACGTACTTCTCTAAGAACACTCTGTACTTTCGTGTAATACTGATTCCTATGACGGAGGCATCACCATGTTTTTTTGTTGTATTACTCACCCCCCCCCTCTGCAATTCCTTTATGTGCGCTGAGGGTAATGTAAATAAATAAATAAATGGTCAAGGGGTCGCAATGCCATCGTTGTGTGCTTAGGTACAGAACCTCACCTATTCTGTTACGGGACTTGTAAAACAGCTTTAAGAGAGTTTTATTTACTGGTACAGCACGTCGTTCTTCTCTGCTTCGCTGCTCCGTCAACCTTAGCGCCGTTGTTGTTTAGCTGCTGCTAGCTTCAGTGGATTGCGCCGACTGTAGCAATATTCATTTAACATCATGATAATCACGATAATGATTATCCTGATAAATATAGACTGGGCAGTAGAATTATCGTTATGTCGTAGTATAAATTAAATTCAGCTGCAAATGCAATTCAACGTAGTGTCAGAAAGGACGAAATGAGGGGTATGAATGCCAC
Organism: Rhipicephalus sanguineus; assembly: GCF_013339695.2. Lineage (NCBI taxonomy): Eukaryota > Metazoa > Arthropoda > Arachnida > Ixodida > Ixodidae > Rhipicephalus > Rhipicephalus sanguineus. Next base: position 65,462,229 of record NC_051181.1, read on the forward strand.
GGCGGCACCATTTGGAATCTTTGAACGTTGTGGCACAAGAACCACTCAATCAATTCTGAATGAATCATAAAAATGAAGGAATGAATTCTCCTGCGCTTCTTTTTCTACTTTCTACTTTCCCTTCACAACGGTGGCAAGATTTTCCAGCCTCCGTGCTTCTGTGAAACATTTAGCCTATAAAACACAATGCTGTGACATAGCGCAGAAGTTTAGGGGAAACGGGATGCTTGAAGAGATGAAAAGTTCTTGACCACAGAGTGTCGCTGGAGCGGACGCTTCGAAAAAGCGGTCTTCTCTTGTTGTGTTCCGTTGCTCTACCTTGAAGAAGACAAAGCGGCTTGTCGAAATGTCCACTTTAGCGACGCCCCGTATTAAAAGAATTTTTCATCTCTCCAATGGTACGACTTGTGTTATGGTGGGCCCATTATGCGATGAGTTCTGCAGCACGCTAAAAACATGAACGAAAGCTTTAGACATTTATTTCGCTTCATTTTCTCGCTCATTTTTCACAGGCTACGACGAGTTCTATGGCCCTGGCGAGGAAACCGAGGAGGAGCAAACTAATTCGATGAAAGACGGCGTGTCAATGTCGACTAATGCGCAGTCATCATGGCTACCACGGTTTCGCCGAATGCCCAGTACCGAAGAAATAGCGGAAACCTACCAGCGAGTGAAAGAAGCACTAAAAGACGCCTATGAAACCCTTCGTAGTCGAGTTAGAACAATGTTTCACTAATTCACCCTGACGCTTCTAACAACCAATAAATGACATTTTGAGCAATTTCCGGGTCATTTGAATTGTGGTGGATAGGTGGATAAAGCCATGCGCGCTTACTTCTATATATGGTGCGCTTCGCTGGCACGAAAAACTGTTACCAGCACTAGGCACAGGCCACGCATAAATGTTTTTCTTTTTTTAAACTTCTTGAGAGCTTTAGACTGTTCCGATAAGATTGCGCGCACGAAGTGAAGAGTCGGGCGTGCTCTGGATCTGACGCGAGCGCCAACGATAACGCTGAAATTATCCGTCATCAATACGTAAAAGACGACGTATTCCGCTGACCATCATTCTTTCGCCGACTAACGATTGGTGATGGCCACCATCGTTGCCTCGAGCGTTAATTCCTTTGCTGGGCACAAGTTCGCCGATTAAACATTTCAATAGTTTTCGGGGTTTTTTTGTGTACTTCACCATCACGACCACGTGACAATACCGTCGAAGTGGCTTTGGCTCACAAAAAAAACAAAATGTTTCACACTTAAAATATACCGAGTCCACTGAATTCAAAATGAGTGGTACACATAAACCGGGCGCAGTGACAGTACATCTTCACTAACCCTTCTCGCAAGTGATCCTCGAAGCCGGTGAATCAGAGTCAGCGGCGAACTTTTAACGAGACTGGCGGTGTTCAGTAGTAGTAGTAGTATCTGGGGTTTAACGGGTTTAACGTCCCAAAACCGCGATATGATTGTGCGAGACGCCGTAGTGGAGGGCTCCAGAAATTTCGACCACCTGGGGTTCTTTAACGTGCACCTAAATCTAAGTACACGGGTCTCGAACATTGTCGCCTACATTGAAAATGCAGCTGCCGCGGCCGGGATTCGATCCCCCGACCTTCGGGTCAGCGGTCGAACGCCATACTAGACTACCGTGGCAGGGCGGCGGTGTTAAATGAAGCGAGCTGATGTTAAATGCGTAGTTTACGTATGACGCCTGTCGTACAGCTGGAAACTCTGAAGTGATACTGCTGAAGTGTCAAATTGCTTTAGTTTCATGCGCTTTTCCAGATGTCTGCATTCTCCTCTATTCATACCAGAATGCCGCTATAAGTATGTTATAAGCGCGGACATGCATGCTTCTTCTCACAGTGCGTGGTTTACTTTTTACTGGAGGTCACCTACCATGACGAACAATTTAATCACACGCGGCACACGAGTCACAAACGCAGACCGCACCACGCAGTTCGGATATGTTGCCACTGTGGTTCAGACACTCATAGTGGTCTCCTTCCATGCGAACGCTTTAACCACATACAGAAGAAAAGCCGCAAACATACACAACCAAACAAGCATCACAGTAAAAGTCAGCTTTAGTCCTTTTTAATACAGACACAAGCTACATCCAGCAAGCGTCGGCTTGCGGCCCTGCGCACAGAAAACATAACTGGTGGGTGGGTGCGTGTGTTCTTTTCTCCACAAACAGCTACTTTTGTGAAAACATTTCATCTTCTGTGACCTTTATGACACCAATTTGAATGAAGTTCTTAAAAAAAACAATTATCTTGACCTGCAGAAAGAGCATTCACAATCCTTGGTAGCAGTGCAAAGTGTATTCATAATTTCAACACACCCATAGCGCACGTGAAAATGCTGCGTGTTAGGTTTATTTTTCAATTCTGTAAAAAATGGCGGTCATACATCGGAACGCGAGTCAAGGGGAAATTTAATCATGCTTTCAACAAGGTAGGCGCCACACGATCCAATGATTACGTAATGACACTACGACCTACGTCACAGTGGTCGGTGTCTGCCTTCCGTGCGCAACTTTCTGAACTGTTCCGTGACCGCAGGCACTGCTTTGCGTCGCATGTTTCGACGCGCACTATCGAGAGAGGGAGGAAAAGAATTTATTTCCAGCTATAACAGTTATCTAAAGGTGAAATGACTGGTCCGAAGCGCTGCAGCATAAACACGACTTGTTCAGCCGTCACTCGAAGGCACGCTTGTTTCTTCATCTGGGCCGAGAACTACCGCATAGCGTGTAGACCCGCCGCCCTGACTCACGGGAGCCTTGAAAAGGAGTTGTTACGCACTGACGCCTTTCTTTCTGCTTGGAACAGTTTGCAGCATGGGGCGCTTCGTTCACACCGTCTCGTTCTTGCTGTTGCTTGTAATATGCCTGGAATTGACAATCGGGTCAATTTTGTACTGTGGTCCACCCAACCATCAGCTAAGGAAACATGCCGTGAAGAAGGCGCGCGTGTCAGGTAAGATGCGAGTACTTTTAAGTTACCTTTGTACTCTCATATTTCTTTTGAGTAGTAACGCTTCAACAAAGAAAACTGATGAAGCAATAATTTGTGTAAGTACGCAAATGCAGTCTCGTAAAAACAGATACAAACGCCGCAGTGGCAGACCATCAGTTCATGCGATTATGAAAACGCACTAGGAACGTATGTCCCAGCATGTGGTAGCGATATTTTAAGGATCATAGCCACCACTACCAAGGAATGGTGGTTGTGTTCGTCCAAATATAGTAGGCCCACTATAATCAGCCTGCTTCAGACAAACTTTTCCCCTTTTTTAAGGCGCTCATCTTTCTCACCCACCCACCCGCTGTACAACAATGATATTAGACCAAAATCAACAACCGTATTTGCTCGCAATGGCTAACTTCGACTAACTGTTGGCTATTACTGGCTTGATGAAGGCTACTATTGGCAAGTGTTGCATAACGTTGGCTCTTGTTGGTCGATGTTGTCCACCTCATCTATTGTTCTAACAGCAACATTCTATGCATTCATTCTCGGTGAAACTTGGCTCCTCCTAATAGACAAACCGGCGTACGCCTATGATCATAAAGACCGCATGTATATGGTCAGAAATGCCGCTGACAGCGTAGCCCACACTTATACTTCTCCGGTAACCCGTAAAAGCGTAAACCGTAAGACGTCTACGGACAAACTAAAAACTTGGAGGACGCTTGAGCTTCGCTTTCAAGAGTAGGACGCGATAGCGTAATCGGACCGTGTTCTTATCGCCTTCACAATCGCTAGCCTAGCTTCGCTTCTCGGTGGAGAGCTAAACCGTGCCGCAACGAAAAGCCAAATGTGGAATCCCTACGGGTCCAATAGCCATGCATACCGCGCCACGAAACACGGCCACATCCACACGGCGACATGGCGGGGCGATGCCGCTTAAAAGCACGGCCATGGGCACATTGCGCCATCTCGCGCAGGTTGTGTCAAGCTGCTGAAGAACCTCCGAGATTTGCGTACCACCAACGCTAAACGGTGATATACATAGCCCGCCGTCAGTACGCTAGAGGATGTATGCATGATGGCCGAGCGGCTAGACGCATCGTGCGACGGAGCAAGGGGTCGCAGTTTCGAATCCTTGTCATACTCGAAACGAAAACTATTATTATTCCTTTATTTGCATCTAGCTAGAATTTTCGCTCTCGGACAACGCTGATTTTTCGCTTACAACCAAAGACGCCGAAGGCGGAATTTCTGCGAAACGAGCTCTTTAATGCGTTGGCGTTAAAATTCTCTGATAAGTAAGCCTCGAGCTGACCAGGAGAGCGATCGCTCGCTCACCTGCATGCCTTCCCTCACACTCCACCCCCCCCCCTCCTCTGCCACCTTGACCCGCTCTCCCACTCGTATGCAAGGAAATGACGGGCTCACCGTCATTCTCGGCTCATGTTCGCACTTACAGCGTACCGCACTGGAAATCACGTCTAAAATGTGTATTCCACGATTATCACAAAGAAATAAATGAGTATCCGACGCGGAACAATTATTGTTTAGTAAGGTAGTTTTAACGCGAGAGCGTTAAAGAGCTCGTATCGCAGAAATCCCGCCGTCGGCGTCGGTGTCGGCGCCGTTGGTTGTGAGCGAAAAATCATCATCTTGTCCGTGACCGAAAAATCGAAAAAGCTGCAAATAAAACAAATATGAAAACGTTGGGTCCGAGTGAGAATCGAACCCAAGCCGTCTGCGTGGCAAGCAGGTGTTCTACCACACAGCCACGCCTCTTTTTTTTTTTTCATGGCATTTCTTTCATGGCCTCTACTTGGAGCTGCACTGAAAGTAACTTTCAGGCTTCCCAAAAATGCGCGTCATGTATACGGGTGTCGCAGTACGAGATGTAATATCGCAGTAATATTGCGTGGTACAAGCGCGCATTGCCATCGGGCATCACACCATGTCAATATCATAACGACTTGGTGGTTTAAAGACAGCCACCGATTACAAAAGGCACACACATTACTGCGCGTATTCCCTTAAGACCACGCAGTGGGTGCATCGCAACTTCGAAAAAGTTTCTCGCGCATAATTGCTCCTGGTTTAAAGCATGCTGCCCATTACATAAGGCACACACCTTAGTGCGCGCATTCTGTTAAACACTCGTAGTGTTCGAAGTGCGCACTAGGGGCAGGATATCGCTATCGCGTTCAACTCTTAAAGGCGAAGCTTAAGCGTACCCTAATTTTTTTAGAAACAAATGCGGTCAACACAACGTTCGACGTACGCTTGCTGTATTCTCAAATACATTTTTCAACGAGGGGTTGACATTAGTAGTCTTACAAAGACGGACCTACGTAAATGGCTTGTAGTGAGATATTGCGATTTGAATGTTTCATAACAACTTGATGTGATATTGTATAGGCGAACGTGACTGCTATGACATGTAGTATCGCGCATCCCCTCTTCGGTTTCAAAGTTTTGTGTCTGATTTGCGTAATTTCCATGAAAGGCTGATGCTTCGTATTTCCTATTTTGTATAAAATTCTGTATGGTACTTGTAGCGCATGTGCATACTTATAATTAGACTACCCGTTTTATTCCTTGTAGATGGAGTTCGAATTTCCGTCAAGTGCACAATTACCAGATTTTTCTAGGCCCTTTCTTCATCCTTATGGAAAAAGCTTCCGCCAGATTCCACTCAATGTGGGAATAGATATTATGCGAAGCAGTTGCCAAGTAGATACCTGTGACACATTTTTTTTTTCTTTGGAGCCAAGCGATAAGACGCGGATCGACGTCTTTGTGTAAATTAAGGAGTTCCAGCTTTATCGAGAGCTTACCAGGCACCGTCGGCACTCTCGTTAACGTACAGTCGTCAGTTTTATCGACAAGTGCGGCAGGCTACGGTGAGATGATGTGCACGTCATAAGTAGTGGTCGTTACCGTATTCCTCCGGGTTTCAGCAGCGCTTGACTGTAGCTCCCTTAGTCATAGGAATAGATATGCAATGTTTATTATTACACTGTTATCAAAGCGGTTAGCCAACACACGAACCGCAATTGACGTTGACCCCACATGACCGCTGTATAGGATGTTTTACGGAAGCAGTTTCAAGCACTGGCGTAGCTATGGCGCACAATACTACACAGCCACGAAGAATGCCCTGGATTTGATTTCAGCTCGAACCATGATTGTTATTCTCTTCGACCAACGGGAGTTTTCGCTCACCGACAATGCTGCCTACGCCGGCACCGGATTTTCTGCGACGCGGTCTCCTTAACGCTGCGGTGTAAAGATTTCCAAAGTGTGTTCTCGCCATTCATGGGCTGAGGCTGGATCAGCGGTGGCACATGCCTACATTCCATGGACCCTGGTATGTGGGTATGTGCCACACATAGGTGACAGAAAGGGTTTCATGACGTATACGTTAAACAAGCAACGTTATTCATGTCATGACATTTTAATCGTGTTCTTCAGGCACCGTTGCCCTTCCATCCTAACTTTGGTATGCACCAAGTTAAGGAGGCGACCACGAGAGCAACCAGACGTAGACGGCTAGATAGATAGATAGATAGATAGATAGATAGATAGATAGATAGATAGATAGATAGATAGATAGATAGATAGATAGATAGATAGATAGATAGATAGATAGATAGATAGATAGATAGATAGATAGATAGATAGATAGATAGATAGATAGATAGATAGATAGATAGATAGATAGATAGATAGATAGATAGATAGATAGATAGATAGATAGATAGATAGATAGATAGATAGATAGATAGATAGATAGATAGATAGATAGATAGATAGATTAGATAGATAGATAGATAGATAGATAGATAGATAGATAGATAGATAGATAGATAGATAGATAGATAGATAGATAGATAGATAGATAGATAGATAGATAGATAGATAGATAGATGAAGTACCCGTGGTCCCTGAAGAAAGGCTTCGAATTTAATATAAAGGGAATAGAAATGGACTGAAGCAGAATTCATTCTAAAAAGACAGGGCGTGCAAACACGGACACAAGAAAGAAGTCAGGACACCCTTACTTCTTTCTTTTGTCCGTCTTTGCACGCCCTGTCTTTTTAGAATGAATGCTTACCAACTAGCTCAGCTCTCTGTTATTCTAAAGCAGAAGCTCTTACTCCCCTCTTTTGCAACTTTCTCACTTTCTCCGCACAATCCTGCTTCAACTACTTTTTTTCCCACCAAGCTCCACCAGTAGACACTCACGAACACCACAAATGCGCACTAATACTGTCTCATGACTCAATGGCCTTCTCTCCACCATTCTGGTACTGCTATATTGCCATACATTAGTTCGTGGCTGTCTGAAATACGAGGACACGACAGTGACTTCAAACGGGATAATGGTAGTGTTGAGTCGATAATTTCAATACTTTCTCGTTTCAAACACAGCAAACAATAGTTCTCTGATGCATGGTTAGACAAGCGATGGCATAATTTCCCGTCGGTCGTGGCGGTTTATGCAGGGCGTGTTCGAGAGTTAATGAAGAAGTATGAACGTTGCTTGCGCTCCGATTCTACAAGAATGCTGATTCAGGTAAGAGAATTTCTTTAAAATCTCTGCTTCTACACTAGTATTGGTACATGCATGGTTGTATACTTTGCTCTCTCTGCGGCGTATGAAGGAACAATTTACATCAACAAGCCTAAGTGCACTCGCGCGTGTATTTCTCCGAACATAAAATAGAACATGCAAAATAGCGTATTTTTCATCACCTCAAAACTTATGTACCTTCACAGTTTTTTATTTGTCCTAGTTACTGCGAACCTAGAGGCAAGTTCACAGCTCGTAGGATCAATCACGAGTAAATGAAAAAAAAAACATGGCGTAGGCAAGTGCTAGCCGGCCATGTAGTTATTGAGACATTCTATACTGCTGCACCTCATTCTTGAACTCCTGCAACTGAACCTCAGTAAGATAAATTTCTTTAAAACACTTTTTTCGGCTTTTTTGCGCATAACAATTTGGTCCCAACATCTGCTGTAATAGCAATGAATTTGCGCAAAATATCCGAGCGTTACCGCCTCAAAGACTAACTCTGGTAAAACCGCGGGGCAACCTGCATTTTGCACACGTTATTAAGGTATAAACTGCGTTTCTGTATTCATTCCAGCTGTGTAAATATGCGGGAGAAAATCCCACTTAACAGTGGAACCTTAGTTAAGACTAGTGTTTTAACAGCTTGAATCTCACGGTTATGAATGCATAAACAGGTTAAATAAACTTAGCCTTAATATAAATGTAGCATTCAACACTTTCAACAAGAATGCTGTTAAAATTGATGTGTTTACTGAAGGATAGGAAAGATGATTACATTAAGCCAACAGCGACGGCGTATGTGCTAGGTTAGGCTGAAGAGCGCAAAACAGAGAGAGAGGAGAAAAGGAAAGGATCGTGAGGTCAACGTCACACTGATCTGGATCCCTCCATTATACAGTGAAAATGGACTCGGGATTAAAAGTGAATGAAGGATTAAAAGAAGCGGTGAAAGAAAGAATACGTAGAGTGCCATTTCGTTTGGAGAAGCACACCGACACAGCTGCTGAGTACCAAACGTGCAGTTGTGTAGGGGCACGGCATTTAATGGATGTCGGTGGTTAGTCATTCTTCAACAGCGACACATTTAATTTCGCAAAAACATTGCTGGTCCCTCAGTCATAGGAATCGGTGTAACACGAAAGTGAAGCGTGACTTCACAGAAGTAGTTGGGTTTATTGTGTATTGTTATATGAGAGCTTGCGCAATGTCTATCGGTGTTTGGCAGGTATAGCACTGCTTCACGTAGATGAACCTACCTTGACGCCTAGTGGCACATCTCCATCGCGACGACTCACGCCCATGATCATGACTTAACCCTTGTGGTAGATGAAGTTCTTAACATATACCTGCACACAGCATGTCGTGAATCCCGTGCAAAAGGTGGCATCAACAAGCACATAATGAACACTGGTACTCGATATGCACTTCTTCAGTAGTAGGATAACCTACGCCTGTGCTCGTGCAGACACTACCACACTGTGCTTCAGCAACACGGGAGGCAGAGGTTCGTAGCTGGAGCCTTGAACGCGCGAAGGCGTTCCACGTCCCTCTGGCCTCTGTCTTGCTCCACCACGGCACGACGCTCGCCCGTCCACATCGTTGCCTTTCTGCGGCGCTTACTGCAGCAGTTTTATTAGTCGGTGCTATGGCACCCGAAGCAGTGGGCGGCGGAGGAACACCGTTGGTGCATGTGGAAGCTGCACGAGTCCGACAACAAGCCGTTGCACGCTAACACGAAGCGGAAAGCAAAGAACGTAACTGCGTCTAGGGCGACTTCTCGATGCAGCGTATCCATCGTTCCTCGGTGAAATCGAAACGCTTTAACTGCGTCGACACCGATGCGCTCTCTATCGTCGCTCGTTAGTGCCATGACGCAGTACTTCACTTCACCGCTTACAGACGGCGGCACCGCCCCGCCTAGCGCCGCCAGCAGACAGCACCGTGCGAGAGAGAATGTCTGAGACATATAAGGCTCGCTCGTGGAGCATCGTTCATGTGCGCCGCTGGCGTAGTTGGTAAAGCGCCGGGCGCTTATCGTCGCGGACCGAGAGGGCGTGGGTTCGATTCCGGGCGGCAAGGTATTTCTTGTTTTTTCTTTCTCATCCGTTAGTATGCATTTTACCGACGTCATATCCATGACGGAAATGCGTCAGTGAAGTCTTGGTGGACCACGCCATAAAACACGTTCGTTTTAAATAAAAAACTAGCAATACAAGGCACTTACCGATTCAACGAGCGTGGTCACCACATGAGGTGTTTCCCACCTCGTACAGAGTGGACTTTATTTCGCGTTCATATTGACGCTAGAAATATTATGTGGTATAGCTGGTATACAACAGAAGATATACATTAGCTTTATCTTGCACCGACCTATTGGCGATATGCATAATTACCGTGCCGTTAGCTTTTTCAAAAACCGCGTCATTTCCTGGCCGTATTGGAAATTCTTACTTAGTGGGGATACTCAAAAATACGGGCGCTGTGATCGCGTTATGTGGGTCCGTCCACGTGGCGGGCAGAAGCGAGGCATATGGAAGCTAGGCTTATAGGCGATCACTCTCGGCTCAAGACATGCAAATCCGAAGCCACTCTACTCGGCGGAGTCCATGAAAATAATATCTTTATGAGCGTCACCTAACGACGTGACAATCACACTTTGTAACAGCTATTTACAGAGGTGGTGCGAGTATACTGACAACAATAATGAACCACAAGAATCAACAAATACTACTGAAGCTCACAAGCATCCTAAGTTCACTTCACGTGTTATGTAGTTTCAACGTAACACAAGTACGTTACCCGTACTCTTTATGTGACTGCTTACCTTAGGAGAGAATTTCTTTAGCCACAATAAATAGTAAACTGTAATCTCCTACTCATTATATTTTCCTTGACGACGGCCTTACGCTATATGAAATGAAGGTATGTTTGTTGAGGGGAGGGCTGGTTATGGAGCCTTTTCAAAAGAGCGCATATCACTTATTGCCATTGTAATGAGCTCTAACGGTGCCGCATACTGCGAAGTGTTTCGTCTTTCACTCCCACGCTGTGCTTTATGACACCAACAGGGCACTGGAACAAAAATAATTTTTAGAAGCTCAATAGAATCATTGCGTTTGGCCAGTTCTAACAGATGGGGAAGAAACTTGAAGAATAAAAGATAAGCCCGGGAAGAGGTTAAGGACCACACAGCGTGCAATGGAACGGAAAATGATAGTCGTTAACCTAAGAGATAAGAAGACAGCAGAGTGGATCAGAGTACAAAGGGGTGTAGCCGATATCCTAGCTGATACTAAGAGAGAAAAAATGGACTAGGGCAGTTCACGTCAGAAGGACAGCTAAATGATGGTTAATTCGGGCATGGGAATGAATGCTAATAAATGAGAAGAATGGCAGAGGACGGCAAAAGGTTAGGTGTAACGATGAAATTAAGCAATCTCTAGGCATAAAATGGAATGAGTTCGCGCAGGATAGCGTGCGTTGGAAATCAAAGGGGGAGACCTTGGTCCTCCAGTAGGCATAGGGCAGGCTAATAATAGTGATGATGACGACGAAATCTTTTTTTGAGTCTCCTAATTTCAATTTTCATTCTTGCGTACTCTACACGTTTACAACATTGTGTCACTGACAGATGCCAATGCAGATTGCAGCTTCCAATTCTGCGGGATATTCGCGCACGTTTTAAGAATATTGAACTTTAAGCAGATATTGCACCCATAGAAAATCTGACATCGACGAGACGCAATGGCTAAGCTACATCAATTACTTCCTGCAACTTATGAAGACACTTGCAGGATATTTACTTACAAGGATACTTATTTGTGGAAAAGCTCATAGGACAATAGAGACGAGAATCAGCTTGTGTTAACAATTCTAGGGCAAACTGAACTGTTCTAAACTGTTTTAAGGCAGTTGAAGAAATTGTTTCAATAAATATATGGTTGGAAGCAAGAAAGAAGGGGATGCTACAGACAGAACCTGAAGGTAATTGAATGCGCGCCTCTCACACTTTGGCTCAATATGTCTTGCAAAAAATCTAGTCTCCGACTACATAACTTAAGGCATTACCAAGTGTGCAGCTTGCAAAGAGCGCGACATTCGGCAGAATTTCCTCTTATGAACTAGTTTTTGCCTTTAGCTCACGATCTTTTCGTAAAAACGGGTAAAAGGACTCTGCACTCTCCAAGAGCCCACCTATCCGTCTTGCTGGAGTTTTCAAGTTTGTAGCGGCATAAGTAACACTTGCGGCGAATGCTCAGAAGCTTACCGGAACTCTGCTAAAACAAGCAGGATGATCGATATTTTACAGCGAAAGCTGTTATGAGATCATTTCACCGGCCGTTTTTGGCGCCGTAGTTGTCCGCCGCCGCCGGTGTCCGTAACCAGTATCGATCGAAATAAGAAAAAAATTCCAGGATGGAACGAGGTTCGAACCTGGGCCCTCTGCGTGGGAGCCCAGTATTCAACCTCTGAGCCATGCCGGTGCTTGAAACTGCTTTGCAAAAAGGTCCTATACAGGCTTCATGTCGGGAAGGAACCACATTAGCATATGCAATATAGCGTGGTAGAAGAATAAAATAAGCACCAAGCGTCGCACAACGCGAATTCTGTAACCAGGCGTCACACAATGCGAATTGCGCAACGAGTAGTTTGTGAAATGCTTCCAACCCATTACAAAGATCTCTGCTATAATTCTTCGTCGTCATCAGGCACAGCATCAACAAAGTGCGCATAATGCCTTACATGCGTTTAGCAGGTACCACGGATCTCCGTACAATGACGAAAAATGGCACAGTGCCTGCTGCCCTACTTTTCAAAATTAGAATGATTTAGAGCGTATAGTGAGTTCCTCGCAAGTGCACTTGTATTGGCTGCCAAGGAAGCCTATAAGCGCAGATCCGTTTCCTCCGGGTCTCAGTAAAATTACAATGCTTTATAGCGTAGTGGGTTCCTCGCAAGTGCACTTGGATTGGTTGCCAAGGAAGCCCTTGAGCGCATGATCCATTTCCTCGGGGTCTCAGTAAAGTTCTTCGCCCCCCCACCCCCGTCTCTCTCCCACGTCAACGTATGTTATACAGCATGACGGGAGAGGGAAATAGCGAGGGGGCGTCACGCAATGCAAATTACATAACTGGTGGGCCGTTTAAAGCTTCCAACCCATTACAAAGGGCTGAGCCATAATTCTTCATCGTCATCAGTCGTCGCGTCAACAAAGTGCACATAATGCCTTACAGACGTGTAGCTGGTGCCTCGCTTCTCCGCAGAATGACGAATAATGGCTTAGTAGGCGCTTCCCAACTTCACAAAATTGTGATTTATGGCGTAGTGGGCACCTTTCTAGTCTACTTGTATTGTAGCCCCAAGAGAGCTTACAACGAGCTCTAGAAACGCCGCTCTTCCAGCTTTCGCTGTGACTGTGCTGCGGTTTCAGCGCAGGCCTGGCGTTTTTTCTCACCGCGAACTTTCCTTCCAGAAGTACGGATTCAACTACAACATCTCGGCATGCAATGGTGACCTGAGCCCTGATGAGATCTGCAATAACCCCGATCGAGTTGCTGAGGTGAGCAGACAGAGTTTTATTCCGCCTCAATTCTTTATAAAAACTCCTTCTTGTCCGAGACCGATCACTGGCTTCTTTTGATTTTTCACGCACAGTATCGCTGGGCACTCACTTCCCATCTAACGAAAAGCTCTTCTGACGATGATTTCGCTGGTCGCATAGTTTGTGTACTTTTCAGCTATGGTACACGATGCTGATACAGCGCTTTGTCTACAATCAATATATCGATCACTCGATTCAATTCGGCCCATTACCACATATATGTCCTCAACTAGAACTTTGCAACTCGCTCAACAAATCAGACAATTAGCCTCTGTCGGAAGAAATAGTTCTACGCCATCGACAGGCAATAACGTCACAGAAAAAGACCCTGCAAGCGCTACTTCGCTTTTTGCGATCGACCGGCCTTTCTGAACGACTGTAAGAACGAACTTCGTGTACGTGTGCATTATTTTTTTCCTGTGTGTGTGTGCGTTTTCTTTCCTGTTTTCTTTTCTCTCTTCTTTTACACCCTGTTTCCCACCCCTATTTCCCCACCCCAGTGCAAGGTAGCAAACCGGATGCTAACAGCTGGTCAACCTCCCAGCCTTCCTTTTCATTTCTCTCTTTCTCTGTGTAGATCACTAATTAATTAGCCCAGATATCGGAGGCTTTTGCTTATCAAGACATCATAATACGTAACATTTCGCCGATTCATAGCCAGTTGTATATAGCCCAGTCCAATACGTTTAGAGAAATTGCGATAACCATACTAACCGTCTAAATGGGCGCTCTTTGTCACTGGTCGGTCTCTCGAATAGGCAAAGGCATGTGTCTCATGCCCTGCCCAGGATGTGCTGCGAGAAAAGCCACAACCAGCGCCTGCATCGCAGCCGCATAGAAGATAGGGTAGTTCAAAGTGAGTGGTCCTCAAGCGAAAGTACTATAGTCCATCTGACGACCTGGTTGCAGCAGTGTGGAGGCTGCTTAGCCGATGGGAAGAGCGAAAATTCCTCACGATGTACCCATCAGCGTCTGCGTTTACGCGTTGGGTAATTAATAGAGCACACGGCAGCAACTAACGCTGATAGCGGTCGGCAGCAACGGCAGTGGCTGGGGGAAAAATGGGGAAGCTATGCACTAGTGGTGCGAAGAATGAAGAAGAAGCGAAGCTGGTGGCCTTGCCCTCCCCCTTTCTTTCCTCCTCACCCCCACTTCCCTTTCCCACTCTTTGCTCTACTACACTATACATGGCTATGCTTGCTCTCTCTCTTTTTTTCTCTTTTTTGTGCATGTTTCTTCCTATCTCTTTCTCTCTATATTTCTTTCTCTGTCCTTCTAGCGTTTGATATTGCCACGTGCGCTTCTTTATCACTTTTGCTGTATTCGGTTTTCGGCCACAAAGACTGTCAGCAACGCTCAGCGCGAACCGCGCCTCGTTGTTCGAGAACCTTCGCGATCATTGTAGCGACGCGCTTCTAGGGATGGTCGATTAAAATTTTTAATCGATTAATCGTTAATCGTTAATCCATTTAGCCTTTAATCGATTAATTGCTTTCGGTAGAATGTTTAATCGATTAATTGACATTTCTTATGGGTGCTTTAAAACCGATATCTTTTCGTTTGAGAGGCATAGTTCGTGTTTGATATGGACCCAAATCTTTTTATCAGACGCGCTGACGATCGAAAATTCCCACTTTCGACAGTGTCGACGACGGGCCTCTTGTGTCCAGTGTGCGAATATTCCCACTTTCGCACACTGGACACAAGGGGCCCGTCATCGTTGGTTGATGTCGCGTATTGAAGCATTTGTGGCCATCATCCCCGGACTATTCGGCAGCAGGTCGTATTTTCACGAAGCCTACCTACTCGAGCTCATTGAAACCGGAGGCGTGTTCGGGGACCACACTGGCTGGAAAGTCGCAGCTGAAACATGCAGTGTGGCGGAGGGTGAGGAAATCCCGAGAAAGGTAAAAGAGAGACGAGGAGGAAGAGGAATTAAATAAGACGCTCGCTCTCGTAAGCACGGCATCTTTTCTCGGTTTGTCGGTTAGATATTGTGGTTAGATATTAGATACTATAATTGCGGACTGACGCGATCTTTTCCTTGAGGTCACCCATGCAGAGAGAGAGAGAGAGAGAAGAAATAGTAGAGAAGGCAAGGCAGGGAGGTTGACCAGTATAGGACAACCGGTTTGCTACCCTACACATGGGGACAGGGTGGGGGAGATTTAAAGATGGAGAGGAAAGAGAGAGAGAGAGAAAGATAGAAAGATGCAGAGATTACACAGAAACATACTGGCCTCAAACAGACCATCGGTACAGGCCACTGCGGGAAATAGAGTGAAATGAGTTTCTGCCTCCCGGCTAGAATAAACAGCAGCTGCGCGAGCATACTCCGCACGTTTCATCTGATCGTTGCCTTAACACGGCGCCACTCGCACCTTTTCAATCGTGCGTACAGCCTGAACTGTGAGCGCTATCTAGTGTATCAGACGTTACAACAAAAATTTCGCGACTGTCCTTCTTGTCACAGCAGAAGACGGGGGCATCTATCTGAAAGCTGTATTTCTCCCTAAATATGCAACCATACAGTATTACTAAATGCTACAAGGTCACTTCTTCAACACTGGATGCTAGACGTTCGGTAAACCGACGCGTAAAGTTGCGGATTACATAAAGGGTATATAAGACCCTTTTCACAATTCGCGAGTGCCTATTCCTGAGCTACATTTTCTCTCAACTAATGGCAGCAACTTTCGTGCTTCAAGTGCTGGCTTCGAGAAGTGCTTGCCACATTTATTACACCTTGCAGTCTTCGTTTTCTCATCTTCAGCGAACAACGACCACACTGCGCTCCTCTTCCGATTGCCCGGCATTATGACAGTGCAAAGGTAGCAGTGTAACCACCAGTGCGTAATAATTACACAATATAACACGCAAGCAACGCAAGCCCCGCGTATACTCAGGCGACGCTCAACCAGCTTAAGAGTGAGGAGGTGAAGGCAGTAGCAGCAGTAGACTTTGAGCAGGAGAGAGTTCATTTCTGCCTCGATGCAGCCGCCACCTGCCGGGGCTTGAAGCATTGGGGAGTGCTTGGAGTTGGACGCCGTACGTGACGGAGATCAGGGCGAGTTCACATCTTTCTCTATGGGGTATGGCCGCCGCCAGCTCCGGGCTCGTTCTGCTAGCGCAGAAATATGCGCTGTAGCGAAAGCAGTGAAAGAGAGGCGATGTGCACGGCAGTTGCGTCTCAGGATAGCGCGGCTCGCAATCATGCGCTCCGGCCAAGGGTCGAGGTTGGGGGCGGGAGTGGGGGGTGCCGTAATCGATTAATCGAATAGTTTTAATCGATTAATTCGGTTAATCGAAAGGTGGAAATCGATGGTGATTAATCGATTAATTGTAGACCTTTAATCGATTAATCGATTAATCGTACATCGATTTTACCATCCCTACGCACTTCACCGCTAGTCAGTTGATCGACGGTCGGAGCTCTGTTCGCCGCTATCAGTGTATTGCTGTAGCTTTCAGTTTCTCGGCCACAAGTTCGGCCTAATAAAGAGTTTCATCTCGACGTGCTGACTGCTGCCTTCGTCGACGTCACGACCACGTGACAATACCTTTCTCCCTTTTCTTTTTCTCTATGTTTCTCGTTCTCTTTTTTCAATCTTTTCATTTCCCTTTCTCTCTGTTATCGTTCTCTCGCCTACTATATTTATCTCTCTTTGTTCCCTTGCTCACTCTTTCTTTCTCCCTCCCTCTCTCTGTACCCGTTCTCTAGCCCATCACAGTTATTGCATCCCCAATAAAATTTGTTGCGGGGCTAGTTGGTGCATGTGATTTCGGCCGTCTGCGCATGTGTGTAATGGCATATATATTGAGTGTCCTTTCGAGAATAAACCAGTTGGTAGTGTGCGCTTGTATACGTCTCTTCTTCCTGTTCCGTCCTTGTCCCTTTTTGCGCCACCGTCTTATACTTAACTATTGCATCCCCAGCCGGGGAAATCGGCGCAAAAGTTTTGGCAGCGAAGCAGGAGATAAAGAAGAGGACGAAGAGTGCGCGGGCTGGTTCATGATGATAGTTTTCAGGTCATGCCACACAGCATAGCGAAAAGCTTGACATTTCCGCTGTAAAACAACATGGCGGCGCCCATCGGAGCTAGTTCCTTGTGCCTCGAAATTATAATGTCGTCTTCGTCCACCGTGTGGCACGTAACTTATAAACCTCCGCTTGCGTTTGCGCTAGATTTGCTTTTTGACGCTTCGACAGCAATGTATTGGTAAACACTTCGTGCTGTTTCCAAGATGCATTCTCGAATTCCCGGGGACAACGCCTAGCCGGAGTGGCTGAACAAACAGCTGGTATCAGCAATAACGACAAAACACACATCATACTTTGTCCTCAGCGTCAGATGACACATTTCGATTATGCCAACTTTTATTTATTGCTGTCGGGGTAGGGGCGAGGAAGCAGCAAGCGCGAGTTCGGATCGAAGCGGGCGGTCACGTCTGCGTGGGTGCTGCCATGTTTGTTGGCCACCTCATTTACTGGCGGTTACTGATACAAATATTAAAGGTATATGACGTACATGCGAGTTGTGATTAACGTATCACGTATGGCTGTGACATAGCACGTACCAAACAAACGCAGTTGTCTTAAACTTCTCCAATTATAATGCAACTACAAACAGAACTATGTTTTTCTGCGCAAGTATCTGGCTTGCTTACATCTCGTAGCTTCCACTCCGATGCAGCCAGCTAGTGAGATAAATTACAGCTTAGTTGAGTATGGATCCTGCGCTTTTCGGTTGTATTGCGCTACTCCCAATGCTACTCCTGTCAAAATAGTGCCCCCTTGAAAAGCTTATTTTACCTTTACATGCTAAACGATGGTACAGAACTAAGCAAACTGTGCGCTGAAAGGTTTATTGGCGAAGCACTGCAGAAGGCGCGAGGGTGGTCACTCGGTGTATCATGCTGCTACTTTGCGCACGTGGGCGGGCAATAAATACAGAGGGAGTTAATGGAAGCAATTGAGATTCACAGGGCTGGTGACACGTGTGTTGGCATACCCGAATTGTCTGGGCAAACAGAGACCACGTGTGAGGTGGTGGTAAAGCTAAACAGCGGTAACCTTTCGGACCATTGCCAGTGACGAGGCGCTGGCGTTTGCGCGTTTAAGTGTATGTATCAGGGGCGTAGCCAGGGGAGAGAGGTTGGGTGGTTGAACCCCCCCCCCTCCCCGAAAGTTTTCGATTCTGCATGTGTATATATACACGCACACGTACAAACGCACGCACGAACATACAAAACGAATGGTTGAACCCCCTCCTCTCCCCCCCCCCCCCCCCGAAAAAGATTTCTGGCTACGCCTCTGGTATTCTCGTTCAATGCCCGTCAAAGCTGATTTGAAGTTTAGCGTTTGTCCTTCATAATTTAGTGTAATCTGTAATGTGTATTTGCTAAAATAACGGATGCAATAAATCAGTACCAATCAGCTCAGGTCGCTTGAAAGTTTCACGTCGTTTTGTGCGTTTTCTACTGCACAAGAGCAGATAACACCGTGTAGCCAAAAAGCGCGAAATAAATTTCTGGCTACACCCCTGGCGTCGTCATACGATTTTACCGTCGTACGCCTACAAAATATGTTGTCCCCTTTCCGTAGCGTGGTTTTTAAAGTGACGGGACCTCTCACCATGATGAATGCTCATTTTAACCTTCCGAAAAAAGAATTCACACTTAGCACAACCCTGTTCGTGCTAGAAGTCCACAAAACTGTAAATCTAGTTTCCTGATCCTTCAGTGTATCAATCGGCAAAATTAATTCTTTCGTTTTAATGCAAATAACATTGATAGCATGCAACGTATCGTTTACCATCAATTTTATTTCCACATAGACTACGGAATTAAGTTTTCGTAAACTACTCGATGGTTGCGTGTGTGCAACCATCCATTCGTTTACGGAAACAAGACTGCTGCTACGAAGAAGGCAAATTCTTGGATCTGTGTCGCCGCCTGCCGGCAGCAACGGAAACCAACCGCTCAGGGAGGGTGGTCCGCATAGCGGCGGATTTCAATGCGTCATTTTGTCGGCACACGACAAAAAAAAAAAGAAAGACGTGAAGTATTATGTAATTTTAGTAATAATTAAACAAATCACGTCTTGCTAAGAACGAGGTGAAAATAGGCCGACGAAACGGCCTAGCGTTTCGTACGCTAGGTCATGTACGTTGGCATGCGCATTACGTGGATACCCTGTGGCTATAATTAACAACCGGAAACCACCTGTCGAAGGCGCTCCAGATATGAGTTCAAAAAGTGAGCGCTCGATGCACAGGAAACAGAACACCCGCTCCAACATTAACATAGACAAAATCACAGCGCTAAAATCCTGCCAATAATTTCGTGATCAATGAAAAACATTTATTAGAAATACAGAATATGTATTACAGCACAACTATCGCTTTCTAGAATTGCTTCGGTGTGTTGGGAAAATGGAAGGCTAGCATTCCTTGTGTTCTGATGCTACTGCGTTAACGACTGGCATCCGTAATAATGATTTCATTGCATATTTTAATAAAACCATTTGTTGTGCGAGTTGGTTTCAGTGTGCATGTGACATATCTCAAGCATATTCAGACTCCCGCATTGCGCACTTCAGTTGGCGTTATCTTGGCGTACAAGTGCTTTTACAATGTAAAAAATGTAGAAATTGGGGTCCAATAACCTCAAAATGAAATATGTGCGTATGGTTTGCAGGCAACAGATACACTATATGCGTTGGCGGGAAGTGTAGCGGCAAACACCTACTGAAATTTGTCGTTAGGTGTCTTGTTTTTTTATCTTAATCGACCAACAGAAAATCTGCCATAGTTGGCTATTACTACTTTTGTTGCCTCATTCTCATAACATATATCATTGAGATTTGTGAAACTGTTTCCTTAACCGTTTTGCTAAATGAGGTTTTCGAACATAAGTGCTCATGTTTGTATACGCGCACCTCTACCACTGCAGTAGTGGCCGGGAACCAAGTAGCATTGAATCTTCGCTTAACGAATATGCGAGAAAGTCGATTATGATATTCGTCTCTTCAAGCTCCCTCGTTATGGTTAGTGACATAACACATTTAGCACTCTGGCAGACAGACGTGCACGTATCAAAAACTGCTCGTTATCTGTGGGCGTGTAGTCATGTCTGACTCAACATCAGCAAGAAATTGTTGACGGAGTTGTAAGCGCACATCAATGCCAGTTTTCCTGGCTGTTTATTTATTTATTTATTTATTTATTTATTTATTTATTTATTTATTTATTTACTTATTTATTTATTGCAGTTCTACGATTGCTATTTCAAGCAGCATTACCAAATCTTCGTAAGTATTATTCCTCGCTAATATAGTGACAGAGGAATTGGGAACCATGGTTATCTAAAGTGTTTTTTCTCGAACATATCTTTACGGGATGACAACAGTAAATGGTTGCAGGCAATGAACTTGCAGCTTATGACTACGACAAAGCTCGACATTTAGGTGCTCATTAAAGACCCCCAAGTGGTTTAGTGACATCTTTTAGCCGCGAAAGAGCACAACACAAAGGAAAGAAACACACAACGACAGGACGGGCGGCACTTCCAACTGAATTAGACTGAGCGCAAACCCAGAAATAAATATACAACATACACACATGCGCAGTCTCCACACCACCTTAGACTATCCAGCTATCAAACAATCTCTTTTCCGATCCATACAACGTCACCGACGTATCACTGACACACCTTTCTGCTTTCTTTCTAATGTAGTAGGCTTCCATCAACTCACGCGCAGTCTGATTCTTGCTTCTGCCTAAAATCTTGATCTCTTTAAAACGTGGCTGACACTTGCAGGTTTTGCAATGCATAGGCAAATGCGCCACGCCGTCCTTCATTAAATTCAGTTCATGCTCCCTGGCTCGTTCATTAATACAGCGCCCGGTCTGTCCGATGTAGGAGTTGCCA
Organism: Rhipicephalus sanguineus; assembly: GCF_013339695.2. Lineage (NCBI taxonomy): Eukaryota > Metazoa > Arthropoda > Arachnida > Ixodida > Ixodidae > Rhipicephalus > Rhipicephalus sanguineus. The sequence goes on from NC_051181.1 coordinate 65,483,320, forward strand.
CAAGAAAGGGGAATTTCGTACACCACGCCTTTGGCACATTTTCCGTACGTCGTGCCATGTTTCTTGCCGCATCCCTTTCGGCTCGCCTCCTCCCGAGCAGTTCTCGGACACAACTGAGCCAGTTTAGCGGGCGCGGAAAAAGCAACGGGTACCCCATACCGGCCTGCTACCCTTTTCAGGTTATGGGAGACCTTATGAACATAAGGAATCACAGCAGGTCTTACGGTTTCGGTTTCCTGTTCCCCCGTGGCAGCTCTGGTAGCTTCACTCTTAGCTTTCCGTAAAAGCGCTTCGGAGACAGCTGTCAATAACGAGTCAGGGAAGTTCGCAGCTTCAAGTCGCTGGATCTGGTTATCGAATGATCCCTGCACCATGTGCGTGCACGATTTTTCGAGAGCATAGCAATACCACGCTTGACTATTTTTGACTGGCAGGAATCATACGGCATTACCCCTTTCTTTGCACGCGGAAAATATTGCCAACACGTTTGCCCGCTATGGAAGGTTAACCTCAAGTCTAAAAATTGCAGGGTGTTACAATGCGGCAGTTCTTGAGTAAAAACCAGGCCCTTTCCGTGAGTCTTAAAAATATTTAAAATATAATCGCAACGCCTCAAGGAGCCTTGTCTGTTAAAAAGAATTAAAAAGTCATCCATATACCTAAAAACCTTAGCAACGTTTAGAGTGCTGTCCAGATAAAAAGCTTCCTCGAGCACCAACGGGGTACCCGTTGCTTTTTCCGCGCCCGCTAAACTGGCTCAGTTGTGTCCGAGAACTGCTCGGGAGGAGGCGAGCCGAAAGGGATGCGGCAAGAAACATGGCACGACGTACGGAAAATGTGCCAAAGGCGTGGTGTACGAAATTCCCCTTTCTTGTGGCAACTCCTACATCGGACAGACCGGGCGCAGTATTAATGAACGAGCCAGGGAGCATGAACTGAATTTAATGAAGGACGGCGTGGCGCATTTGCCTATGCATTGCAAAACCTGCAAGTGTCAGCCACGTTTTAAAGAGATCAAGATTTTAGGCAGAAGCAAGAATCAGACTGCGCGTGAGTTGATGGAAGCCTACTACATTAGAAAGAAAGCAGAAAGGTGTGTCAGTGATACGTCGGTGACGTTGTATGGATCGGAAAAGAGATTGTTTGATAGCTGGATAGTCTAAGGTGGTGTGGAGACTGCGCATGTGTGTATGTTGTATATTTATTTCTTGGTTTGCGCTCAGTCTAATTCAGTTGGAAGTGCCGCCCTTCCTGTCGTTGTGTGTTTCTTTCCTTTGTGTTGTGCTCTTTCGCGGCTAAAAGATGTCACTAAGCAAGTACCAACTAGGCCAACAAACAGTCTTGTTAAAACCCCCAAGTGGTTATACGTAATCGAAAGTTTTCCACTATGGCATGCCCCATAATCATATCCTCGTTTTGACACGTAAGAGCACAGCAATTGTTGTTATTAGTTGAAAAGAACGAGTCTTTCCAGTTCCCTTATTCCCATCGGCCATCGTGTGTAAACAACAGTTTGTCAATTCGCAATGGCGACTAACCTCATTTCGCAGTTTAAACTACATTTCACTGAAACTTCACAACGCAGGGACATTGGTTCGTAATGGAATAACTATCCGCAGTAAGGATATTAACAGCGTCATGGTATTATTTTCTTTGCCAAAAGCCACATGCATAAGTCATATAAAAAGCTTCAAACTTCGTCTTAAGTTCATTCGTCCTTTCGTTTTTGAGATCAATTAATGTGGATCTCTGCGCAGCGACTACTGCAGTTAAATTGTCTTGACACGGCATTATTGAATCTTGATAAAAACGTGCCTATAATTCGTGCAATACTCAATAATGTAAATAGCGTAAGCACATTGGACCGCACTATTAAGCCTCAATATGCTCATACCGATCATTTATCAAGTGTTAAATTTCGATCTTACGACCTACGTGTTAAAGCATATTATAAGTATTAATATTACGGACTTCACCAGGCTATGTAAATGTCATATGAATCCGTAGAATTATGGTACCAAAACCGTTATTGGTTGCACAGTTTCATATCAGAGTTTGTAAGAAGAAAATATTCGATATGGCTATCTTGCAGGTGTGAAAGAAGTCGGAAACTCAGTACGAAATATCGGGCGCGCTAACATTTTGTAACCGCTGAGGTGCGCCATAACTAGCGGCACTCGTTTATTAATAGTCAAACCTGGTGTGAGATGGTAAAATCGACGCCTAAATAAACCACGAAGCTAAGTAACGCACAGATGTCTGCTATATTACTGTAAATATTTTATCAACTTTTGTCTAGATGAGAATTTTCTTCCCCGGTCTTTACGTGTTGTTTGCGTGGAGTTACGCATCCCATTGAAGTTACGGCCACCTGCAGCGTTGTTTCCAGCGCCCAATAAAGTTAGCTGTGTTTATCTTACGCCGTTTCAGCGCAACGCTAATGCCACAGCTGAAGAGCAGATGAAGATGCAGACTTTTTGGGTCAGTATGCCTTTTGACAAATACGCTGTATTTATAAAAGTTCTACATGCTCTAGTCACGGAAATACGAATACGTCTATCACATTTTGCTATAAAATAATTTCCCTTCGTCATTACTTACATTACTAAATTTGGAAGCAAACGACGTGGCAGTTGAACACTAAAGAAAAAAAAACACCAGTCTTCTGAGCGTTATTGACGTTCGAATGAACACTAACACGTCACTGACGCTGAGCTTTCGTAACTATTTGTTTACACGAGTTAGATTTTTCGTGCCCGTGTCAATGATTTTTCATCTTTTGAGCTTTAGCTACAAACACGTTTCGAAATATCGTGTGCGTCGTTTCCACACGATATATCTCTTCGCTCTTGTAGCATATCACGCCGCATGGGCTAAATATTTAACTGCCACACGAGCAATACATTTCCAACTTAAGGTACTTCCTGCGCAACATCTAGATCTACATACATGAAGATATGGCCCTATGACTTCAACAATATTTTCTAAAAAGAGAACACGCATCTCGAAGCTCTTGCGCTCCAACTAAATATTTTTTTTTACTTCAAGATTCAGGAAATGCTCCTTTCCTAGATGTGTTTGATACTCACGAAAAATGTATCCACAACTGTACAAAATTCTGTGCAAGCGTAACCTCAGTTAAAGAACACGGGTGAACAAGAAGCTACCGCAAGGAACATATCCTCTTTAGTTTGCCGATGGGCAACAAGACTCTATACAAAAAAGATATACCATACGCCTTTAACTTTCTTTTTTGCTTATATAGACCCCAGATTTAAAGCAATGAACTCCTAGATATCCCAGCTGTATGCTGCGCTTTTTTCCCTCCATCACGAAAGGACGTCGCGCAATGGGAACAGGGACATCAGAGGAACGGTTACGAACATTTACACTTCATTTACACACAATCTTGCTCGATCGCCTGGCTGTCACACGTCGGTATATGTAGACATAGAGTGGCCGCTTTGCACTGCTTTGTCTTTCCTGCTCACTTTAGAATGTCTGAATCTCGAAACGCTCTCTTAAACATTCGTGGCCGCCCTTGGTTCTGTTTCAGCCTCCATTATTTATTTTATTGGGGGCGGGGTGGCGGATACGGCAGAGCCGATGTATTCACAAAGCTTTATTCCTCTTTGAACTTGTGCGGGCATTCGAGCCGTATTCTCGCGCATTTCTTTCCTTCCTTTTACCGTGGCTAATAATTTATCTGTTTGAGAGTTTCGGAATAGAATGTGCAAATGTTTGGGACCACAAATCAATTTTAATCTTTTAGCGCTCGGTCACGCAGGAGGTATACGTGTTTTATAATAAGGCTGTGCAATCGATGTTTGCATCGCATTGCAGTGCTACAGAAACTAGGCCGTGATGAATATTAATTGAAAGCGGAAAGAGGAACTAGCCTCCGGCCTGCGTGTTCTTCAAAACGTGAATTGAAAAGTTTGGTAATAATAAATTCTCTGTGAGTCTAATCTACTTGCCGTCAGGAGTCAAGACAATCTGTCTGACCACGCTGGAAATTTTTAGGCCCACGACATTTCATATCTAGGACCTATCCTAAAAACAAGGGCAATCTTTCGGCCACGTCTTCGGTATATGTATAGGATGAGAAAAAGCAACAGTCAACATTACCAATTAGTTGTTAAGAACGCCATCATTTAGTCAAACATGGAGCAGTTTTGTCCTATTCAGGAGCCGTCGCTTCGATGGGTGTCGTCGTATTAGTTGTCGAATACGACGGCACCCATCTCATACTTTTGTTTCACAAACCTCAATATCGTTAATCTTGTTGTGAGCCTCTCTCATGAGTTCTAAAAGCCATAACTGTATAAACAGGCGAGTGAGTCAATGCTAGAAGCACGTGCCCAGACAACTTCCAGGCTCAGATTCATTAATATTCAGAAGATATTGTCAGTCCATCGCATACGTTCCAATTAGATATTATCGGTGCTATTCAACTTTATGAAGTACGCTCCAGTACAACTGAAATTTCAACCACAGTCAAGAACAATCACTTGGCACGCTGAATGGCCGAGCAGATTTTTTTAGCTACGGGCTAGCCACTTTCCATTACTTATTCCCCAATCTGCCCCGCCTACAACCGTACAATTGGCTATAAATTGGGCCGGAAAGAACACACTTTATTAACGTAAGAAAAACATAAGCAAAGCCGGTTTTCATCTTTCAAGATACTCACAATATCGTAAAAATCGATGAACACGCCAGTTCTATACTTCTTCAAATGTTTCGTGTGTGTCTGCGTAAATATATTTTCTCTTGCATTTTCACAGCACTGCGACATCTCAGTGGAAAGCTATAATCATAAATTAGCGATGTGTTTTATAAGGCAGTGTTACCAAGAGCTACATATTAACGGTTTCTCTAATTTCAGAAATGCATGAAGGATGCTTTCAAAGGTTTTCAACACGCTGTAATGAGGAAGCGTTAGTTAGTTACAGCCAACTGAGGTAAGTTAATTCCCTGTTTTTCTTTCAGAAGAGCTGTGGTAGGCGGCATAATATTTGTGTTTTTTTATGTTCTCTCCATTTAGGCACGGTGGAACAAACCAACCAGGCTGAATTCGTCATATGCGGATCAAGACAACGCTGTTCAGTGACCGTCTTTCGCGTATTGAATAAAAGTGGACAGTGGATAGCCTCCATTGTGCGAGCCTAAAGAACGCTAAGATAAACAGCCGTAACTAAACTATATCAATCTCCTGAGTATTCTGCCCGGTCTTAGGGATTTGCTAAGTGAGTGATGAACTGAATGACGGGGTAGTTTGCGTTAAGATTGAATCTATAATTTTATTCACTTAGGCTAACGTAAGCATGCTCTCGCCAAATATTGTTGCTCAAGACCGAGATGCGCAGGCGACAGAACATGTCTTTATATTTATATATCACTGGCATCACCCAAGGCTTAATTTATGCCTTACTTTTCTATCTTATGCCTACGCATCCTAGTCTGTTTTTTTTTTTTTTGGGGGGGGGGGGCGAACGTGCTTACTGAGAAAGCACCAAATTACTTCTTTCGCTCCTATTAGCGTCAGATGCAGCCTATGTAGAGTTTTCACGCTCACATTTCAAGCGCGATGCAAAATAGGCGACATAAAGTAGGCTTACCTGGGAACGTGTTGCATGAGGTGCTGTACCAAGGCCTGATCTCATAAAAGGAACGAGGCACAGCATGGTGCACTTCAAGCACGTGCGCAAATATCTTTTCATTCGTGTGTTTCACTACCCTTTATAACGTGCATCAAAGTTCCTCATTGACTGAAAACTTGAAATTGAGTGAAACGAGCCGTTATTTTGACTGTGCTCTATTTCATTACATAAACACTCGCGAGTCGCATATACACTCTTATTCAAGTACCGTATAACGTCCGGCACATAAACGGCCCATTTTTATTCCACCACAAGGTACTGCATATAAGCGGCCCTTCAATCGCCATTAAGCGTGATAAATTCTGCGGTGACGGATTGGGCCCGCTATATGCGGCCGCGAGCGGACGCAACGCTTATATGGAGCCCGACGCGAAAATGGCTCGAGCGGACGCAACGCTTATATGGAGCCCGACGCGAAAATAGCTCGAGCGAACGCAACGTTTATATATACAGAGTCCGTTGTTTTATGCAGGAATTGAAATCGGCGCCGCGGCGAGAAGCGAGAGAGAAACTTCTAGCAACAGCGCCGAGCGAGCGTGCTCAAAGTTCGAAGTCCACGTTGACGTCGCGTAGTGTTTCCTCTGCTGGCGCCGAATGCGCCCGGTGAATTCAAGATACAGCCGCGCCTTCCTGACTTTGGCCTGTGTGAAAAGCCACAAATTTTTAATAAAAATATGACCTGTAGCATATGATGACACTGCTGCCACCTACATTCTTTTGGTTTAGACTGTAAGCTAACAGTTGCAACAGGTCTCGTTGTACTGCCGGAGCGCCGCCGCCAGCTTCACATGTGTGCCGCGCTGCCGCGCTTACATGTTTGTCGTGTATTGTGTGCGTTTATTGCGTGCTTATCGTACGCGACATTCGTCGACTGGGCATTTTCCGCGTGTTGGGGCGTTCTCCTGCCTTGATCCAGTGGCGGAAGATGGTCGTTGTTCGTTGCCACTCAACACAGCCTCACGGGACGCACAGCTTTGTGTCCGCGCTCAAAAGTGCTTTCTTGCTTCGTTCATCGATTACTCACGTTGATCGAGTGATCGAGTGTACTTCCGAAGACAATCCGCGTCCGAGTGTTTTGACAAGCGGCGATCGCGGTTCCACAGGAGCGGAAGCTGGAGCCTTTTGACGAGCGACTGTGAAGAGTGCCAATGCCAAACTTGGGTAAGTTGAAGAAGGTCGCTGAACTACGTAACTTTGTTACTTCATTGCATGACAACTGTTTGCAGGAACCGTCGTGTTGGCACAGCGAGGATGATCAACAGATACCCGATAGGCAGGTATGTTTTGTGCTTTGGGTGCACTTATATACACCACCATAAATGACATGTTTGAAGGATGCGCATTGCGCTACGCAATCTTATGCTTCGATCATGCAGGCCTCGTGTCGTTGTGCTGTTATTCCTTGACTGTTTACTGTACGAGATCATCGCTTGAGAGTGTTTCTAGAATCCCTTGTCGCCGTTAGAAAGTGTGTGCTTTTAAACACATGGGGTCGTCCCATAATGCTTTCACTGTGGTGATGCGAGAGTTCACCAAACTCGGCAATAGCACGCAATATTATCACAAGACTGGGGACGTGATACAGGGGCGTAGCCAAGGGGGGGGGGGGTTCAACCCCCCCCCCGAAATTTTTCAGTTTTGCTTGCGTATATAGGCACGCACACATACAAACGCACGCACGAACATACATAAAGTATGGTTGAACCCCCCCCCCCCTCGAAAAAAATTTCTGGCTACGCCCCTGACGTGATAGCAAAACACACAGCCCTGACACGCGCACACGATGATGGATATATTTTCGTGGTTGCGTCCCCGAGGTTTTCGCCAGAAATCCATGCAGTTGTGTTGTGGTTAGGATTTTAACCTAGCTGCCTCATAAATGTTTTAAAGGAGCTCACTCGAAGTAATGTATTTGAGTGAATTGCGTTACGTACTGGTACTAAGTGCACACTCCAACAAATGCGTACCTAATGTGAAGAAGCACATGTTTATATCAAATAGTGTTAGTAGACGAATATGTCAATTCAATTAGGTTAATTAAGCTAACACATGCTACTCTGTTTCAATATTGTGTGTTTGAGAAAATATGCGTGAGCTCGTGTTCTGCCATTATATATTTTTTCTTAGCATCTTTAAGCACACGAGGTTCTCTATCACAAATAACTTAGATTGTGCTCATGTTGCGAGAATGTTGCTTTATTGTGTGGTGCTTTAAGTTATTGTATTTTCACGCTTTTTTTTACTCAGCATAGTACCAATATTGCTCTCTTACTTAAATGCATAACCAAGGTTTAGTATGCAGTGATTTAGGGTTTGTTGAGCTTTGTAAGGTCATAATTAAAAGAAAAAGATCTCAATTCTCATATATGTTTCCAGAAGTTCACAGAAAGTTGGAAAATATTATCGGTTTTGTGAAGGCCTTACATAACTTAAAATGAAATCAAATTGACAGCTCAACTCTTCAAGACAAACTACACGGGAATTCGCTTTAGAGAACCAAAAGTTTGTTCCCTGAATGGCTTACATTCATGATGCAATACAATATGCATGGCTCATTCCCACCTCACACCAAGTGCACATGGACCACGCACACTCTTTCATTTTTTTTATATTTCGATAAAAGTGTGCATATCGTTATTTTCATGTGGATCGCCCATAGGGCTATGTGCATATTTCGGGTATTCCTTACAGTCTTGGGCAATAACTAGTTACTAGTAACGCGTTACCGGTAACTAGTTACTTTTTTCGGTAACTTGTAACTGTAACTAGTTACTTTTAATTTATAGGAACTTGTAACGGTAACACTGTTACTTTTTTTACAGAGTAACTGTAATGGGAAATACCGTTACAGTTACTTTCCCATGTCCTCTCCACCTTTCATCTTTCCACAGCACGGCTCCCCTACCAATTTAGGGGTGGAGGTCGCTTAGAGAATTATCTACCCTGCAGAAGACCGAGGTCAGCAGTCAGTCTTTAACACAACTTAAGTTTACTTGTAAACTACATGTCGTAAGTCAATCATGTTGGAACTGAACAACTTGCTAAATTCAAGTAGTTTTTTTTTTTCCGGCGTATATATATCCTTTTTGTCACTTGAGCTTCTAGCTCGGTTCTTGGTGTACCGGTGGAAACATCACGACGCCAAGTTTATATTCTCCTTCGTCCGAGGCTGCGCAATAATCGTGTTTGACTGACGGCTAGAAAGCAGCAGACCGCGAAACGGTTGAGAGGCACAAATACCGTGAACTAAGTAATTTTTCAAAACCTCTTTGAAACTAATTGTAAAAGGTTTACTTCAACTTAATACAACAATTATTAACAAAATCACATGGACGTTTCGCCTCCTATGCATGTGACATCCTCAGTATACACTGGCAACAAGAAAAAGAAAAGGAAAGAAAGAAAAAAATTGGCGGAGATCGACCAGTGTCCCATACGTCCGTGTAAATCAGTAGGGGAATGTGGTTGTTGCATGTTATAGTCGGATACAACTTTAGAAGTCAGCGGCATTTTCTCCTCAAAGGCAGATGAACACAAGCCTGCACCAATGGGCGCGCACTCGGGACGGACATCATGAGCGGGATGGCGGTGGCTTCGCCTTTGGAGAACATCGGCGCGTGCATGAGCGGGACTATTTCTTTTCTTTAGTCTCTCCTGACTTCTTAAGTTGTATCCGACTATAGTTACTGTATATGCTAAGACATGGCTCCTAAAGGTGCCATATACAGTAACTATATTGTAAGCCGACGCGTCGCGGCGAATGAACCGCGATTCCAGGAGTTTCTTCCCCTCACTTTCGTTCATGAGCCAGCGTCGTCACAGTGTTTACGTCAAAGCTATGCCCTGTTCTCCGGAAGTGTTAAACAAGCTCCGTCTTAGAATGCGTTGCATGAGTTGCTTTAACAACATCCCGTTTGCCTTCTTTAAGCCTCGTTGATTCTTTCCTTCCCGTTTCGCCGATGCGTCGCAATGCCCGCATCGGGCTTGTATATCACCCTACTCTGATCGTCTGCAGGTGTGCAATCTTTGGGTTTCGCGAACACATGCCCCAGAGTATAACGGGACTTAGAAACGGTTTGTATGCCCAGCGGACGCAAAGCTAACCGAACAGGGTCTGATACACCTTGAACATATATATGGAACAGACACAATGGACGTCGTCTTCATTCGTCACACACTCTCCGTTGCTATTGGCATGCGCTTCTGGGTGTCGTTAATAAACATCCTATGATACTGCTGTCGTTCTAGTGCATCAACATGATTACTAACACCCACTGGTGCTTACCCACGAGCATCCGGGCAAGGTTTGTACCATATCAGGTTCCTGAATGTACAATTTCATATGCATAAAAAGTGCATGAGCTAGTTATACGAACTGATGGGAAACAAGCCATTGCTGCCTCTTAGTTTCTCCCACTCAATAATTCGCGACTATTGAGTGGGAGAAACTAAGAGGCAGCAATGGCTTGTTTCCTATCAGTTCGTATAACTAGCTCATGCACTTTTTATGCAAATGAAATTGTACATTCAGGAACCTGATATGGTACAAACCTTGCCCGGATGCTCGTGGGTAAGCACCAGTGGGTGTTAGTAATCATGTGCCAGTGTTAATATGTTAGTGGCTTCAGATTCGAAAGAACCTTTGTGGTATTTAATAAAGAAAGACGCAGTCATCCTCATATCTAAAACATTTAAAAACTTATGTGCTTGCATATTGTAGTAAATAATCATGTTCCTATTCCTTGTGGACGAGGCTTGATTTCAAGAACTCGCTGGATGCAAGCAGGATATCCTGCTCCCCTTGCTGTATACATGAACCCTGCCTTTCACGAAGGCAGACGTAAAGCCAGGGCAGAGGCATTGCAAGCCAAGTACACCGGTCGACAGGACGTCCTGTATACAGACGCAGCGGAATATGAGAACAAAGCGGCACACACGGCAGTGGCAGTCAGGGATAACGGCGCCCTGATGGCGTGCTGCACAGTCAGTGGTGTTGAGACTGTAGAGGCCGAGGAAGTGGCCATAGCCTTGGCCATCAGCCAAAAGGGCGTCAGGGTGGTCATCAGCGACTCCAAAAACGCCGTGACGAATTATGAATCGGGAAGGGTGACGGAGACTGCCGTCCGTATATTAAACACGTTAGGAAGACCCAGAGAGATTATTCTGCTCGTCTGGGCACCAGCTCACCAGGGACTTAGAGGGAACGAGGAGGCTCATTCGGTCGCCCGAGGTCTCACTTACCGGTCGACCCCCGGAACCTCACCAGTTATCGAATTTAGAAAAAGAAGTGAGGATATGCTCGCATATCATGAAATCGTAACACAGTACAGGCTGAATCGGCAAGTATACCCAGGTGCGGATAGATCGCTCAATAAGAAAGACGAGGTTATGTGGCGAAAGTTGCAGACGGGGGTTTTTCCAAACCCCGTACTTTACAGCAAGTGTCACCCAGAAGTTTTCCGGTCCCAGTGCAAATTTTGTGATGAGGCAGCGAATTTGGTCCACATGGTGTGGACATGTCCGAGTCAGAACGATGGTTCCCACACACTAGAATCCTGGGAGGCCCTGCTCCGCAACCCAGACCCCAACGTCCAGCGGGACCTCATCAGTCAAGCCCTTGCTGCTGCCGTGTCTCAAGGGATTCCGGCCGACGGCTAGGGGCGACGGGCAATGCCTGACGTAATTGACTGATTTTAAAAATAAAGTTTTTTCTCTCTCTCTCTCTCCCACTCAATAATGGTAGAAAGGTGCATTGTCCGACACTGCTTGGACAGTGGCGTAGCGAGAGGGTAGCAGACCGGGCCCATGCCCCCACTCGCCCTCTTCCCCGAAATGAATTTCTGCCTATGCCACTGTGGCTCGCTGACGCAGTAAAATTTCTGTTCCTATTACTTGTAGACAAGCCTTAATTTCCAAAGAACTCCCCTGACACAAGCAGGATATCCTGTTCACCTTGCTGTATCGTTTGCATATGCCCTACCCAGAAAACCACCTTCCATTTGCCAAGCCAAAAAAAAAAAAGCCAAATCTTGATGGCCGAAAAATGTTTGCCACGATGCCATATCTGCACGGAATATTCAACAATATAAAAACGGTTGGTGCTCGGGATCATCAGCATAATGTTCATGGCCTCAAATAAACATGCTAAACTATGGAAAAGCAGCAACCCAGATACTCAGAGGAGAGGCTTGGCTGCAATAAGAATCACAGGACACGTTACGTGCCCTGCATATAAGGTACCGTTTATCAGATACTCCTATCATGGGGTAAGCATTATAGAGGGCAAATGGGGCAACATCTCAAGGAAAGATTCAGGGAACATTGCAACAATGTAAAGAAACGCAGCGATTGCCTGTTCGCCAAACAGTAAAGAAACTATACTACATTGATTATTGAGTCAGCAAGTATTCATAATCTTGGCCGAGATTGCGTTAGTGTGTCATTACACTACTTGTCAAAGAAATAACTATTTTTCCTGGACGCAGCTGTGCCTGCGCATGTTGAAGTTTTTCTTTTTAAATTATAAATATGTGTGATCTGAGTCCAAAAAACACTTAAAAGATAGCGCCTATCTGTGTCCCTTCTTGTCCTGTCTTCACTACTCTCCGCAATAAACTTAATGGTTAAAAGGGAGCCGTCCGGCGACCTAACAGCTTGTCACTATCAGTGGGTTAGTAGGCCTTGAGGCGCTCCACGTTGACTATGTCGCGCCCTCGACGGCGCATGTACAAAGCTGGTTCGATGGGTTCGATCAGGTAGTTGACCGGTGATGTGCACTCGATGACCCGGTAGGGGCCTTCGTATTTCGGCAGTAGTTTTGAAGAGAGGCCAGTTGCAGTGGTAGGGACCGAGAGCCATACGAGCACTCCGGCGACTAACGTGGACTCAGAAGTGGTGGTGCCACCGCGAAGGCTCTTCTGCCGCTCTTGTTCGTGCGTTGTAAAGGTCTTTGCAAGCTTGCGACACTCTTCAGCAAGCCTGGCTGTGTCAGAAATAGGCGCACACTCAGATGGATCCGGCTTGTAGGGTAGTATCGTGTGAATGGTGTGCGACGGGTGCCTTCCGTACAACAGGAAGAAGGGTGAAAACCAAGTAGTGCTTTGAGGGGCGGTATTATAGGCGTAGGTGACGAAGGGCAGAATGGCATCCCAATTTGTGTGATCGGCGGCGACATACATTGAGAGCATGTCGCCGAGCGTGTGGTTAAAGTGTTCGGTTAGGCCATTCGTCTGCGGGTTGTAAGCAGTAGTTTTGCGGTGAACAGCATGGCACTCTGAGAATGGCTTCGACAACTTCCGACAAGAAGACACGGCCTCGATCGCTGAGAAGCTTCTAGGGTGGACCGTGACGCAGCATGAATCGGTGTAGCAGGAAGGAGGCAACATCGCACGCTGTAGCCGCTGTGAGGGCAGCGGTTTCGGCAGATCGCGTTAGATGGTCAACGGCGATGATGGCCCAACGGTTACCAGCCGAGGTCAGAGGAAGTGGTCCATACAAATCGATGCCCACACGCCCAAACGGATGGTTAGGGCAAGGTAATGGTTGTAGACCGACTGGTGACACGTGCGTTGAAGGTTTTCGGTGTTGGCAATCGAGGCAGGAGCGGACGAACTTCTGCACGTAACGGTACATCCCTCGCCAGAAGTATCGTTGTCGAATGCGGTGGTAAGTTTTGGATACCCCAGAGTGCGCGCATTGCGGATCAGAGTGGAAGGACTCGCATATTTCAGCATGCAGACTTCGGGGTATCACAAGTAGCCACTGGCGGCCGTTGGCGTTGTAATTGCGTCGGTGCAGTAGGTTGTCACGAATGGAGAAATTGTGGGCTTGACGACGCAACGGGCGAGTGGTTGGTGTTGCCGACGGATCAGTGAGCAAGTCTATCAGCGAGGTGATCCATTTATCCTTGCGCTGCTCGGTAGTGATGGTGTGAACGTCGATGGAAGAAACAGCAATGTGAGATACTGAGCAGGAGGCATTGGCGTCAGGCAAGGGGGAGCGCGAGAGGGCGTCGGCATCAGCATGCTGGCGTCCGTTGCGGTACAGCACGCGGATGTCGTAGTCTTGCAGGCGAAGTGCCCAGCGGGCGAGACGGCCCGAGGGATCCTTGAATGATGACAGCCAGCATAGTGCATGATGATCGGTGATGACATCAAATGGGCGACCATACAAATAATACATGAAAATTTACTACTTTGAAAATTATTAGAGAAATACAAATGCAGAGGTTCATTATTCACATAAAGGCCTATTCATACAGCAAATATGAACAAACTAAGATGTTCACAGAAGTAACCATAGCGTCTCAAATTTGACTAATTTTCACTAACGCAGCGTTTTTCGTGAATTTATAAAAATGCATAATTTGCTCAGAATTCCATAAAATTATAAGAGCTATTTCTTCTTCACTTCTACTTATGCTAAATAGAAAGATATTTGTAATGTATAGCTTCAGTAGCTGCCAGCATGGTTGCGAATTTACGAAAACGCACTCTTCGTAAGATGGTCGTCGTCAACCGGCGACGCTCGTCGAATTTTCCTGTGTTGAAAAGAATTTTTATGTGAAAACAAATTGCGATTTCGTGCTGTGCAGTCATATGTGCACAACATACAAAATTATCAGGAAAATCAGAAACATCAAGTATACACCTTTTTTTTTATCTTTCGTGGAATCGACCATTGTAAATGATGTTATCTCTGTGAAAACACTTGGGTTCAGGTGATATCTTAAGTATCTGCGTGATTTCTAGAAAAGTTAGTCGTGAGTTCAGCACTGCTATGTGCTCTTTTCTTGAGTAGCTGTGCTATCCTGTCAAGATGTTTAACAAGTAACAACGCACTTGAATGTGGATTCTTCTGTGTGGCAAAAGAGCGCAGACAACGGGACGAAGAACATACAGGGCACAGAGCTGACTATCAACTGATTTCCTTATTGGAAAGTCTGAGAATCTGTAGGCAGGCGAGCAAAAATCGAAAAATGGCACAAATGCTATCAAGTGACTCGGCCGCCCGGCTTTTTTTTTTTTTGGATAGGGTTTACAAGATGCGGCAGAAGCCGATCTCATTAAAACATAAACACAAGCAAAAAATGGCAAAAAGAACAATGACACGGTGGTCAATACCAAACTGATTAAAACCGCTAAAAGTCTGACATTGATAAATCAACAAAAACGAAGAACCAGGGTCTGAAAAAAAAAAGGTTTTTAAGCAAGTGACAGCAAGGCTAGAAAACTGCAACCACTAACAATAAAACAGAAAACAAAACAAGAAAACAAAAGCATGTGACAACAAGCTTAGTGATCACAATTGAGGCTCATGGCAGCTAATTTCTTCGTCAAATAGTGCTAGTGATAGCGCGCTAACGCAAGCTGCTCCCCTTTTGTGAATTATGTGCGCCTCACAAATTTGTGAGCACATTACTCCCGATATTTCGTGAGAACTTGCACATTGTCAAGCAATGGGGAGCAGCCGCATGATGTACAATGCCAGGTTCCTGCCTTTTGTTGCTTTTTAAAGATTGGCATGTTCACGCATTTTGTAATTTATGCATCGTCCGGTTTGTCCTACATATGATTTTCCGCATGATATGGAATGTCATAAACGACGTTCTTCACGCATTCAATGAAATGATTTCTGTGCTTCTTGTCACAGCAAAAGGGTACTGTTTCATCCCTGTTAACTAGCCTGCATAGGGAGGCCAGATGTTTGGGATGGAGCACAAAACTCTTATGCCTACTCTGCCTGCAGTCTTCTTCAACCTATGAGAGAAACCGTGAATGTAGGGAACGTCAGCCAAGGGAGAGCGAGTGTGCTTGTTTGGCCTGTTATTTCTGGTCGTTCTAAGAGTGACGAGCATCTTTTCAGCTAGGGAGCTCAAAAGAGCACTAGGGAACTCCGCGCTCCTCGAGCGTTCCACTTGAATCGTAAAACTTGTTTCCGTCCACTGAGGGCATGATCGGATGAGGGCGTTTCTCATGGCAGAATAGCCTATTCCTGGAGTCATCCAGAAGTCATGCATGGAGTACCATTTGAGTAGCGAAAGGATGCTGTTATGCAACGTTACATCAAAGAAGCTGACCGAGCTAATTGGCCTGTATATGATAGCTGGCCTATCTATGACACCACAGCCCTCAGAAGTGCTGTATAGCCGTTTGTTTTCTTATGTTTTTGATCAAAGCAGCATTAAGCCAAGGCTATGGGGTTGGGCATTGAATACATGTGGATTATTCAAGTAAAATGGTAAAAATGATATCACTATTTCGAAACAGAAAGTCATCAATCATAACAGCATCTGTTGATGTGTTGCGCTAAGCTGTTCGCTTCAATGCCAAACTACATTTTCACACTCTCTCTTGCAGGTTTCAAATACAGCAACTGTACCACCACAACATTGTAGCACAGGAGAGCCTATCGTCAGTGCCACGTCGAGAAATTAAATAAAAAAGCACTTACTCCTGGAAACTTCTCGTATCATCTTATTGGTTTGTTTGTGATTATAAAACTGCACTTTCATGGGAATTGAATCAACTAGCCCCATTTATTGTCCCATTGAAACTAAATAAATTGACAATGTAGAGCTTGTTTCCAAATGCCTGCATCATAGGCCTACAAGATTACTTATTGGCTTCAAAATACTCTTACATGTAAAGAACGCTGTTGATATAGTCATTGCTGGAAATGTTCTGCTGATATTTTTGTTACAATCCTCTAAAGCCTACACACTTTTGTATTGTTAACCACAAAAATATTTATTGACCTGTGTGCAGCAAACATGCTGTTGCAGGCATAAGGCTGCAATACGCTGAAACTCATACATCAGAATTCTACACACTAACAGCAGCCAATTCCTTGTAGACCCTCATTAGGTGTGCATGCGAAAGCGCATTAGACTGGCAAAAGACAGTCTAATGATTCTGATGTCTAAAGACAGTAGTCTCTTTATTGAAATACATTAATTTTTTTCATAAGGGATATACTTCTGTGAGATTAGCTGATGCATGCTCCTTGTATTAAGTAAGATGCAATTTTTCTAGTTCATGAAGTTGACTGACGTTATCAAATGATGTAGCAAATTTTCATCAATAGTTGCTGCAAATAGCTAACATTCACGGTGGAAATTTGCTAACTTACAAATACTATTTTCCTGCATTAGTAACTAAGTAATAACCGTCATGGTAGTAATGTTACTAGCTTAGCTTACTACCTTCCAATAAGTAGTAACAGGAACTAGTAACTGTCATGGTAGTAAATTTACTAACTTTCTGTTACTACCTTTGGTATGTAATAGCTGCAGGTAGTAAATGACATGGTAGTAACTTTACTACCTTGCCGTTTACTACCTGCAGTTACTACTTAGGTAGTGAATGTTGTGACAGCAATTTACTACCTCAAAGTTAGTAAGTAGCACTACCTTTTCTTTTAAGAGTGTAGAATGATGTGTCTTGTAGTTAATATTGTTTGGGACACAATTGCAAGGAAAGTGCACACGTTCAAAGCCAAATTGCTAAGGTAGCTTGCTAGAAAATAAAAAGTGGACTGCCCCCTTATTTGTTTTGAAAGGATAAGTTCATGAGATTCAATTAGCTTAATCTAATCCAATAGCAGCTTTAAAAACCACTTCAGAGAAACTACTGCCGAGATCCTTTAGGGGGCCATTATGTGCACAGGTGCTGAAGTGGAACACGTGGAGCTTGAAAATTGAGCAATAAAGAATATGGCATGTATTTTAGGGTGATTTTATTTTTACATTCGTTATTTTGTTCACACAATGCCCTATTACTCCAACAAGAGAGCATATAGGTGAAGAACCCTTGCAATGCATCCTATTGTATATGTAGTGATGCTTGTGCTCTGCAGGTGGGAAAGACAATGGGGACATCAATTCACATCAATGTCTAGTGGGTCTTTGGGATTTTGCCGAAGACATCATGTTTGTCCATGATGAACCGGCAGTGCAACCACACACGGACATAGGAAAGAAGGCACATAACACAGTGCTGTGTTTCGTGTACCTTTCCTCTGTGTGTGGTTGTGCTGCTGGTTCATCATGAAGGACAACCAACTAGCCCAAGTTTCAGTCTTGCTAGACATGTTTGTGCCTGCTATTTTTTTTGTGTCAACAAGCTGTCCTCCTACTCTTGTAGAACTTCTCACTGTCTTGTGTTTGCGTTGTAGCGTGACAATATTCTCTATATTTTCTCTCATGGCTCTACATCTCATTGTTCTGCTCAGTATGCAGCTGCGCAGCAGCTTAACATGTTCCTTCATTCACTTAGTGCACTAAATACTGGCATGGGTACTCGAAGAAATGGCACAAAATGTAACAATTAGCGGTGCCAGATGGAACACCTAAATGCCACAGTTCTACAGTAATGGGTGAAGGGAAGGGCTTGAAGCAGAGAATGGAAATAAGGGACCCATGCATACATAATTAAGTGCCAGGCTGGCACAGTGATGGATTTGGACTCGATGCCTGACTAACTGATTGCAAATATATGTCTCAACACTGCAAGGGAAAGGTCATGTTTTGAAATGGTACCAGAAAAATAACAAATACATTTCAGGTCTCAACATTTAGTGAAGGACAAATCTAGTACTATATGCAAATACCCTTCATGTGGCACAATGGCTGACAGATGGTGTGCCGTGGTAACTGCCACGGAAGGGGGCTGCACGTAAAGGATAATATTGGAAGAATTGATCGCTGGGCAAGTTGGTAATCCATGACTACAAAGAACTGCGCGAAATAAACTGGCACAAGGAAGACGCTTGTCCGTGCGTCTCCTTGTGCCAGTTTATTTCACGCAGTTCTTCGTAAAAAAGAATAATAGCTGCACATTTAGACGTGTATGTCTGCATGCTTATGTGAGCGCTATATGAGCTGCTAATTCTGAAAAAAAAGCTGCAACACTTGCGCTTGAACTACTACAGAATGTTATTGTGTATAGCTAGTGTTGGTACTGGCAATAAATCTTGAATTCTCAAGCACAGTTTGTATTAGCTGCTGTACCAGCCAAAGCTAAGGATGTTGCATGACAGCTTATATTTAAATAAAGGTGCACGTAAAGCTACATGGTATGGAACAGGGGCGTAGCCAGGGGGGGGGGGCATTGGAGGGCGTTCAACTCCCCCCCCCCCCCGAAAAGTTTCAATTTTGCTTGTGTATATATACACAGAGACATGCAAACGCATGCACAAACATACATAAAGCATGGATGACTCCCCCCGACCCTGAAAAAAATTTCTGGCTACGCCCCGGGTATTGAACATGAGGGAGGTTGACTGGGACACGTAAAGCTCAACATTTATGGGTGTGCTATTAGTGTGAAAGCGTGCTTTTTATTTGCAGCTGTTATTTGCAATTATGACACCTACTGAGTAAAAGAATTGTTCCTCTATATCTACTATTTAGTATTATACGTTTGCATGTCGTGTCCCATGATCCGAATCAAGCAGGATGCTACTGACTGCACATTTTTAAGACAGGTGAACATTTATTCCTAGAAGTCAAGATTACTGCCCGAGTTCAGCCACTTCTAGCATTCTGCTAGTTTATACGTTAAAGCGTAGTTACGCTCAAAGCATACTCGACGGATGACGTGGAGTGAAGTAATACTGGCCCTTGTCGCTCCGATCACATCTCGTAGCCAAGGAAAGAATCACTTTCACTCGTCGACAATGGGTGGAATACGAAAACAACCTTCAACCTGCTATGTTTCCCAACACAGGGCCTCCACCAGATCGCTGTTCGGCGCAGAGCTTAACGTTCATGAAGCTTCAAGGTGTAAAACAAGTGCATATTTAATTTGGGGTTGTTATTTAGATTTAACAGCACCTATTAAATATTAGAATGTTTCAAGTTAATCTTTGCGTCACTCAGTATAATTGTTCACATGATCCTTCTGAATCATTCAGGCCACTTCTGACTTTTGAAGAAATAGCATGGTTTTATCCTTAAAAGCTGGATCATATTGTGACTTCATTCGATTTCAAGCATTGCTAGCTTCTTTTGATGCGACGCTTGGCAGGAAACATATGTTCTAACGGGTGATGCAAGCGATTTCATGCGTGCTCTTTCCGCGCCAGTCATGCACTATACGTTTCATCGTTTGTGGAAGCCAAGGGGAGCATCACTTCCAACTGTCAACAACGAACGAACCACGAGAACGAACAACCTCAGACCCGCCGTCCTCCCCAGCATGACAATTCCACGGCATCGCTCGTCCGCGCCGTCAGCCTCGAGCTCGGGAGACTGCATTCTTTTTCTGCGAAGGCTCGTTGTTCTTTCGACTCAACAACAACGTTTCTTCATCGTCTATGCTACACTCGAGAGAGAAATGAGCGCGCCCGTTCTGAAAGCAGGTCCGTCGCCTCGTACGCGCTGCACTACACCAAACCCATCAGTTGCGCGAATAAGCGATTATGTGTTTTAATCCGATTCTCTGAGATGAACCTCTACATAATACTGTCCGTATAAACGCACCGAGATCAACGCGATGCTCGCGAAGGACGTGGGAGACTGTACTTCGCCAAGTAGAGATGAGATCAGCTGACTTCCACCGCCTGTACTGCGTCAAACATCGCAGAAAACTTTTCTTTGGCGGCTGTTTGCACATCAGGGCACGTTCGGCTGCTGTATGATGCCGGCAAATGGAAATGCACTCGGAAACGCATCGTTCATTGTTCACCTCTGTCTCCGTGCGGGATGCGCAAGCCGTCGGACGAGAAACATAATTCCACACACAAACTGACTGTGACTGCCCGCGAGGGTTCGCTTAAGGTCGTGCACACTAGAGTTACTGCATATGCTACCTTTAGGTAGCAGAGTTGCGCATCCGTCTTCCAAACGCCGCTAGCAACCATGCGTTGCGGAGAAGCTGACGCTCGGGCCAATTCTTGCATTTCTCGATCGCGCCACTGCAGCGAACTGGATTGGCACTAGCCATTCACAGTAATGTTGATCGCCGGTCTTCGACACGCCAAACTTGACGACCGGTGACCCGGTAGGCATGTCGCCTGCAGAAACGGAGCGCGTCTTCGCCGCATAGCTGTGTTTGCTAGCCAGACCTATGCGCAACTCTGCTACCTAAAGGTAGCATATACAGTAACTCGCGCACACGTATACACGCGCATTATACGCGAACGATGCCTCTCATATATGCAAAATTATAGCGTTGTAGCCGATCGTAAAATCGTCCAAGATAACGTGAAGTGCATATATGAAGCCGCCGAAGTCCACCCAGATCGTGTGGTGCGGTGGCGTAGTGGTTACAGTGTCTGCTTGTCACGCGGTTGGCGTGGGTTCAAATCCCCGTGGTGGAGTGTGTGTGTGTTGATACATGGTTTGTGACTCTCTGTGCAGTGTTCTTGTGATGTGTAAATGCATATGCATGAGTTGAAAGGCTGAAGAGAACAAAAAAAAAAAGAGGAACACTGCACGATCAACTACAACGTAGAATTTCTTTTTTTTTCTAAAAATTTGCGAAAAGTACCGCATATATTTCGACCACATATTGAGCCGTATATAAGCCGGACAGATTTGACCTGAAATACCGCTTAACCACATCGACGGTATGCGTTACTTTAAGCGGTCACTTTTAAACGGCCTTCTGGCAACGAGATGGCCGCGCATAGGGAAGAGCCGCATAAATTTAGGCCGCATAAGAAAGAGCCGCTTAGCCAGAGGCCGTATAAAGAAGGGCCGCATGAAAGAGCCGTATAAGTAGGCCGCTTAGAGAGCCATTTATAAGCGTCGAAAATTTGACCTACTTTCCGCCTTATATGCGTTGTTTTAAGCGGTCGTTTGCTAAGAGTGTATATGCGTCGAGAATGAGCAGCCATGTAATTGGTCCGTAGCTTTCGCTGTTTTCTTTTTTTTTGGAAAAACTGATCTAACTCATGATATTTCTCTTGCTGAGGAGTTTACGTAGCATATTTACGTAGGTTGCAATCGTGGAGCCTTATAAATATCAATAATGGGACACTTTTGAACAACAACGCCATAATAATAATAATAATAATTAGCGCAGCTTGCACAAAGACGTGAAAGGCTGCGTCACAGCAGATCTGGTGTACTAAAAGCAGAAGATGAAGAAGAGCACGGACATGAAGCGAACGAAGGGAGCGCGTGCCGGTTCAAGAAGAAAGTTTTTCTACGCCACACGGCAAACAATACTTGCCATACTGTACTATACATGGACAATAGTCTTTCTTGGGGAACTTAAGCGCTGAAATTTTGGTCTGTCTGTCTTTCTGTTTGTCTGTCTGTCACCCGATTGAGCCATCCCGTCAAAGTTTAACCATTTGCGTAACGCCCAGCCATCTTGAACTGGTAGCGCCGTTCATACTTGCGAACATTGTCGATCAAAAAGCAAATGTTACGCATATCTGAGGCGCAACATCAAGACATAAGTATTAGGGGGTGTGTTCCTTTAGTAGAAAATGCATAGATACGTAATTCTAATGACCCAAGTGTTTGTTAGGCTGCGTGGAAAATGCTAGTGTTTTGCGGGCTGCGCTGCAAATGCCATGCTATGAGCCAGATGCGGCGATTCAACATACAGGAGGAGGATTCATGTAATACGGCCGGCAGACGACTATCGTCTTTCGACGACATTTGCAGCGAAGCACGCAGATACGCGGCCAATTTTTTGTCGTAGCTTCTCTTTGGTGCATGTTGCTTTATATCTTTCTCTGTGCGTCTATTTCTTTTTCTGTGTTTCTTTTTTCTCTTCCCTTTGTTCTCTTTTTTCTCTTTCTTTTCCTTTCTGTATTTTTGTTTCTCTATCTCTCTCCCCGTTTAATCGGTCTCTCGCCTTTTATCTTTTTATCTCTTTCTTACATTTGTTATTTCTCTATCTATATCAATATGGAGTCTTTCTCTCGCCTCCTATAATTTTCTCTGTTTATCTGTTCCTTTCTAACTATTTCTCCATCTGTCTAGTTCTTAATTTCGCTGCCTTTCTCTCTTTTCCTCTCTTCCTTCCATTTATTTCTCTTTTTTTTAACACGAAAGTGTTTTATGCAGGGTCCACCAAGACTTTCATGGCGCATTTCCGTCACGGAAGTACGTCAGCAAAATGAACGCCATCAGATGCTAAAGAAAAAAAATTCGGCAGATCCCACGAACCGTGGGAATCGATGTTATGCGAAGCATGCACGGGATGGGGACTGTGGCGTAATTTTTCACATTGAGGGAAACGTTGCGGAATGGCGCTAGAGAAATGTGGTAGTAGTATACGCACATTCATATGTCGAAGAGTCTCAAATGCTTTATATAACCAGTTGTTTACAGTTGCGTAACGATGCCAACAGCAACGTGCGTGTTACCAACATCAGACGCGGTAAGCTGATATGTAGTGCTTGTATTCTTCAATACTAGAGAGCGCGAATCCGAACAGGACAATGAAGGAACACAGATGTACCCTATAAGTACCCTACAGTGACAGTTGCAGTTGTTACAGTTATGCTTATACTTGTCCGTTATGAAGGAGAAAGCACGCACGCAAGGAGAACGAACGCATGCACGCACGAACCGGTGTGCATGTGTGGAAGGGGTTCTTGACAGTTCTTGAACGTCGTCATCACCGTGATCAGTGAGCCCCAGCAGATGGACCGGACTTGTTATTCGGATCCGTTCGTTATCGCGGCTGCGAGGGGTCTAAGTGCAGTTATATGCGAGTACAGCTGGTGGAAATCCTGGATGCCTCTTACGATGAAATGATCTATGATGCCTCCTGTCCTGGACGTGGCAGCGATGTCTTTTGATGCCCTGTCCACATCCAAGCCGTCTTTCTCTCAGTATAAGGACCAGGCGTTGTTCGGTCTTGATAACTCAATGTTGAAGTCACCGGTAATGATGAGAGGCCTGGTTCTCTCGGCAAAGTTATTTTAGGAAGCATTGATCCCGGTTTTTGCGTAATCCACGTGGTCCCCGTAGCGTACCACGTGGACGAGTGGATGGTAGTTGAGCGTCCTCCAGGGCTGTTCTGTCTTCCGTTTCCTCACTTTCATTGCGTCCGCCGCGGTGGTGTAGCGGTTACG
The DNA here is from genome assembly GCF_013339695.2 of Rhipicephalus sanguineus. Lineage (NCBI taxonomy): Eukaryota > Metazoa > Arthropoda > Arachnida > Ixodida > Ixodidae > Rhipicephalus > Rhipicephalus sanguineus. Next base: position 65,507,025 of record NC_051181.1, read on the forward strand.
GTGCTCGGCTGCTGACCCGAAGGTCGCGGGTTCGATCCCGGACGCGGCGGTCGAATTTCAATAGACGCAGAATGCTGGATGCCCGTGTACTGTGTGATCTCGGTACACGTTAAAGAATACCCGGTGGTCAAAATTTCCGGAGCCCTTCGCTACGACATCTCTCATAATCATATCTTAGATTTGGGACATAAAACCCAACAATTAATATTATTATCACTTTCCTTGCGTGTGAATGTGTGTGTATTCGTGGTTACTGTGTTAGTCGAGACTCCGTATCACCTATGGCACATACCCACAAAAACATGAACTCTGGTATGCGGGTATGAGCCACACGTGACTGAGAGAAAGGGTTTCATGACGTACGCGACAGATATTTTGCGTTATTAATGTCATGACCAGTGGATCGTGTTCGTCATACACTGATCCCCGGCTATGCCAATTTTGGTATATTACAAGCTATGGACACGACCTCGAGAGCGCCCAGACGTAGGCGGCTAGATAGATAGATAGATAGATAGATAGATAGATAGATAGATACGTAGATAGAAACGGCCAAAGTGCCTGAGGTTCGCTAAGAAATGCTTCGCATTTAAAAAACTATAAGAAAACGTTGCGGTGACGGGAGTCGCACTCATGGCCTCTCGGTCCGCAACGATGGCTGCCGGGCGTTTAGCCCACTGAGCTACCGCCAAACACATTACGGAGGCTACATGAACGCGCCTTTTTTTCTTTCACACTTTCCTCTCACAGTGCACTTGGATTGATGGATGGATGCCATGAGCGCGGTGACATCTGTGCCCCCAGGCACGAAAAAAAAAGCGTCGTTGCTACGACCTTCCCATTCGGCGCGTTTCCAATACAAGTTTAATTTCGTCAACGCTTTAACACACCGTAAGGTGGCAACTTTAGCTCAAGCCTCGCTTCTAGCATCCATCCATATCGCAAAATAGCTCTCCGATGCTCACCTCGCTGTCGCACCGCATTCCCCGCTCGACCTGTGAGAAGTAACGTCCAGGCTAGAGAGAAGACACGACGCGCATAGCGTTTCTCTTTGCATTTCACGACGCTTTGAAGGAGTGCATATCGAATATCAGTGTTCATTATGTGCTTGTCGACGCCATCTTTGCGCGGGATTCACCCCATATGCGATATCCACTTATATGTTAAGAACTTCAGCTACCGCAAGGGTGAAATCATGATCATGGGCGTTAGCTGTCGGTACGGAGATGTGTCACTAGGCGTCAACGTGAGTGAGATGCGTCCGCATCAAGCGGTGCTATATCTGCTAAACAACAGCAGACATTGTACAAGCTTTTATATATCAATGCACTATAAACAATAAACTACTTCTGTGACATGTTTCACTTTCGTGTTATGCCGATTCCTATAACGGAGGGATCAGCCATCATTTTTTTTTCTATTTCTTTCTTTGTCTTCGTTTCTCATCTCTCTCTATGCGTGGTCGGTCTATCACCATCTTTTCCTATGTTTCCTCTCTTTCCCTCTGTCTCTCTCTAGTTGGTGTCTCGCCTTCTGTCTTTTTCTTTGTTTCTTAGCGTTCGTTTTATATATTTATCTGCCCCTATTTCTTTCTATCTATCCATGTCTCTCCCTCTATCTCTCTCTCTATGCTCGTTCTCCCATCCTTTTTTCTCTCCTCCTCACCCACACATCGTTCCTCCTCACCCTCACCATTCTCTTCCCCACCACCTTGATGTACTATAATATACAAGGCTATGCTCTGCTCTGCCAGCTTACCTGGATAGACGTCAGACTCTATAGAGTTTCGCAAGATGCGTAGCGCCACCTGTCGGAGTACTATTGGTTAGTGCAAAGTCCGACTCCCTTGCAAATTTTGCTGTGGAAACAGTGCAACTTGCGAGGGCGAAACAACGATTGAGCTTTGTATTGCATCTCCTTTGCGCGTTTAACACTCAGAAAAATAATTACAGCATATCCACGGGTGAATGATGAAGAGCTTGGGCGAAGCTCCTGAAGCAATCATGGTTACACCGTGAAATGCTCAGTGGTTTCGCCCAGCAGTAATCAAAACGATACGCCGCTTTGATTATTTTTCCTTGTTTTCTTCTTTTTTTATTTTTTTATTTTATTATTTTTATTTTCTTATTTTATTTTTTATTTTATTTTTTCTATCTCTATGGGACAGCGCCATCTAGTATATTGTTACCCAACTGCAGTTTGCATGCATCTCTATGGGACTGCGCCATCTATTGAATGATACGGGAGACGCGGCGGCGGGGACACGCCGCATGGAGCGACGACTAGGTGATGCTATAAGGAGCTCCGCTCCTAAAAGAGCTTTGAACTTCTCTCCGCTAGTTGGACGTGCCACGGAACCGCCATGAAGTGTTTGCTGGATCACTCTCCAGAACCACGGCGAAAACAAAAGCAGACGCAATAGCTCCACGCGCTACGAAGAAACGCCGCAATCGACGCTACTGTTGCGTTGCGAATTGCCACGGACGTAAAGGACTGAATGGTCACGTAGAGTTTTACCGATTTCCGTAGCTGTCTCGCGAAGCAGAGAGGCGAGAGTGCTGGATACGGGACGCTCAGAATGTGTTGGGTAAGCCAATTACTCGCGTTCTCCACAGCCGGTCGCATCAGAAAGTGTGATAATGTGGGTCTGCTATTATTGTTTTGCGTAGCCCTGATGGAGAACCATGGTAACCTTGACTATGAAGCTCAGCAGAGCCTCTGACCGCGGTTCATGCCGTTTAATACGGAGTGACCGCCCAGAGGAATACTGGAGACGCGTGATAAACATCGCACACACCCGACATCCCATAGTCTGAGTTCGTCGTCACCCCACAGCATCGCGCACGTACGTTTTGAAGGCTCAGCGTTTTAACTAGCGAATGCTAACAGATGTGTCATACAAGTAAATCGCAAAACGTTGGTCGTGAGCGCCTTCAGGTTTGATTTGCCCATGGCCTCCACGATTGCCGGAGCTAATCTCGGAGGCCACGTTCTTGCATTCGGTTGTACCTCGCCAAAGTGCACACGCACGTATCCCTATTTGTAGTATATACGAAGGGAAGACAACGATGAAGACATTTGAGGATACGTAATAAAACAGTTCAACGCATAGGAAGCGAGAGATGAAGGGAGAATGCAATAAAAAAAGCGAGAATCGCCGGAGCCATTCGTCCCTGATAAGGCGAGCTTTGTGCCACTGATCGTAAGATACATAGCTAAGTAAATTGACCGTGTATGTACTTCATCGCTTTGACATTAAGTATATACCGAATTTTAACGCATTTAGGTGACATAGAACGGATCTCGGAGGGCGTGTTTCGAATTCGATGTGCGGTGCTCGGTTGTACTTGCGGGTTGCACCGCGCCGAAATGACTGAAACTTTTTTTTGCATTGTACCCGCAGTTCGCTTTGATGAGCTTCCCACTTTGGCGAAAGATACTTTCCACGACCTTAATTTTTGAGGAAACTGCGCCTCGACACCAACGAAAGAGGGACATTTTGTTATGGTCTATGCGCACCTGCTTGCAGACAGCTGTCCTTGCGCTACCCAGTTAACGCCGGGGCTGCGATGAGAGTGCTGATGGCGGCGTTTCTCGCAGTGCCACGTGGGCAGAGTTTGACATCTATAGCCGAGTGGTCAGGATGCTCGCCTTCGTATCATGGGTACGCGAGTTCAAATCTCGCCTCGGCAACAAAAGCTTTTTCCTCAAGAAATTATATCTTTCTTTATATTCCTCTCTTTCTGCCTCGCTCTCTCTCTCTCTCACTTTCTCTCTCCGTACTCTTTCTCTCGCCCATCAATTTACTGCACCTTTCGCCGGACAAATCGGCACACGTCTGCTGGTAGCAGAGTTGCCAGCCCCGCTTATATTAAGCGGATTTGGGCTCCTTTTTTCACCGAGTCGTTGTGAAATTTTTTGGGGCTTATTCGCTTTTTTCCTGCAAATACAGCTATTTCAATGTTCGTCACGTTTGTTAGTAGCACATTTGGCGATGACTTCAAGTAGTTAAGCTTCGAAATCAAACATACGTTGGAGCAGTCAACAAGCACCTTTATCCTTGCCCTGGCAAACGTGTATGAAAAGAGGGGAGACCGCCCTGGAGACCATGGAGGCAGCAAATGTTTTTCCTACTCCAGGTTGGAGTCTATGTTAAGACGTAAATAGGTGCTTTCGTTCATTGTTGTGCACATTTTCTCCGTACAAAATAACTATTTGTTTGTTTTTTGTCTTCCGCTCGTATTTGAGCCACTTTAGTACTATAATTTCTCAAAAAATTTTCAGGAATGACGAAAACAATAACACATCCGCTTTTTTGGGGGCTTCTTCGCGAGCCGCTTGTTGTGGGCTTCTTTTACGATGATTACTTGCTTGTTTGTTTGCCGGCATCTGGCAACTCTGCCTGGTAGCGAAGAGGAAGAGAATGAAGAGGACGAAGATGGCGCGTGTCTGATGATAGTTTTCTATCTACGACATACGGCCAACCTCTACCTTCACAGTTCTTCTGTCATAATAATAATAGTAATATTAATAATCAACTGCACTTATGTACATAGAGGAGTGTCCGCCGTTCAATGTCCATTCTGCCTTGGTTTGAGCCTCAGGCATATAACATTCTGGGCAACATTCAAGACACGTAGGTATTTGAAACAACCTTTAATTCACTATATACATATCTCGGTCAAGGAACAGAACAGAAATGCAATGACACAGGCACTTTGATTGGTTAGTTTGAAAACGCAAACATCGCGCGCATTCAATTCGTTCAAGCAAACACTCAAGGGTGTGTGGCGCACCGCCTCACCGTATATTGCAGCAGAACATGGATCGCCATTTACATTACCCCTCGTGAGTCACGCTATATTCAGGCACTGTCTGCACAGCGCAACACTCTGACATGTCCACAGAGCCCGTCCTTGAATACGGCGACTAAACAAGGATCACAATAAGTGCCATTTTTAAACTGAGATGAGCCTCAAGTTTTGGCACGATATAGCGCGGGAAAAATAATTAAACAGAAAGAAATGCACCACCAATTATAGTTACACTTTTGGTTTGCATCTTCTACGCGAAAGCTCGTCGCTACGGTTCATTTGATTATATTGCATAAAAGTTAATTGCGCTGCCAGCTACTCAGCGTAAAAATAAGGCACTCTGTATGTGTATAAGACAAATGCTGAGTCAGTGCAAAAGACAGGCAAGGCTTGTAAGTGCTTTAATGATGTCGCGCTGCCACAGCCTACCTGTTTTAATATAAAGAACGCAATAGCGAATGGCAAAGCGCATAGAAAATGCAGGTATTCTGACATGTGGTGAAAAAAGCAGTAGAGGAAGTCGGAAGTGTAAAAAGTTACAAAAGTACATTACCACGCTTTCAAAATCTATGTACACGAGGACAAAGTTCCTCTGTGGAAATAAAAAAGAAGAGTGACTACACGCAAGCCACATTCAAAGTGACTGATGAGCCATTATTGTGACTATGAGGTAAACTGGCAGATAGCCACGCTCGTCCCTTTAAATCACTGCAAATAACTGTTTGAGATTGCTGAAAGAACTCAAGACATTGATGTAGCAACCTCGCGTATTCTTGACTGTCTACAAAATGTGTACACAATAATAGTCGCATACATGTGTATGGTTGTCTGCGGTTGCTCTATGGAAGAGTTGTGTGAGGAGTTGGGAACGAAATGGGGATTGAACTGCAAATTATTCGTACAGTTCGCTCTATATGTTAATATGTAATCACTAACCAGATACGCTGACATCTGTTTTCAGAGAACAACTTCTGGCAAAATAAGATTTCACAGCGAACTGCCACCTATAATACGTAATTGTAAACTCAACATCATTGTAAACTGTCACAAAGTATTTGGCAACGGTCCTCGGGCAAATCTCACATTATGGTGACCCGTAATACTTCTGGAGCAGATGGTCAACTTTTATAGACGTGCCTGCTTTCGCCTTGATAAAATTTTGCAACAAACTGTCAAAAGAAAGGGAAAACTAGGAGCAGTCTAAAACCACAAATGTAACGGCCACAAAATTTGGGACGCATGAAGTGGTCAAGCTCGAAAGCTCTAGCATGGTATCGTTGCGTGGTCGCCATGGATATCCAATGTAGCGCATGCAGCATCTACTATGAAATGTACAGAATGTGTCTAGTTCTAACAAGATCATCAGAAATAGTTTTAAGGCACTCCTAGTGCCGATGGCACATTCTGTAGTGCGGGTAAATTCCTATTGTAATTGCCTAAATGTGCATATTGACTAACTGTACATGCTTCTAAGATTGTATGTCCGCTTAATGTTTGAACACGAGAGTCTAAGATCTAGTTGGCAAAAGGCAAAAATCTGTTTTGCTTCTCATTCCTCTTTTAGCGATCATCACGGAAACGGCTGCTAAAAGTGTTAAGCGCTCTTGTTTAGGTCAGCAAACTTGAATTGACTGTGCTTTCATTGAGCCCATAGTTTTATAGAAAAATGTGCGGCCCAAGGTTAAACTATTATGCATGTTCTTCAAAGTGAATTGAACTCCCACAACGACATTTAGCATAAACATCTACAGTGATTTCCACTGAAATACAACAACCGTGCTACCCAATAATGGTTATCAAGAGACACTTTCATTAGAAAAACACGTGTAATCACGTAAATAAAAACGTTTTGTTAGTAATGGATCAGAAACAAGTTGTACATCTTCAGAATCATAGTGGTGATGTACCTTTCCGGGTATGAATCCCCAATATCTTTTTTATCTTTCACGCGAAGCAATTTCCTTTTTTAGCGACCTTCCCCTGCAGACAACGTGCGTTCATTTACTGTACTATATAACATTCTACAAGTCAAAGAAGCTATTGCGCTAGTTTGGTACTATATTTTCTGCAGCATTCCACTACGATCACTTCTTCCTGCATGAATTCTGCATGCGATAAGCATCCCATAGGCCGCTTTTAAACAACCTTTCGCTGTTGTTCAGCTGAGCTTCAACTGCGAACCGTTCTATGCGCGCAGTCATCTACACTGTTTCCACCAACGATCATCTCTGTACACGTCGCCCACCCTTCCAAAGAATTATATGTTGTCATCCGCAGAAAATGACATATCAGGACAAGATGCGAACGTGGTGCGCTCGACCAAGGTTCAGATTCATTGTCTTCTCCAGGGTAGGGGTATAGTTCGATAAGTGACAAGAAAGTGCTGTCTACCATTGCCAAAACAAAGCTAAGGGCTCACAAAGGACACTAAAAGAGAAAGTACTTTGTCCATCTGAAACACTGGCTCAGAGTCAAGCTACAAAAAAAAATCCAGCTGAGCCAGAAGTTCTGGGGAAAACCGAGGCTTGACGTGATGAAATCGGCGAAGGAAGAATGTCGCTGGTAAGGACAAGCGGTCATGTCTTCTTCGGGGGCCTGCGGAAGACAGGTCCCCTTGTCTATTGTCAAAACGTTTCATTCCAGGGACACTGCTAATTCTACAACTTTTCAGCACTGGCAAGAAAAAAGAAACACCATATACTTGACTGGAATGTGGCATGTCGCTCTTTCCTCATCATCATAACTTACTTAAGTATGTCTCGCATTACAGCATTTATCACGACCACAATGCTTGGAATGGCACCCAATTTGCCTCAACGTAGGCGAGCCCGTTATACAATAAAGACACGCTCAAGGGCAAGAGGCCAGCCTGCTAGGTCTCTTGTCACATTGCACTGTGATGACACAGCGGCGTATTTTCACACATTTACGCGCACATGTGAATCCCGAGCAGCTTTCACACACTCGAGCAGACAGTCAGAGTAGTAGCGTGGTCGCTGCGCTGTAACACTGTAGTAATGTCCAAGCTTGTAGTCCAACTTGTCATGATTGTGACCAGCAAGGACAGTGCGCACCTTGTGCAGCTCCACAAGGGACACCGATTGCAGATGGGCACCACGTGACGTGATGCGCGGTTCTTGACGAAGCCGCGTTCAGCGGAACAAGCTTTCGTATCCAGAAAGGCCAAAATCACTGGAGTAGGTTTTCAGGGAACCACAGATGTGCTGCAGCAATGCTGAAATGACTCATGGCGGGTGATGTGAAGTTGAAGCTGAATGTCCACTTCCTGCTCATGGCGATCGCCCCCTTAATGCGTTTATATAGCCATCGAAACTCCGCTGCGCGTAACCATTTGTTTTTCAGGCGACGCGCTATGCTTCTATTTTACGTATGTTAACCAAAGTTCTACGATATACAGGGCTGGTACAGGAAGTGCTCACATCATTTTTGATTGGCACACAGCCTGCTGTACACTTGTGGAGCTTTTTGCGCCTGCAGACGTGTTTTGTTAATCTATACGGGATTCCAGCTGCTTCTCTGGCGTTCTGCTATTTTTTTTACATTAAAAACGTCATAAGTAACCTCTTACTACAGCTCCTCTTCAAATGTCATCGCAGCGCACACGTCTTAAACAGTGCCTTTCCTAACAGAGCCAAATGCAAGTTAATGGAACGCAAAGACTGATCATAGAACAGTTCTTCCCGAATCAAGTTTGGTCGATTTGTAACTGGCACGACTCTCGATAGTTCTTTCAGAACTAAAGTAATCTTGTGCACTGCGCTCGCGGAGACCCTCCTCTTTTCTTCTGCACTTCCTGTGTACTCAAGCGTGTTTGCATCGGAGGCCATGAGTCCAAGCATTGCCTAACAGCCGACTGCGGTACCCTGGAGATCTCGTTCCAGCGGTGCGACGAAGACCGGGCTTCAGAGCCGCGTGTCCTGTGCGTCGGGCTTGTCCTTGCGCTCGCTGACTATCTGCGAGTACGGCACGACCCAGCCGTCGCCGTTGATGTGCGTGCCGTTGCCGTTGATGGCCTCCTTGAGCTGGGCCTCCTCCTTGAGGATCTCGTCGGCTGGCCGCAGGTCGCCCATCTCTGCCCGCATGTGCAAGTCCTTGGTCAGCTTCTCCTGTACGGCCATGCAAAAAAGTCGGAGTTAGCGTTACGCTTGACGCATTGCAGTGATGTCTCCCGCAAATAAATGGCGGTATGGGTTGAATAATCTTCTCAGTTAAATATTATAATGAGTTTAGACTCAGCCAGTTCATTTATTTCCGCTTCAGGTCTTAGATTGAGACCCATTCGTTGGCTCCTATACAAAGGTAAGGGGTGTAACTTCTAGATGTACACCGAGAGACAAAAAGGAGTGGCAGGAACCTTAACCGGAATACATTTTCGGTCAATTACGCTGTTTGTTTTTTTTTTTTTTTTTGAGGAAGTGAAGTGACCTTTGGTAAGAAGAGAAATACAGAGAATGAGAAACGTTAGAATGAACAGGAGGGCAGTCCATTTAGCTTCAATTACAAGCCACAAAAGTAGGGCTGTCCTTGCTCAAGGAAAAAACGACGGAAGGGATCAAGGGAAGCGCAACGGTTATTTACCTGCGCAAAAACAGCCATACTCTTGTCGCTTGTACTGGAACATGAACCGCCTAGCCCAGCAACGTGTACTTCGAGTCCATTTAGCGGTGCGAAACATAAGTATAGTGCCGATACGATCATGCTTGCAATGGTAGCAATGTGTAATCTCTAATGCCGAGACGGATAGTCATATTCAAACGTAAACGTAGGTGTGGAAGCCGCGAATCAACAAAGCAGTTGGTCATTACGTTTGTCAGGGACGCATTGCAAGCCAGCAACTCGCGTATTCATACCGACTACCTTGTGAAAGGCATCGTGCCACCCTCATCATTAAAGCTGCAGTTTAGGATAATTTTATTGCTTTTTAATCCCCCGGTCAATCTTACTAATTCCTCACTTCTGCGACGGCGCGAAGGAAGGACGACACTAAAACATGCGATCGATAAATGGACAAAAAAGCAAGGCATCAAAAAACAACAAAGAACGCTGATCTCACGAAGCAGCATGTGTATGAGAGAACCAAAACTGCGGTTTCATCGTACTAAGACTGCAATTTTTATTAGGAAAGACTTGGCTAAAGCTACCGAATATATAGGGAAGCCCAAGTGGTGTAAACTTTCAGAGCCTTCCACTACCGCGTGCGTCATAACGAGATCGTGGTTCTGGCACGTAAACCGTCCCCCCCCCCCCCCCCCCCACACACACACATTGTTACTTATTAGCTATACAATATTCTTGTGGAATACTGCACAAAAACATTAAAGGATTGTGAAACGTTTTTTTATATATCTGCCGCCAAGACTAAGCTGTGGACGTAAAACTATTAACAGAAGTTATAGCTGGGCGACTTAGTCTTGAATCATCTCAATTTATTTGTACGTAGGACACAGCCCGTAAGACACAAAGGCGCACACAAGCATAACTGTCCGTGTTGTATCTTACGCTATACGAGTCAATTCAAGCATAGACGTAACAATGAGCTTCTTTATCAGAAGGAACTGAGTTGCGCGTTTGATGCAGCGTTTTCATGCATGTACAAATCCTGAGTTGCTTTGCTATTCTGTTTGTATTCAGCTCCACATATTTCGCAGTCATTTTCTCTGTAGCGCGCAGAGGTCCACAATGAATCATTATAAATGATATAGACACTGACCGAATCGGGCGAGTACTGGTTTGAGGAAAGCGTTCGACACTTGACCATGATGACCACGAGCAGGGCCAGTAGAAGCAGGGCCGCCACCGCCGCTCCCACGATGACGTAAACGAGGCCAAGAGATGACCCCAGGAAGGTAGTGCTGGGCTCATCTGTCTTGTGCACTATGGGCAATCCGTAGAAGACGTCCGTTATCGCTGTTCCGAGCTGCAAAACAATAATAGGATTCCGAAATTTCACTTCCATTATAGAGTTTATTTGCATTGGCGCACTGAATGGTTGTTACAGTTGCTAACAGGGCAGATAATTATCGTTTACCTTACCGTATGCTTACACCGCCTGAGAATAAGGTAGTGAAAGCTGCTGCGACTGTTTATTTAATTCGTGCGGTTCGCGAAACTTTAAACGAAAACTTCCGGCCAATACGTAGACGCCATCAATATTCACAATAGCTGTATGGGAGTAGATCAACACAGCGAGGTAGAAATCATGGCACAGGCAGCACTAAATTCTTCAACAGAATCAGGCTTCCAGAAGAGACATGACCATCTTGTTGTTTACGTTCTTGCTGTTGTTGGTGGTAGTGTTGTCTTTAGCGTGTTGGGGATTCAAGGCCCGTCTGACGGTCAGCTAAACGTCTCGGAGGTGACGCCGGGCAGACAAGGGAAAAGGCGCATATTCACTGTTCGACATCTAAGGCCCTTCTGAATTGTTGCCGCAGCCACCCAGGCTGGCTCCGTCACATGTCACACGTGGATGCAGTCCGCATGACAAATATGAGAGACATAAAGGCGATATGAAACCTCTAAGGCAGCTTAGCCTGTGTTCTTGCTTTACCCATGGTAAAAGTACCTCATTGTGAAGAAGCACGTAAAGGCGAGCCAGCGAGAGCATACGACGGAGCGGCCGATCGCTGGAAGCAGAGGAACAAGGAACAGCTCGTGCTTCATAAGAGAATAAAAAGGGTTCGCGCAGGCGAGTCAGTCTTGGAACACGGTAAGAACGGGCCGGAGGTCTACCGAACCCGCATCGACGCGCGGGGTTCGCGCACAGAGGCGCCTGCCTTCGGGATAACGAGCACCTCACGTTCTCCGCCTCGCAAGACCTGTTACGTGGACTGCTGCTGTCGGGAAACCCGCATCTACGTGCGTTGTTCATCCTACCGGACGTCGTTCCACCGTCAGGACAGCGAGCGTCTCAAGAACTTCACCTGGCGCTAAAGAGACCCTGGGTGCTACCGACAATGGCGGCTACCGTCTACCGAGTGTCGGGTCACCCACTCGGCCCATGATCCCTGCTGCTCCTACGTCAATACCACGCCGGACATCTACCTGACGACGACTACGTCATCACCGGGACTCTGCCAGCCCGCTACTCTCCAGACTCTAGCGCCGCCACGTGGGAAGATGGGCTGTAGTTGTACGTTCTCGTCTTATGTACTTCGTGTGTGTGTGCCGTCCAAACATAATTGTCGTGTGATTTTTACAATCAGCCACCGTCTCCTCCATTTTCAACGCGTTACACACACTGCGGCGCGACGATCCTAAAAAAATACATCACACGCATAACCACTAGCGGGAAAATGTCTAATAAATGACCTTATCATTTCAATATGTAAGAAAATACAATAAAGACTTGAGATCGAGAGCATTCTCTGAGGTACCTGTAACTTCATGTTGAACTTCAGAAAAACATATCCCTACAATGCGAGCAGCGTCGTCTTCAGCCGGGCCGCGACTTCCAAATTGTACTGAAGCAACTGCTCTCAGTCTTAGTGCCATGCAAAATCATTCATTTACACTCGCGATTGTTGAAGGGTGGGTTCCAGGCGAGCGCGTCAGGCTCTTAGCTGCAGAATGGCGCACTGGCAAGTGCTCAACCCAGCGCGAGCTCTCATAGTAACTATTTCTGCTACCTCGTTTCCATGCCTTGGCTTGTCATCGTCGTCTCCACTTGCCGTCATCCATTTACGAGTACAGGCTATCGCTACTCTGTCTCCTACATTGTCCTTGCCGGGCATACAATCACTGTCGCGCAGCTACACGAAGACTTGGCAACGGGGACGTTATCGGACGCCTGATAATTTCTTGGCGCTGTGGAAAGCTTCGCTGTTCGCGCAATGTGCCTGCCAGGACCGCTTTCGGTAGTCTACATCGACTAATCGACCATGATTCTATCAGAAATAAGCACTCGTGGTTGTTTGCGATGCGCGCAGGGTACACCATTCACTCTGTCTACACCATAGGCATGGACACGCCGGCATGTGGCCTTGATGCTTCAGCGCAGCGGTATCTTGTCCAGAGTTCTTAAAAGTGCGTCGCAGTATACGTCTCTGGAATGTGTTTTTCTTTTTCCAAATGGGGACCACATTTCATGTACTCCCTCTGCCATGGCCGTCATAGCTTCGCTGGAGCCATCAAATGATGTTCAAGAAGTGGGACACCCGTTTTATCCCTGATGTTGTTCACCCTCGTCATTTGGGAAGCAGGCTGGTACGGGACAGCTTATTTCCAAAAGAACGGGGGGGGGGAGGGGGGGGATGATGCTGATTGCTTGCGTGTACATTCAGATAGCATCGAAAGCTGGAATATCAGCGTTACATACGACGAAGCCGTTCATTCGTCTCGTTGTGGAGGCTTTCTGCCGAAGATGTCCTGAAGGCACTGGTTGCAAGGCTAACATCAGTCTGGTTCAAATGGAACATTTTCAACACAGCTAGCGTCGGGGGCATTATAGCAACATAGTCAAGGCGAGTGCGGGCGATACCCTCGTAAAACGTGAGAAATTTTTTAAACACTGTCGTATGGTGGTGTATGATGGAAGATTTTTAAATATTTCTTGCAACACAGAGGCAGCTTGCGCTAGTCGGTACATACCCACGAGCGCCGTTGTCTGTCCCCTGTCTTCGTCCTTATTTGCGCGCAGTTCCCTTTATGAAAATGATTTATTGTTTCCGGGTACTTGATCAATACATATTTATTATCGGAGACGAAAGGCACTGCAGAGCCCAAAATCATTCCGAGGAAATTTTGCTGATTGCTTACAGTGAGTGTAAGTTCGTTAATGGCGAACCTTTAGACGAGCTTTGCAGCTGCCTTGTTACTGTCAACCATTGATACTAGAAGCCCCGAGCTAAAACACCATCCTCGAAGCATTTAATTTATTTATCTTTCTTTATTTATTTACGTACGAGCTTCACGTCATCGCCATCCTTACCCTCCTCCACCACCCTTTCTGTCCATCGATTAATCGCGGCTCCGCCGCAAGCCACCGGCTTTTTCTCGACTTTATGGAGTATTTTTTCGAAGTGACGGTCTCGTTGTTAATACAACAACAAAAAAGGTGGACTTAATTGGGATGAAGGAAATAAATTTGTTGGATGCATATCCTTCGGGAATGTGTGTCACATACTTTTTTACCTGCGGTCAGAGTTTTGTCTGGACAGCAGGCTCCTACATTACCAAACTTTTCTCGAGTACAAAATGATCGAACGGAATTACTACTAATCTGATATACCACTCTAGCTTCGGCGAGTGTAAGCCACCTTTTGAGAAAGCAGCTGTATTGGAGATGTGTGACGATCAGGTCGTGTGTGAAGTTTCATAGTTATGAAACAAGGCAGAAATATAGTGTACTATGTGAATTGAAAGAGGATTAGGTGAACATATCGCCCTGACCTCAAAGTAATTGATGAATATAGCGTCTCTTCCATGATGCGGCCTCACCGCAAAAAAAATATCCAACGGTAGGACAACAGTTGCATACTTGAATATTCAGTGAACCTATACGAAAAAAAAGTTGTTCTTTAGAGAACAGCAAGAAAGTGGACAGAGTAAAGAAAGAGGGGATGAGCCGAAGTAAAGCAATAACCGCTGCTTCTTTTGAACATTTGTACCCTTCTATTTGCTGTTTCGTAACTTTACATATTTTTGCATGTGTATTTACAATGTAGCTACTGGTTCTCACCCAGCCGAGGCTGCTACGTGTTGGTAATACCGTGTTCGATCACCTTCTCAGACTTTTTTCGTATATATACGCGTATTATTTGTTGTTTCACCCATAAATAGATTGTGCTCAGCGCGTGTGTTTGTAACGTCTTTCCGCTAAACAGCTTTAGTTTTCGGCACATAGGTGTTCCGTGCTACGTTCACGCCAGTAACCAAATTTTTACTAACTGGATAATTGACCTCTTTAAATTAGCCACTTGTCAATCAGGCCCACTTTCGCGTTTTTTAGTCTTTCACCTTCCTTCGACTTTCGGAGTTTCTCTTCAGTGACAGATGACTTTAAGTCTACAAATGGAACGGTCTGTAAAAAGACGCCTTATAGAAACGCCCCTGGAATAAAAGCTTCAACGGATAAAAAGACTTGAATAGATATGACTTCTTTTTTAATAGTGCTCGAGCGAAATCAAGAGTCCTTAGGTAATTACTAGGCTTGTGCGAATATTCGAGCACTTCGAATATTCGAACGAATAGTACAGTATTCGAATTCGCTTCGATTCGAATTTAAATTATTGAAAATTTTGAAGTATTCGAAATGAACGAATAGGTGTATATTACTAGTCCGCTTGTAATCCCTGTAAAGGTGGTTTTACTGCAGTAGAGCGGTGCTATACCGCGAATACACCTTTCCAGGAAAAATCCGCACTCTTCGCTTGTAATTTTCTGCAAAGGTGGTTTCACTGCAGTGGAGGGGTGCTGTACCGTGAATACACCTTTCCAAGAAAAATTCGCACTGCCGCGAAGCCCCACTTCAAGGGTAAATGAACATATTACCCTCACATCGATTCATCATTTTTTAAGTCTAAAAACTTGTTATACCGGCTTATACGCTCCAAGTGTAGTAAATTTTAAAATGTAACATATTTTACAGGTTATCACTTGCATTCTACCGAAAGCAAATCCTGCTGCTATTCAAAGTTGCTTCCACTTCCTTTGAACCAAAAAGAATGACATTTGCACATTCCTTGTTACATTATTAAAAAAACGTTGTGCAGATTGGTTTCGTCATGACAAATATGCTCGTTTTTCTTTATAATATGCGATATATACTATTCGAATTCGATTCGAAATTATTCGACCAAAATCACTGTTCGCTTCGAATTCGCTTCGAACCTAAAATTTACTATTCGCACAAGCCTAGTATTTACAGCAACTTGCGAATCTCCACTCTTCAGTCGCACACTTGTCACCATAGCCCATGAAAGCATGCTATTTATTAAAACACGGTTCGTGCATAGCACGCACATGTGATGATATATACATGATATATAACCAGCATATAAACTGTGCATAAAAGACACGTGTATTTCGGCGGATATACAATGTTCTTCGAGTTTTTGTGGTTTTCATAAATTTCACTAGTTCAAGTACAAGGTGATAATCGTACAGCTATTTTGTTAAATGTTTGCACCTTGCGGACGAAGCCGCAGTATGCTTACCGTGTTCAAATTCATCAATATTATGAAGGTCTGAGACCTCGGCTAAGTTGTAAAGAAAAACAAACAATACAAAAAGGCGAAAACTGTTGTACAAGGCTTGGTCGACATAGCGCAAGCAATTTGGTTACGAAAATTTGCTGCTGACATCGATACCAACGCGTCTGCGTTTACATTAGCAGTTCAACAGGAGCAGTCGGGCGTAACTTTAACAACGTGCCACTGGTTGCAGAAGCGCTAAAGCATACGGTAAGTTGAAGCTAGGCTTCTCAATTTAGACTGAGGAACATGCTGCACGAATATGTGCGGGAGGAGTAGAGAAGCAACACAAGTGAAAAAAAATATAATCAACTGTATCCATTCTTTAGGGATTGCACTTGAGTACCTCACCTTGTGCTCAACATGAAGTTCCTTATTCGGGAAATACAGAGCTTGAGAGAAAGGAAAGGGAAAGGCAAGGAATGTAACCAAGCTTTGGCTCGGTTGGCTGCACTCGCCTGAATTTAAAGAGCTCTCTCATTATACGTAGTTCTCTAAACATCGTAACATGAAAAAGAAAACAAAAGAAATAAATAATTGCAGATTGCAGAAAATCACGTTGCCTTCAAGAGAATTGCGTTTTCTTACTCTCTCCTAATGATGAGACTATTTGTCATCTGTTGAAAAGATGTTATAGGTGATAGCTTCGGGAGAAAAATCCGTACCAAGCGTTATATAGACTTACCCTATCTTCAAATGTCAGCTTCATGTTGGTGAGGACTGCAACGACAGTATCACTTGGAACCACTGAACCTGCAGTCAGGTACAACGCGAAACGTCAAAGATCTTTGGGGCAACAATGAAACAATCAACTTTTCCAGATTCTTACGAAAATAGCTCTTATTAAATCAACAAATATTATATATATAAAAGTGTCATTCTATTCTCGCGAAGTGACACTTTCTTTTAGATTTGGGAATACAAGAGACTATCAAGTACACGAAAATAATTTTTATAAAACCGCGTCGACTTAATGTTGTATGCGGGAGGAATATGCAGGCATTCCGCCCGCTGATTTGGCGCCGGTAAATCGAGCAACTCTACATTCCACACAAGTGATAAACAGCTAGTGGTGAATGCAGTCTCGCATCTCGATGGTCTGTGCACGAGATGAGACTGACAATAACTGTCGGCGCCGCGAATACGCGCTGGATTACACTAAGACAACGCATCAAGCGTCTAAACTGACTTGCTCGCACGAGGCCCATCCTTAAGTGGCGCTCCATTCCCGGAAACCCTATGCGCTGTGGCGTAGTGGTAAAGTAAGCCTTTGGCGCACTGATCTCGGTAATAGCGACTCATAGTTCAAACGTCGCAAGCGAAACAATATTATTTATATACCCATGTGTGGCAGCCTCTGCATTTACACTTCCTCGCCGTCTCTTCCGTACAGCCCCCATTGGCGAGCGTGCCCAAGCCTCTGATTTCTGGTCGACTCAACGCACAATTTCTCTGAGCTGCCGCAACTTCAAGCTCAAAAAGAAAGGCCCTTATACCGTAGAACACGCCACTCAGTTGTTCATTTCTTTATGTAAAATCCACGATAACATCATAACGTACACTAAACTGAAATACCAATCATATTGGCAAGTATAGCGGACCGCTAGAGCATCCCTTCATGCGTTTACTGTATATATACGCAAGCGCCTAACACACGTGGCGAACGCTTCGAATATATCTGTTGAGGCGACAAAGATGAGGCAGCTGCGTATCTCATGATGGACACAGCGCGAACGTTGAATTCAGCGCGCTCTTCCTGCTTTGTTGCTGCCGCGATACGCTTTGTAAGTTCAGTACTTCTGACGCAGTGGTAGTCCGTGGTAAAAGAAATTCGACAAGTAAGACAGCGTTAGTTGTTTGTTCCTTGTTACATTAATACAAAGACACATGCAAACCTACACCAATTTCTCTCTGTGTGCAGTGAGGGAGGGGGAGAGGGGAGAGGTGTGTCCCCCAGAGTGAAGCAAAGGACGGTGTGTGCGTGTGTGTGTGTGTGTGTGTGTGTGTGTGTGTGTGTGTGTGTGTGTGTGTGTGTGTGTGTGTGTGTGTGTGTGTGTGTGTGCGTGCGTACGCGCGCGTCTGGCTGTAAGAAAACTTTGAGTCATCATTTGCGTTCTTTCTGCTGATGAGGAGAGACGCTTTTGTTATCTTCTATTTCTATCCCCTTGTCCTTCCTGTGCGTTCTATTTGTGCAACCGGTTTAACGTTATTGGCAGGGCTGGGCAAAGATACTTTGAAATTGTATCGCGATACGATACAAGATACTCAGGCAAGAAGTATTGGAGATACAGATACAAGATACTGCTGCAAAAATTGTATCCGATACGATACTTGGCAATTGTATCTTAAGATACTTCGATACATTCTCAGATTTGTTATTATAGATCCATATAATGTAGCAGCAAACGCCTATGCACGAAAATGTCTGCTTCAAAATTTCTTAAGAGTGGCCTATTTTGTTTCACTTGAATGAAATGTCTGTTAGTATCTCAAAAGTTTTGCCCTTCTTGCTCAAAGTACATTAGTTTCCTTCCAAATTAATTTATTGGGGTTTGGTTTAGCTTCTTCACAGGACAATTCTTTGTACATTTCGCTGACAGCGCTACTTGCATTGCACAGCTTGCCGACCATCTAGCAGGTTGCCATATAATCACAACAACTTCAATGAGAAGCCTTCTCACGAAGGCGCAAATACCGGTGTGGACTTTTACTTTGTCCGTAAAAGACAGCTTGCAGAATGCCGAATATCCGGACAGGTGTACGGCAGCAACAACGCTGGTAGCGACTTTTATTTTCTTTTTTTTGGAGGGGGGGGGGCGCATGGTGTATACTAGGGGTTTGAGCCATTTCGCTAGCGGCCCGGCCCGCACACATGACCGTCTTCGTCTCATTTGTTGTTATTTTCTAAATAAGTATGTTCGTGATCTGCACAGACATGACTGGTCTCAAGCATTCCTTTCTTGAGGAACATGTGGTCACCATGTGCTAAAACATAACCGTGGAACAAAAACTCTATATTTCAGAATCCGCGTCCAGATATCAGTCATTCTGTACATCCCTATCGATGTTTCTCGAATCCTGACTCTAAATCCCCTTCAGAAATGACCTATATATGAGATACGGGAAAGGCTTCCTCTCAAACGTCATTTTGTTCAAACTCTCTCCCACCACCTTCACTGCCCAGGCCCTTGCAACTAAATTTCGCGACTGCGGTCCGCTGGCTATAAACTCAGTTTGAGACCCCTGGTGTATACGTAGATGACCTAAAACTGCAATGAATTGTCATATTCTACTTATCTGCTGGCGTAAAGGAACCTATACTCACTCACGTGCAATCTTTTTAGCAATTTTCTTCAACGAGAGAACATGTGCAACACAGATACGTCTCAGACGTATTGTATATTTCCATAAATCGTCGCAGCACACCGCCGCTATTCGCGCTATTGCCACTTATAGCTCCCGTTACGTGGCGATTAGTAATGCGAAAAATATTCAAGAAAGCCTGAAACAGGAAAACAAATATAAGTAAAAGAGAGAGGTGGTTGTGTATCAAACATTCACATTGAATTTGTGCAGAAACACAATACAGACGGCGCCCTTAATAGCTACGAGCATGAAGTATTGTCAACTTACCTGTTGAGACAATGGAAAATTCAGTGCCTATGGAAAATTGCCTAAAACGGCTCGTTGGGACGTTCATGAGCAAAACAAAGTTTCTCGAATCCCCTTCCTAACATCTTTAAGGTGGCTCCTAATGATTGCCATTATTATAACGCAAACTCAATTTCGCTATTTTCTTAAGCGGTAAGCAGAATGTTTTGTACTGTTTACTCAAGGCACGCCCACACAATTATATATTTGTTTTCACAATCGCCTTGGCAACGTGTAAATGTGTAAACAGTAGTGGAAACAAAGTAGACAGAAGAATAATAAAGCAGAGATCTTATTTTGGGAGCGCGTTGCAAAAGACATACTGCAGTGACCAGACCGGAAAAACAGTGCAGAGACTTAGGTAATGTAAGGGATGTAAAGTGACAGCTAAGAAAGCACTTGTGCTAATAATCAAATTATGATTTCATAAATTCTTTGAATAAATGTAGCAAGAAGTGAAAAATACGGTACGCCAAGATAGTTTCTGTTAGGTAAACGCTTGCTCTTTTAGATCAGTACCAGTGGTGCTAACGTTGTTAGATTCTTATTTGCATATAAGTTAATTCATGGCTTGCAAGTCAAACTTACATCCACGAGATCATTCAAATCGCTGATATGCAAAATCCACACGGCGCAAAGGAACCCCATTCTTGCACGCATCACATTTCGTTACGGAGCAAGACTCAAGAGAATCTTCAATAACGACGCTGTAGCAACACAAGAATTTGCGCAATAGACGCGGCGCAGGACAGTGGCTAAGAGCAAGTGTCGCGGCATTGGCGCAACTAAAAAGAAAAGAAATCGAGCAAACAAAAGGTACGTGGGCTGGACGTAGACGTCCGCGCGCTTGTCTTCCTCATCTTCTGCCCGCACTGGGGTACTCTGGCGGAAAAATAAAATTGCGTCACTGCCCTAAGACTTATTCAGATGGCTTAGTGGCACCAGTACCAGCTTGAGAAGCGGAGCTTGGCCAGCGATTATTGTTTCGCACGGCTGTGTTGCAATAGAAGTATCTTGTATCTTAAGATACACGATACATTATCGAATGTATCGGAAATACAGATACAGATACTCGTCTTCCGAGAAGTATCGCGATACAGATACAAGATACTCATAGAGTATCTAAGATAGTATCTAAGATACATGTATCTTCGATACTGCCCAGCACTGGTTATTGGCGTCTTATCTATGGATTCATCGCTGTTTCATATCCTTGTTGACGAACCTTTGTTATCATGTTTTGCCACAGAGTGTTCTGCTTAACACCAGTGGCTGAGTGAGCGCTCTAGCTTTAGACGAAAATTTTAGCAATTACGTTCCCACTGACATTGTTTTACGGGATTTCCGCCGCGGTGGCATAGTGGTTACGGTGCTCGGCCGCTGACCCGAAGTCGCAGGTTCGATCCCGACCGGGGCGGTCGCATTTCGGTCGAGGCGAAATGCTAAAGGTCCGTGTGCTGTGCGAAGTCAGTGCACGTTAAAGAGCGCCAGATGGTCAAAATTTCCGGACCCATCCACTACAGCATGCCTCATACTCATATCGTGGTTTAGGCACGTAAAACCCCGGATATTGTCATTATTGTTCTACAGGACGAAAAGATCCCCGTAAGCTGCGATAAAATAAGGCATGTTGAAAAGCAGGGCATAGTCGGCCTGTCGTCGCTGCTTTTCTCGCACGCTACAGTGAATGCATTGCGCAGAACACAGATATTTTCCTTATGATCCAAATATCATGCAAGCAAATACTGGTTGTTAAAACGGTGAGATCACACAACTATGCCATCACTGAATATTGTCACGTGGTCGTGACGTCGACGAAGACAGCAGTCGGCGTTTGTAGGATGAAACTGTTTATTTGGCCGAACTTGTGGCCGGAAAATGAGGACTAGAACTACAGCAATACACGCTGTACAATGATAGCGGCGAACAGGGCGTCGTCCGTCGATCAACCGACAAGCAGTCAAGCGCGTCGGCTTTTATACAGGCGCTATCGAACTTTCCAGCGATATCGCTGGTGGTTGCGCAATCTCTAGAATGAGCTCGAGCGTTCGCGTCTTGCGCGCAATCTTAACAAAATCATCTACAACAATCGTGAAGCTTCTCGAAGAATGAGGCGCGGTTTGCGCTGAGCGTTGCCGACATCCTTTGTGGGCGAATGCAGCAAAAGTGATAAGAAACGTACGTGGCAATATCGTAAACGTACCTCTGGTGTTGTTGACAACGAAGAAGGTGATCGTGTCCATATGGCTGTTTCGAGGGAGGAACACCACTGTTGGTTCACCAATTGGGATGCCATTTTTCTATCGATCAAAAAAAAAAAAAAAACAGTCGGTAAGACACGTGCGGTAAGGTGCATTTCCCGAAGGTGCGCCTGCCCAGCGTGCGTTCATAGCAGATGAAATTATTTGACTTTCGTGACACAATAGAAAACATTAACACCAGATAGTATCGAGCCTCATGCGTCGAACAGAATTCATATAGCATAGCATACAGCACAGCAATATGCAGCATATAGGAATACATCATAGCAACAAACACACAGTACTGCCCATTGCTCTTTATAGTTTGCCTCTTTCTTCTGTCTTCCTTGTAGCGCGAAGTTTTCGAATGTCACATTTTTTTCTTGTTCTGGTTTTAACATGTGGTTTTCCATATCCACGGACTTTCAATCGTTATAGGCCGTGATAATCTATCTCCTATTCTCATCTCAAATCATGGATACAAATCTTGGTCAGGCCACCTTGGTAGACAAAAATCACATTTAACTTCATAGCAGCTGTATGAACAAGCGCCAGCAGCAGAAGAAACAACCGTGACAAGGCAAAACAGGTCTCAGTGCGCGTTCTCGACAGTGCCCGCAATATTGCGGAAATCTCCCTCAGTTACTCTAGGCGCACGAGAATCCTCTATAATTGTTCTCGCTATGTTTTTTCTTTTCCTGCTTCATTTTTTTTTTTTTCTGAACGCCCCACACTCTGTCAGTTACTGGACGCATGCTTGTATATCTTCACAGTGGGACCTTATGAGGTTCTACGTTAGCCATTCCATTCGTTTGTGTTTACAATATGTGCGGTATATATTTTGTGCTTGTCGCGTAGAATAACCTTAAGCCCGGTGCAGAGACCAAGTGAAATTCCTCTAAAATTCAACCGGGCAGTGCCACCTTTTATTATTTTATTATTATTATTATAAACCCGCCACGGTGTTCTAGTGGTTATGGCGCTCGACTGCTGACTCGAACGTCGTGGGATCGAATCCCGGCCGCGGTAGCCGCATTTTCGATGGAGGCGAAAATGTTTGAGGCCCGTGTACTTAGATTTATGTGCACGTTAAAGAACCCCCGGTGGTCCGGAGCCCTCCACTACGGCGTCTCTCATAATCATATCGTGGTTTTGGGAAGTTAAACCCCAGATATTATTATTACTTTGTGTGCCACCACATGCTCTGGCGGTAACCTCATTACGTGGGGACGAGGACGTCACAGAACAAAAAATGCCAGGCCTGCGCTGAAACCGCAGCACAGTCACAGCGAAAGCTGGAAGAGCGGCGTTTCTAGAGCCCGTTGTAAGCTCTCTTGGGGCTACAATACAAGTACGCTAGAAAGGTACCCACTACGCCATAAATCACAATTTTTGTGAAGTTGAGAAGCACCTACTAAGCCATTATTCGTCATTGTGCGGAGAAGCGAGGCAACAGCTACACGTCTGTAAGGCATTATGTGCACTTTGTTGACGCGACGACTGATGACGGTGAAGAATTATGGCTCAGCCCTTTGTAATGGGTAGGAAGCTTTAAACGGCCCACCAGTTATGTAATTTGCATTGGGTGACGCCCGGTCGCTATTTCCCTCTCCCGTCATGCTGTATAACATACGTTGACGTGGGAGAGAGACGGAGGGGAGAGCGATGAACTTCACTGAGACCACGAGGAAATGGATCATGCGCTTGTGGGCTTCCTTGGCAACCAATACAAGTGCACTTGCGAGGAACCCACTACGCTATAAATCATTGTAATTTTACTGAGACCCCGAGGAAATGGATCATGCGCTTATGGGATTCCTTGGCAACCAATACAAGTGGACTTGCGAGGATTCTACGGAGACCCGTGTTACATGCTAAAGGCATGTAAGGCATTATGCACACTTTGTTGATGATGTGCCTGATGACGATGAAGAATTATGTCAGAGCCCTTTGTAATAGGTTGGAAGCATTCAACAACCTACTGGTTGCGCAATTCGCATTGTGTGACGCTTGGTTACAGAATTCGCGTTGTGCGACGCTAGGTGCTTATTTTACTCTTCTACCACGCTATACTGCATATGCTAATGTGGTTCCTTCCCGACATGAAGCCTGTATAGGACCTTTTTGCAAAGCACTTTCAAGCACCTGCATGGCTCAGGGGTTGAATACTGGGCTCCCACGCAGAGGGCCCAGGTTCGAACCTCGTTCCATCCTGGATTATTTTCCTTATTTCGTTTCTTTTTTTGTTTCCTTATTTCCAGCGATACTGGTTACGGACACCGGCGGCGGCGGCGGCGGACAACTACGGCGCCAAAAACGGCCGGTGAAATGATCTCGTAACAGCTTTCGCTGTAAAATGGAGCTCGGTCACCACGAGCTCGGAGTACCATCATCAACTTTAGGCTGTCCAGAGAGCCTGCGGTCTCTCGTGTATGCGCTCCGCGATGTCGCCCTATAGGGTGGCTCTCCTCGGGATTCTTTCAATAAAGTGTTTCGTGCCGTACCGTACCATCTTTTCACAAGAAACAACACTGCTTCGACAGTGCGCACGCTTCTATATCGACTAAGAAAAGGTCCCCTGATGAACACTCACATTGCAGTAGTCCAACAGCCACACTCTGGCCTCCGCGCGGAATATTTCCGCCCGGGTTTGGTTCAGCTGTAAACGCAAATCAAATTTTATAAACTTCATTACCGGGTTATCAAAAGAGAGGTGCAACAGAAATATATTTGCGCATCATCGTGACAACTCTTGAAGGAGGCTATATTTTTAACCATGCTGTCGTTATTTTCTCTTAAACTCTCTCTAAATGATGCGCGTAACCCAAAACAATTTTCTTACATTGTACACAGAGGTAAGCAGCTTGTATGTACAAAATAATGGCAAAAGAACTGTGGGTTGGGTATAATTTAACTCGCCACAAAATACAAACAAAAGCGGACACTGTAGGGCATAATGTGGAGAAAGGCTGAGACCTGTCATTGCCGCCGTTTAGTTTGCCTAATTCAGCCCTATTTCTTGCGTAACTGCTTCACAAACAACGCTCGCATTGAGTTTTACATTCTTAAACAAACAAAGGATCATCATCTTACCTCTGGTCTACACTGCGCACTGCTATAACGCTTTCAGAATTTGATTTTTTATTTTCTAAACGATATATAACCTATTATGAGAGAAACACAAATTAGAAACAGCAAAATTTAACCGCAGTGCCTTAATAGCCACAAGAAAGCATCAAGCCTGTCCTGTGCTAAACAAAAAGGCCAACTTTTTGAATAAGCGGGTCACATTTGCTCATTCCCTCATTCATTCATTCATTCATTCATTCATTCATTCATTCATTCATTCATTCATTCATTCATTCATTCGTTCATTCATTGATTCATTCAGTCATTCATTCAATATTTTGAGAAGATACAGCTGAACGTAGAGTTGAACGTCGCCGCGACGACACTCACATCGCCAAACTTGACCGTGACCGTGTGGTTGAGCTCCTCAGGCAAAAGACACCGCACCGGCAGGGAACCATCCATAATGATCTGCAGAAAGTTCATTTGGCGGGTAAGGGAGTAATAGACCATGTCAGCCACATGTTTCAACGTTAGAGCTTTCCTTAACAGTTTAGTATACCAGTACATCAACACTGAGAAACTTCAAAAGCAATTGAATAGCAATGTTCCCAGAGTGAATCAATTCAAAAAGACTTAGTCCTTTTTTTACTGAGCAATATATTCCAACTTCCATGCTGCATACAAGTCATGTACACTACTGTACATAATTCCTGGGGAATCGACTACCTTCAAATTAAACATGTGATACATGCCTCCATAAAACAAGTCGTTTCGCTTATGCCGATGACCACTGCATCAGTACTGGTAGTGTTAGGAAAGGTTCCTTAATTAAGGCGCAAGAGCAGTTCCGCGGCACTCGTTTACGTAATGCAACACGTCATACTCTAGTCCCTCAGAAATATCAAGCTGTAGTACTCAGCTTTATCATTTATAGTTTGCGCTGTTGTTACATATCTTGGGCCTAATAACATCAACCCCTTTCCCGTACACCTCCCACCACCAAGTCTTCAGTCGCATTCCGGCAAGCGGTTGGTTGCATAAATCCCATCCTCAGGTCGTTCAACATGCAGTGATATTGTGCTATTGGATATTATTACATTTCCACTGATAAGAACAACTAAAGAATCATTGTGTACAGGAAACACACTATGTGCACGAAAATTACATTTAATATCATTAGAGCTGCGTACAGTGCACTGACTCTGAGATACCTGCTACGCACATATCTGTATACTTTTTTTATAGATAGCTTCGATGCCAGCACATGTTACTTCGCTGTTTCACTCATGATCTGTGAAGCCTGCACCCCTTGCCATCTATCGCTCTATTCTTTTAAATAAG